>NW_027491816.1:0-600000 GCF_021521415.1 Bidens hawaiensis
GATTTTGGGAATGGATTGGTTATCTGAGTACGAAGCTCAGAAAGTATGTAAGAGTAGGATAATAAGGTTAAAGTCATTCGATGGTAGTGCGGTGACGGTTTATGGTGATAAGGAAAGTTCTGGGCTTGACGTAATGTCGATGATAAAAGCCGAGGGTTTGTTAAGGCGAGGGTGCGGTGCCTACCTGGCGTATGTTGTCAACGCTACGGCTGAGACAAAGGAAATGAAAGATGTTCCTACAGTGCGCGATTACCCAAAAGTATTCCCTGAGGATCTTCCGGGGTTGTCGCTGGAGCGAGAGATAGAATTTCAGATAGATTTAGTACCAAAATCCCAACCCGTCACGAAAGCGCCTTACCGTCTAAGCACCGTCCGAGATGAAGGAATTGATGTCCCAACTGCAAGAACTCCTCGACAAGGTTTTTATTTGACCGAGTGTTTCTCCGTGGGGCGCACCAGTGTTGTTCGTGAAGAAGAAGGATGGAAGTATGAGAATGTGCATATATTATCGCGAGTTATACAAGCTTACGGTAAAGAATAGATATCCTTTGCCAAGAATTGACGATCCGTTCAACCAACTGCAAGGTTCAAGTTGGTTCTCATGAATAGATCTCATATCAGGCTACCATCAGCTAAAAGTGAAGGAGGCAGACATCCCTAAAACAGCGTTTCGGACGCGGTATGGACACTACGAGTTTCTCGTAATGTCATTCGGTCTAACGAATGCTCCTGCAGCATTTTCGGACATAATGAATAGGGTATGTCAGCTAATGTGGGATAAGTCAGTTATTGTCTTCATCGACGATATATTGATTTATTCAAAGAGTGAGTCTGATCATGCTGAGCATCTGAAAGAGGTATTGGAGACTCTGAAGAAATAGAAGTTGTATGCTAAGTTTTCGAAATGCGAGTTCTGGTTGCGAGAAGTGCAATTTCTAGGTCATGTGATTAATCCTGAAGGGATTCCCGTGGACCCAGCTAAGATCGAAGCGATAACTAATTGGAATACTCCACAGAATCTGACTGATATACGAAGCTTCTTAGGGTAAGCTGGCTACTATAGGAGATTCATCGAAGGTTTCTCCAAGATAGCCGCACTGTTGGCCGGTATGACCAGAAAGTCGATAGTATTCAGTTGGGGTAAGTTTCAAGAAGAAGCTTTTCAGGAGTTAAAGAACAGACTCACGCAAGCTCCAATCCTTGTTTTACCCGATGGTGACGAGGACTTGGTTGGTTGCACTAATTCTTCGCATCGTGGGTTAGGTTGCGTGTTGATGCAACGTTGAAAAGTGATAGCTTACGCGTCTAGACAGTTGAAAATTCATGAGAGTACTTACCCGCCGCATGATTTGGAGCTAGCAGCAGTAGTGCACGCCCTTAAGATTTGGCGACACTACCTGTATGGTACTAAATGTACCATCTACACGGATCATAAGAGTTTGAAATATTACTTTGAGCAAAAGGAACTGAATATGAGACAGAGAATGTGGTTAGAGTTGATTAAAGATTATGATTGCGACATTAAATACTATCCTAGTAAAGCTAATGTGGTAGCTGACGCGCTAAGTCGTAAGAATGAGGAAGTCATTGCAACAGTGAAGTCATACGAGCTGATTATGAATTCGAGGCTTTTTGAAGAAATCATCAAAGTACAGTCAGAAGTGTTAGTAGATGAAGGGTTAGTGAAGAAAGAGGGAGTTTACGGTCAGCAAGATGAGTTAATGGAAAACACTCATGGCGTTAAGACTAGATTTGACTCGTATGTGGATTCCACGTCATGGAAATCTTAGAGGTCGAATCCTAGATGAAGCCCATAAGTCACGATACTCAATTCATCCTGGAACTACAAAAATGTATCACGATTTGAAAAGAGACTACAGGTGGTCAGGAATGAAGAATGATGTGGTGGATTACGTTAGTAAGTGCTTAACCTGCTTACAAGTCAAAGCCAAACATCAGAAGCCTTATGGATAAATGCAACCGCTTGAGATACCTGAATGGAAATGGGAACACATCACCATGGATTTCATAACTAAGCTACCTCGTACAGCTAAGCATCATGATACCATCTGGGTGATTGTGGACCGTTTGACCAAAAGTGCTCACTTTTTGCCTATACGAGAGGCTATTTTGTTATAAACGTTAGCAAGTTTGTTCATAAAGGAGGTTGTATCTAAGCACGGTGCACCATTATCGATCGTGTCTGATAGAGATACACGATTTACTTCGAGATTTTGGAAGAAGTTCCATGAAGCTATGGGAACGAGGTTGAACATCAGTACGGCGTACCATCCTCAAACAGATGGACAGTCTGAAAGGACGATCCAAACCCTTGAGGATATGCTACGTGCTTGTGTCTTGGATTTTGGTGGAAGTTGATGATCATCTGCACTTGGCAGAATTCTCTTATAACCATATTACCATTCAAGTATTGGTATGCCACCGTTTGAAATGCTTTATCGTAGACGGTGTAGAACCCCGGTGTGTTGGGGTGAGATTGGACAGAAGGAAATGGGAATCCTAGAAGTTGTTCAAGAAACGTCTTCAAAGTTTGATCAGATCAAGGCTAGAATGAAAGCTGCTCAAGACAGGCAGAAGTCGTATGCTGATAAGCGGCGACGACCAATCGAGTTTAACGTTGGTGACAATATGATGCTCAAGGTATCGCCTTGGAAAGGAATCATTTGATTCAGAAAGAGAGGGAAGTTGAGTCCAAGGTACATTGGACAGTTTAAGATTTTAGATCGTGCGGGCGAAGTGGCTTATAATCTGAATTTGCCAGAAGAGTTAGAAGGAATTCATTCAACCTTTCATGTTTTCTCATCTGAGAAAATGTCTAGCTGATGACACGTCCCACGTGACACTGATGGACATTGAGGTTGATGAACAGTTGAACTACATTGAGCAACCGATAGAAATTGTCGATCGCAAGGAGAAACAACTTCGTCACAAGGTTATACCCTTGGTGAAAGTGATATGGAAGCATCGTAAGGGATCGGATGCTACTTGGGAAGCTGAGGATGAGATGCTCAAGTTTTACCCTAATTTGTTTATGTAATAGTTAGGTTTCGGGAACGAAACATCTTTAAGGAGGGAAGACTTGTAACATCCCAAATTTTGAATAATAATATTTTATATATTATTTCAAATAAAAGACAAGTTACTTGAGTTAATAAAGTGTGGAAAAGTGGTAGGCTAATTAAAGAGAATTAATCATGGACTAAAAAGGAAAGTTGGGCCTTAGGTCCATGGGCCTAAGGGGTATAAATACCCCCTTAAACCCTAATCCCTTCCATTTCCATACATTCTACACATTTGCCTACATCATAAAACACACAGTTAAGCCTAAAACACCTCCATAGCCGTCGGCCACCATCCGAACCCAAAACCAAGCATCATAACATAGGATCTTCGATCATACATGTGAGCTAACAAGTCCAAGATCATGTCTCAAGCTAGCCGTGACCTTAAAAACGTCTAAAGGTATGTTCTTTACGTTCAAAGGTTACATTTTTATGGACGTTTTGCCATGAAACTAAACCCTAGAGTAGATCGGGTCTAAATGTTTCCTAAAAATGCAAACTTGATGATTAAAATGGACTTAATGGACTCGTGGTTGGATACGGTTCATAAAGGAAACCCTAGATCTAGCCTAGAACGTTTTAAACCTAAAGATATTAGCTTTATAACTAAAACAGGCTTTGAAAGTAATAAAGATTCAAGCTTTATGCTAGAAATGGGTTAATCTTGATATAGGATGGTTAAACGGTTAAGGAGGGTGGTTGTGATGGTTAAAATTTATGCTATGGGCAGTTAAACGGTTACCTGAGCCTCGATAAGGAGATAAGATAACAAAATATGAACTGGAAGCATCAGACCCTGGGTTCCCGGTTAAAATGGGTTTTCGGTCAAACCTGAGATCTCGGTCAATGAGAGTTCTCGGTGATCCAGGTTCTCGGTCAAATTGGAGTTCTCGGCCAACCCATGTTCTCGGTCCAGAACATAGGTTCTCGGTCAAATCTCATGGGTTCTCTGCCAAAGGTTCTCGGCCACTTAGACTCCTGTTGACTTTGGGCCTAGCCAGTTGGGCCCAGGTGCCATGATAAACAGTGAGCCTGATTAAACTAAGCCCACATGGTGCTCAGCCCATATTAAACTTAAACTAGACCAGCCCATTATCTCAGGCATAGCAAACAAGCCCAACTTAGAAAATGTGAAATTTAACTAAAATACCAACATAATTAGTTATATAGATAATTAACAAATAAACATTTAACAGTTAGTCGAGCTCAGTTAAGGAAATTAATTACGATAAACGGCGAGCGCAACCGGATCCAGGTGAGTTTCTAGCCCCATTCCTTTTATGTTTTCGGGGTTGTGTGCATACTCGATGTGATTTGTTAATACACTTATCCTAAGTGATAAGTGTATGCTCTATGTGATATATGTGAACGGTATGAATGATTGCTTGTCGGTACGTGAACGATCTTCGGATATTGCACGTACTGTCAAGTTATAGTTACGAATATGAATGCTATGTATAATGTATGAATGATTTCTTGTCGGTACGTGAACGATCTTCGGATATTGCGCGTACTGCCAAGTTATAATTATGAATATGAATGTTATGTATGAACTATGAATGAGATGTTTGTATGTTATGAATGAATGTAAGATATAGAAAGGTAGAAAAGGGACTGGACCCTAATAATATCCAAGTCAGAAAAGGGACTGATCCCTTTAATAATCTCGAGGTAGAAAAAGGGACTGGACCCTAATAATATCCAAGGCGGAAAAGGGACCGAGCCCTTTAATAATCTCGAGGTAGAAAAGGAACTGGACCCTAATAATATCCAAGGCAGAAAAGGGACCGAGCCCTTTAATAATCTCGAGGCAGAAAAGGGACTGGACCCTAAGAATATCCAAGGCAGAAATGGGACCGGACCCTAATAATATCTGAGGCAGAATAGAATAAAGTAAAGTAGAATTTTAAATATGAAAGTATGAATGAAAGTATGTAAGTGCGTATGAATGTAAAGTATGTTATGTTATTAACTAGAACTCACTCAACGTAGCTGAGTTTTAGTATGCACGCAGGTGAGTAGAATGAGACAGCTCGCTTAAGGGGAACACGTGGCATTGAATAAGAGGCTGGCATCGAAAGACGTTTATGTTTAATATTAAAATATTTTGAAAGACAAGATGTTTACTTTAAGACAAGTTATGAATTAATGTAATGTTTATGAAAATTTTTATATTCCGCATATGTTTTTATTAACTCTGATGAATTGAACTATGTTGATGAGTAAATCCAACGTCCAAATGTGAGGCACCGGTAACGATCCTTACACTCATTGACGGTTCCATCATGTTCCACCCATTACTACCTTCAATTCATTGGTCTGTCAAATTCACCGTCCACCATCGATGAAGTTGTTCACCATTAAGGTTACCTCCGGTCACTTTAATCATTAGGTTTTAAAACTATATTATTATTTTTTTTTATTTTGATTGATTTCATTCACAAATTTAGGTTTCCCACCAGGTTTAATTTATTTGAAATAATTAATTGATATTTCATCCATCGGATTCAATATAAAACAACCTAATATACAAAGATTACGGATTTAACTTTATTATAACTGGTTCTAATTTTATATTTATGAAATTTGACCAATTGACTCATTCAAAATTGAACTATTGTAGTATAAATTCAGATCCGTAATCAATTTCTAGAAATTAGGAAAAAATCAGCCATTTGATTAAGAAATTCTTTAATTACAATATTTTTATTATTTAATAAATTATAATATATCATTTGATTAAGGATCCTTAAGGGTTACTATAATTACGGATTTTGACCGATTGGCTAATTCAAAACTGAACGAATAAGAATTTAAATATATGAGCATGATTCTAATTTTAAATATATGGTAATTGATATTTATTGGCGGTTACCACATGTTATATCAATTACGCAATTTGTAACATCCCGTTTTCGAGTTTCGGTTAATAAAAGGAAATATGAGTTATTATGAGTCGGGCTAGTGTTGGGTTAAATGGATATGGGTTATGGACTTGGGTTATGAAGGAATGAAGGAAAGACCATGGGCTTAAGCCCATGATCCATAATTATATGAGTCATAATTACTCATTTAATTTCATTTCACACATATTCCATACACAACCAAAACACACACTTAAGTTCTCACTCTAGTTTCTTGTAACACCCCGTAACCGCAGCGGAAACGTACACGGGATGCAACAGACACATCTGATATCAACAGCATTGCTTATAAAGAAAATACCACTACATTAATTTATAACATATTACATTGTTGCGAGTTTCATTACTGTCTAAGTGTTACACACATATTTTACCGATAAGACATTAATAAATTCATTACAAAACATAGAGCAGCAAGCTTCCAACAGGTAGCACAGATAGTTAAGCACATATCAATCATTCCAACTTGGGCATACCTAGAAAACATGTAAAGAAAACAGGTCAACTACGAATAGTTGGTGAGTTTCACTAATTTAAATAAACACTGACAAATCATTTTAATAATCATTTATTAACAATATAATCATGCTGGGAACTATGTTACCCCAGGACATTTCCATTAACTTTCTGGGAACTATGTTACCCCAGAACAAAAATAACCCCTGGGAACTACGTTACCCCAGAACAATAATAACCCCTGGGAACTATGTTACCCCAGAACAATAATAACCCCTGGGAACTATGTTACCCCAGAACAATAATAACCCCTGGGAACTATGTTACCCCAGAACAATAATAACCCCTGGGAACTATGTTACCCCAGAACAATAATAACCCCTGGGAACTATGTTACCCCAGAACAATAACACATGATAAACATTTTGTATATTCTGTGCATCAGACCATATATATATAAATGTACAAGTATTTCCATACGATCGGTATGTACTTAAATACTTAAATAAGACATGTTTTCCGCCCCGGGAAAATATAATTAAAACAATTCATTAAAAGGGGCTCGTGAAAACTCACCTTTTGTGAGTCGGTGAGTAATACAAGGAACAGCTACGTGCCTGGATCTGTAATATAATATCTAGTCGTTACTATATAATTCCCATAACTTAAATATGTATCAATCGGTACATCTGGGAACATTGTTAACCCAGTACTGTACTCGATTCGGGGACTATGTTAACCCCGTGACACTTCTAAGGACTCAGATTGTGACATTGCTTAGAGTTTGACAGTCAATTTAGTTAAGGTGATGAAATTATAGCTCGGTTTGACACCCCGTTTGGCCGTGGGGCCCGTTCCCGGTATTTCGGTGCCGGAAACGGTAAAATCGGGTAAAATTACCCAAATCATCCAAATTATTTTCGGATGATTTATTTTTACTTAATTTACTTAGATTTATGAAATAGTCCATTTTTAGAGTTTTCATGTACCAGTCAGCTCGCTTATGCGAACTTTGCCGGTTTACACGTTTTAAGCTTTAAAAACTTGTTTTTATGTTCTTTTTAGCACAAATAATTACCCGATTAGTCTCGGGTCTTGAAATTTTGCACAAAACTTAATTTGACAGTAAGGAATTTTGTAAAAATTTTCCAGATTTATTTTCTTATATTTACACTTATTTATCTATTTTTAAATCTTATTAAAATACTAAATATATCAAAAATACCAAAACACTTTAGAAAAATCCCAAATTTTTCTGGGATGATCTCTATCATCCTCATAACTTTCTGGAATTTTTCCAGATTTATTTTCTTATATTTACACTTATTTATCTATTTTTAAATCTTATTAAAATACTAACTATATCAAAAATACCAAAACACTTTAGAAAAATCCCAAATTTTTCTGGGATGATATCTATCATCCTCATAACTTTCTGGAATTTTTCCAGATTTATTTTCCAATATTTACATTTATTTATCTATTTTTAGATCTTATTAAAATACTAAGTATATCAAAAATACCAAAACACTTTAGAAAAATCCCAAATTTTTCTGGGATGATCTCTATCATCCTCATAACTTCCTGGAATTTTTCCAGAATTTAAAACTTATTTTTCAAGCCATTTTCACCAACAACCGAGCTAGAAAGCCCTAGAACTCGTTTCACCGAAAAGCCTACTTAGACTTTCCCAACTGAGCTCAAATTTTGTGGGTGACTTTTATATGTTATAAAAAGCTTATCTTAAATTTTCCAGAATTTTTCATCATGTTTAGCTATTTTTCACTATTTTTGGCCAAAACCGAGCATTAAATTCACCAAATATTCATCTTTTATCCAAAAATTACCAAAAATTCACAGATCTCATATTATCATGTGTAGATCATCTCTGTGAAATTTCGTGACCCAACTCTAAGCACACAACAATCTGTCCATAATTCATATACACACGAAAACCGAACTATCTTGTGTTTTCTAGCTTTAGATCGCAAAGATCTCGGTTTCTAGCCTTTGCTAGCCGCTAGATACAACACTTACAAGCACATAAACACCACACCAAGCAAGTTATACCCACAATCAAGCCATTTCTTTCCTAGTGTCGGTTAAAACATCAAAACAACGATTTTGACCGTAAAAATCCATTCTCGACTCTTTTTACTCATTTCTTGGACCAAGATCCCTTGTATAACTTGTATACATCTCTTGGTCATGCAAGAGTCGGTTTCATCTCGGATTTTCACCCGTCTTTCACATGGAAAATTCATTTGACAAGATTTCAACCGTAAAAATTCATTCTAAACACTTTTAACTAATTACTTGGATCAAGATCCTTTGTATAACTTGTATACATCCCTTGATCATACGAGAACCGGTTCCATCTCGGGTTTTCACCCATATTTCACTTGGAACCCTTTTGTTCTTGCAAAAACAACTCAAAACTAAGTAATTAACACCAAAGATTATGTAATGTAACATGCTTATACCTTCAAAATCTTGGTTAAACTATGATGATCTTGGAAGAACACTTGAAGTTTGAGAGAATTTGAGAGATTTTGGATGAAAATAAAAGAAAAATGGAATGTGTAAAGGAGTGTGGGGGGGGTGGCCGGCCTAATGAGGTGGTGTGGGGGGCCCACATCTCAAATATTGTCCACACATTTGGATTACACAATCCGGATAATGTTGTGGATAATCTGGTTCAGTTCGTTTCTCGTTTAAACTCGTAATTCGGCTTGAAACGAAATTAAAATGGTCGTTTTTCGGGTTAAAGTAAAATTTTCATAAAACTGATTTAAAAACTTTCAAAACTTAACCCATGACATTAAAACATCATATCATTAATAATTACGCATCTTTTTCGGCTTGATTGATCGTCTCTTGCTTGGTTTGGTGTTAAAGGTTTCGTTTATCGTACCGACGTACAAATAAATCGAAATCCTTTTTCTGTGCTATAATTCACTTATCCCGAAGCATTAATACCTCGTAAATATCACTAAACATTATATACTTCGACTATAATGTAATTCCCGATTCGTTCGGGTTTCAATAATCGTTCATTGGTTAATTGTAATTCCAATATGATTCACTATATAATTGAGTATGATTCATACTGTGAACCATATATATTCGTATAAACGTGCTATAACTCATATAATCAATATTAAATAACACGTAAACAGTATATTCCGGCTAGGGTATACCTGAATTTGCCGGAATCGTTACATTCTCCCCCCGTTATAAAAATTTCGTCCTCGAAATTTTATGCGTCAACTACTTCCTTTTGAGGAAATAGGTGGGGGTATTTCTTCCGAAATTCATCCTTTCGTTCCCAAGTAAATTCTGGGCCTCGTTGCGAATTCCATCTAACTTTGACCAACGAGATCTTATTGTGTCTAAGTTGCTTGATCTTACCGTCCACTATTTCGATGGGCTCCTCTACGAAGTTGAGCCTATCACTTATTAGAACACCCTCTAAGGGTAACACCGATGTCTCATCCGTCAGACATCTTTTCAAATTCGACACATGAAACACGTTATGAACTGCACTTAGTTCCTCAGGCAGTTCTAGTCGGTAAGCTACCGGACCGATCTTTGCAGTGATGTTGAATGGTCCAATGTATCTAGGGGCCAACTTCCCCGCCTTTCCAAATCTGACCACTCCTTTCCAGGGTGATACTTTCAAGTATACCTTTTCACCCTTCTCAAATGACAACGGTTTTCGACGGGTATCAGCATAACTCTTCTGCCGATCCCGCGCGGCTTTCAGGTTGTTCTTAATTTCAAGAATCTTGCTGGTCGTCTCCTGGACCAGATCCGATCTAATGACCTGCGGGTCACCCACTTCAGACCAGCAAAGTGGTGATCGGCACTTCCGCCCATACAATGCTTCATAAGGTGCTGCCTTTATACTGCTATGGTAACTGTTATTATAGGAAAATTCAACGAGTGGGAGATGTTGATCCCAATTTCCCTTAAAGTCCAGTACGCAAGCACGAAGCAAATCCTCCAAAGTTTGAATGGTCCTCTCAGACTGACCATCGGTCTGAGGGTGGTAAGCTGTGCTTAGGTCAATACGTGTTCCCAATGCTTCTTGGACAGCTTGCCAAAGTTTGGAGGTGAAATGGCTATCCCTATCGGAGATGATTGAGATGGGGATGCCATGACGAGACACTATTTCATTTATATAAATTTGCGCAAGTCTCTCAGTGTTAAAAGTATTCCTAATTGGAATAAAATGTGTCGATTTGGTTAATCGATCCACGATTACCCAAATCGCATCATGACCTCGGGGTGTCTTGGGGAGATGTGTCACAAAATCCATTGTGATCTGTTCCCACTTCCATTCGGGAATTTCCGGCTGTTGTAGCATTCCCGAGGGTTTCTGGTGCTCCGCCTTAACTCTCGCACACGTCGTACACTTGCCGACGTATGTGGCTATATCCTTTTTCATACCTGGCCACCAGTAAAATTCTTTCACATCCTTGTACATTTTATCTGATCCCGGATGTATGGAATATTTCGATTTATGTGCTTCATCCATGATCAAATCACGAAGGTCATGGAGGGTCGGGATCCAAATCCGATTTTTGAAATAAAGAATTTCGTCCACACGCTGTTCGAAATTCTTCTCATTCCCGTAAAGTCCTTCTTTATCCAATTGGCCCTCTTTCAACGCCTCGCGTTGAGCGACTCGAATCAAATCTGAAAGGTTCGACTGGACTATCATCCCCAACGCTTGCACACGTAGTGGCTTGACTCGATCCTTTCTACTCAAGGCATCGGCTACAACGTTAGCCTTGCCGGGGTGATATCGTATGTCACAGTCATAGTCACTCAGCAACTCGACCCATCTTCGTTGCCTCATATTCAGTTCTTTCTGATCGAATATGTGTTGCAAACTTTTATGATCAGTGAATATGGTGCACTTTGTACCGTAGAGATAGTGTCTCCAGATTTTAAGTGCAAAGATGACTACTCCCAGTTCCAAGTCATGAGTAGTGTAGTTTTTCTCATGAACTTTTAACTGTCGAGACGCATAGGCTATGACCTTTTTATTTTGCATTAACACGCATCCTAACCCTTTACGGGATGCGTCACAATATACAACAAATCCATCGTCTCCGTCGGGGAGACTTAAGATTGGCGCTTGGCACAATCTTTGTTTTAGCGTTTGAAACGCCGTTTCCTGCTCTTCACCCCATTCATATTTCCGATCCTTTTGAGTCAGGAGGGTTAAAGGTTGGGCGATGCTGGAAAAGTTCTCTATAAATCGACGATAGTATCCAGCTAAGCCTAAGAATTGGCGGATTTCTTTCGGAGATTTAGGCGCTTGCCAATTCTTAATAGCTTCAACCTTACTCGGATCAACGTGTATTCCTTGGTGGTTTATAACATGACCGAGAAATTGCACCTCTTGTAACCAGAAGTTACACTTGGAGAATTTTGCATATAACTTCTCCTGATCCAGGAGCTCTAAAACTAACTTTAAGTGTTGCTCGTGCTCCTCTTTACTCTTCGAGTATATCAAAATATCGTCAATAAATACAATGACGAACTTGTCGAGATAGGGTTTACAGACTCGGTTCATGAGATCCATGAACACCGCTGGCGCATTTGTTAGCCCAAAAGGCATAACTAAAAATTCGTAGTGGCCGTAGCGAGTCCGAAACGCGGTTTTTGGGATATCCTCCTCTTGAATTCTAACTTGGTGGTATCCCGATCTAAGATCAATTTTTGAGAAATAGCTCGCACCTTGTAGTTGGTCGAACAAATCATCGATTCGGGGAAGAGGATATCTATTTTTGATGGTTAATTTGTTCAATTCCCTGTAGTCAATGCACATTCGAAGGCTTCCGTCCTTCTTTTTCACAAATAGTACAGGTGCACCCCACGGGGAATAACTGGGACGTATAAATCCCTTATCCAACAATTCCTGCAACTGGTTGGATAGTTCTTGCATCTCGGACGGTGCAAGTCTGTAAGGGGCCTTAGCAACAGGGCCGGCTTGAGGTAACAGATCGATTCTGAATTCGACCTGTCGGGTTGGCGGTAATCCAGGAAGTTCCTCTGGAAAAACTTGTGGAAATTCGCGTACCACGGGAATATCGTCCACCCGTTTTTCCTCAGAATCAGCGGCCGTCAGGCTCGCTAGATACGCCACACATCCCTGACGTATATATTTCAACACCTTGAGGTGGGATATAAATGGTATCATGGTGCCGGATTTTTCTCCCTGCACTAATACCTCCTCGTCATCCGACACCCGGATCTTGACGGTTTTCTTTTCACAGTTTATTTCTACCCTATTACGAGCCAACCAATCTATTCCCACTATCACGTCAAAACTACCCAATTCTACCGGTAACAAGTCAATCAGGAAGGATTGTTCGCTCAGAATAAAAGGGCAATTCCGAACAATCCGATTAACTATCATGGTTTTACCGTTAGCGACCTCTACGGTGTAGGGTTCTATGGTTTCACCAATAGGAAGGTTTGCTATCGAAAGGAACCTAACGGAGACAAAACTTCTATCGGCGCCTGTATCAAATAATACAGAAGCGTAATGATCAGAGACGAGGAAGGTACCTGTCACTACGCTGGGGTCCTGGCGCGCCTCGTTCGCTCCCATCACAAATGCCCGGCCTCGCGCCGGATTGGACGCCGATGGCTGACCCGCGAGTTGTCTCCCGTTTCCTCCCTGATTCAGTTTCGGGCAGTTCCTTTTGAAGTGATCCGTGCTGCCGCATTCGTAGCAAGCACGGCTAGTGGTCACCATCTGGTTTCCTTGCGGGTTCTGCTGTCGGGCTGGTTGAGTTCTAAATGGTTGCGCCCGAATAGGTTGCGGTTGACGGTTCAGGTTGTTCAGATTTGTCTTACAATTTGGTGCGTAGTGTCCAACCCTGCCACACCGGTGGCACACCACCTCCTTGCACACGCCACTATGGTGGTAACCACATTTCCCACATTTAGGAAACGTTCCCCTCTGCGGTTCTTGCCTTCCGCCCAAACTAGTCATGGCATAGCTCTGGGCAGCGGGCCTAGCTCGTTTACCTTGCTGTTTCTCTCGGATCCTATTGTCATACGTACCTCGCTTTCCCCCGGCCGACTCTCCCGTCGCCTTTATCGATCCGCTCCTTAAGAAATCATACGTGACAATACCAGCCTGTGTCACTGCACCCTCATACGTCTGGTGCCCTCCCGCGTTAACTATACTCCTCACTACTGGAGTAAGTCCCCAAATATAACGTTCCACCCTCTTTGACTCTGGGGTGACCAACCACGGCACTAATCGTGACAGTTCATTAAACCGGTTGGTATATCCCAAGTGGTCCGCCCCATGCATCTCTAGGTTCCACAACTCATGTTCCAGTTTCTGCAATTCATTCTTTGGGCAGAAATGTTTCAAAACAAGATCCTTAAGCTCTGCCCAGGTCATGCGGTTTGTCGCCGCCTGACCTCGAGTCTGTACTATGGTGTTCCACCATGTCAAGGCATGGTCTGTGAACGTACAGGTGGCGTACTTAACGACACAATCCTCGGGACAGTTGCTGATATTTACCACTGATTCTATTTTCTCTAACCATTTCACTAACCCATTCGGTCCTTCCGACCCGTTAAATTCTAAAGGCTTGCATAACATAAAGTCCTTGATTGAACAACCCCTGGATGGTCCAGTGCGGTTGGTCTCTACAGTAGGGATAGGGCCATTACTGTCGGTAGCGACCACCGTAGGCGGTGCGTCATTACTCGGCATAGTGTTGTCATTCCTTGGAGGATTAGCATTTTGTTCCCCGTCATTATTTATGGGCGTTTGATTGCTCGGAGGGGTTGGATTGGTCGAGTTATTAATACTGGCGGCGATGCGCGATACTATATCCGGTATCGCCGCCTCCAACTGTTGAGCAATCAAACGGCTCACATCTACTTCCGATATTTTCGTTGATCGTTTCGGTGCCATTCTACACAATCATCAAAGAAATAGATATAATCAATACCATCTCAAAACATAAAACACAATACATATTTCATTCATTAGTAAACATTGATTCATATTACACAAACATCAGTTTGCATACTTTCAGTCAACATTACATAACTAGTTTTATTACAAGGGCCCTATGTCGGTATCATCCTCGACATAACCCGCAATGGGTCAGTGCTTGAATGATACCCAAAAGTATCGATAATGATATGCCCTACAAGAGACCTCCTATGGGCCAGTGGTTGTACTACAACTAAACAAGATTCACTCTGTGTTAGTATCACCACTAACTACTTACACGGAGTATCAAAAAGCAGTTCAAGATTCTACCATCTAACACATCTACACATGGTGGTAAACCAACCCCACCAACACCGCCACCAGCACCACCAACACCGCCACCATAACCCGCATTCGGGTTTCCATCTGGTCGATCAACTAGTGGGAGTATGAGCACTCCCTTTTTAACTGGTTAATAGCATACTGGTGGTCCAGTATGCTGTCCCCGAGGTACGCCCTCCTCTGTACCCCCACGACCAGGGCGGCAGAGTGCTCGTTCACCTGCTCGGTGAGAACACGTAGCCAAGCCGCCAAGTCCCGCTCCTGCCTTGGAAGACCCCACACAGGTAGGGTCGCAGGCTCGGGTTGGGGGCGGGAAGACTCGCCCCGGTGGTATGTGGATCTGGGTGGGGTAACGGTGGGCGGGACATACGGGGCACTGATCCGCGCCGTGAGGCGGGGACCGTGTATGGGGGGAATCGGAGCGGTCTGTGGTGCGGGCGGGGTAGGAGACCTGGTAACCCTAGCAGGGGAGGGTAAACTAGCACTCCTAGCTGGGGTGGTCTGTCTAGAAGTACTATGACTAGCCTCCGAAGGCTCGGAGCTGGGTGCTACACTTGGGCTTCCAGAGGCCCCGGAACTGACCTCTTCCGGGTCCTCTTCCGTCGACACACTAGGTGTTCTTGCCATTTTTACCTGCACACAAGTTAACAAACATATAGTCCCTTTTCATAGTGTAATTCAAAATCAAATTAACATGCACTTACTTATACAATTTTGCCACATAATAATATTATTATACATTTACACATATGTTGCCAATTTTACCTATTTAAGTCCCCCGTGACTTCCCCTGAATTCCCTCGTGCAGACAAGTCTATTATTATGTTCCGGACCATAATAACCCACTTGTCCATCCAAGTTCATCCCGATCTCGTCACAATATATTATTAGTTGATATTCAGATCCTATAATACTTGAGCTACTGGTTATATTTTAGGTATCTTTTTCAGACATCCTAATTCTTTATAACCAATGGCTCTGATACCAAGTTCTGTAACACCCCGTAACCGCAGCGGAAACGTACACGGGATGCAACAGACACATCTGATATCAACAGCATTGCTTATAAAGAAAATACCACTACATTAATTTATAACATATTACATTGTTACGAGTTTCATTACTGTCTAAGTGTTACACACATATTTTACCGATAAGACATTAATAAATTCATTACAAAACATAGAGCAGCAAGCTTCCAACAGGTAGCACAGATAGTTAAGCACATATCAATCATTCCAACTTGGGCATACCTAGAAAACATGTAAAGAAAACAGGTCAACTACGAATAGTTGGTGAGTTTCACTAATTTAAATAAACACTGACAAATCATTTTAATAATCATTTATTAACAATATAATCATGCTGGGAACTATGTTACCCCAGGACATTTCCATTAACTTTCTGGGAACTATGTTACCCCAGAACAAAAATAACCCCTGGGAACTACGTTACCCCAGAACAATAATAACCCCTGGGAACTATGTTACCCCAGAACAATAATAACCCCTGGGAACTATGTTACCCCAGAACAATAATAACCCCTGGGAACTATGTTACCCCAGAACAATAATAACCCCTGGGAACTATGTTACCCCAGAACAATAATAACCCCTGGGAACTATGTTACCCCAGAACAATAATAACCCCTGGGAACTATGTTACCCCAGAACAATAATAACCCCTGGGAACTATGTTACCCCAGAACAATAACACATGATAAACATTTTGTATATTCTGTGCATCAGACCATATATATATAAATGTACAAGTATTTCCATACGATCGGTATGTACTTAAATACTTAAATAAGACATGTTTTCCGCCCCGGGAAAATATAATTAAAACAATTCATTAAAAGGGGCTCGTGAAAACTCACCTTTTGTGAGTCGGTGAGTAATACAAGGAACAGCTACGTGCCTGGATCTGTAATATAATATCTAGTCGTTACTATATAATTCCCATAACTTAAATATGTATCAATCGGTACATCTGGGAACATTGTTAACCCAGTACTGTACTCGATTCGGGGACTATGTTAACCCCGTGACACTTCTAAGGACTCAGATTGTGACATTGCTTAGAGTTTGACAGTCAATTTAGTTAAGGTGATGAAATTATAGCTCGGTTTGACACCCCGTTTGGCCGTGGGGCCCGTTCCCGGTATTTCGGTGCCGGAAACGGTAAAATCGGGTAAAATTACCCAAATCATCCGAATTATTTTCGGATGATTTATTTTTACTTAATTTACTTAGATTTATGAAATAGTCCATTTTTAGAGTTTTCATGTACCAGTCAGCTCGCTTATGCGAACTTTGCCGGTTTACACGTTTTAAGCTTTAAAAACTTGTTTTTATGTTCTTTTTAGCACAAATAATTACCCGATTAGTCTCGGGTCTTGAAATTTTGCACAAAACTTAATTTGACAGTAAGGAATTTTGTAAAAATTTTCCAGATTTATTTTCTTATATTTACACTTATTTATCTATTTTTAAATCTTATTAAAATACTAAATATATCAAAAATACCAAAACACTTTAGAAAAATCCCAAATTTTTCTGGGATGATCTCTATCATCCTCATAACTTTCTGGAATTTTTCCAGATTTATTTTCTTATATTTACACTTATTTATCTATTTTTAAATCTTATTAAAATACTAACTATATCAAAAATACCAAAACACTTTAGAAAAATCCCAAATTTTTCTGGGATGATCTCTATCATCCTCATAACTTTCTGGAATTTTTCCAGATTTATTTTCCTATATTTACATTTATTTATCTATTTTTAGATCTTATTAAAATACTAAGTATATCAAAAATACCAAAACACTTTAGAAAAATCCCAAATTTTTCTGGGATGATCTCTATCATCCTCATAACTTCCTGGAATATTTCCAGAATTTAAAACTTATTTTTCAAGCCATTTTCACCCAAAACCGAGCTAGAAAGCCCTAGAACTCGTTTCACCGAAAAGCCTACTTAGACTTTTCCAACTGAGCTCAAATTTTGTGGGTGACTTTTATTTGTTATAAAAAGCTTATCTTAAATTTTCCAGAATTTTTCATCATGTTTAGCTATTTTTCACTATTTTTGGCCAAAACCGAGCATTAAATTCACCAAATATTCATCTTTTATCCAAAAATTACCAAAAATTCACAGATCTCATATTATCATGTGTAGATAATCTCTGTGAAATTTCGTGACCCAACTCTAAGCACACAACAATCTGTCCATAATTCATATACACACGAAAACCGAACTATCTTGTGTTTTCTAGCTTTAGATCGCAAAGATCTCGGTTTCTAGCCTTTGCTAGCCGCTAGATACAACAATTACAAGCACATCAACACCACACCAAGCAAGTTATACCCACAATCAAGCCATTTCTTTCCTAGTGTCGGTTAAAACATCAAAACAACGATTTTGACCGTAAAAATCCATTCTCGACTCTTTTTACTCATTTCTTGGACCAAGATCCCTTGTATAACTTGTATACATCTCTTGGTCATGCAAGAGTCGGTTTCATCTCGGATTTTCACCCGTCTTTCACATGGAAAATTCATTTGACAAGATTTCAACCGTAAAAATTCATTCTAAACACTTTTAACTAATTACTTGGATCAAGATCCTTTGTATAACTTGTATACATCCCTTGATCATACGAGAACCGGTTCCATCTCGGGTTTTCACCCATATTTCACTTGGAACCCTTTTGTTCTTGCAAAAACAACTCAAAACTAAGTAATTAACACCAAAGATTATGTAATGTAACATGCTTATACCTTCAAAATCTTGGTTAAACTATGATGATCTTGGAAGAACACTTGAAGTTTGAGAGAATTTGAGAGATTTTGGATGAAAAAAAAAGAAAAATGGAATGTGTAAAGGAATGTGGGGGGGTGGCCGGCCTAATGAGGTGGTGTGGGGGGGCCCACATCTCAAATATTGTCCACACATTTGGATTACACAATCCGGATAATGTTGTGGATAATCTGGTTCAGTTCGTTTCTCGTTTAAACTCGTAATTCGGCTTGAAACGAAATTAAAATGGTCGTTTTTCGGGTTAAAGTAAAATTTTCATAAAACTGATTTAAAAACTTTCAAAACTTAACCCATGACATTAAAACATCATATCATTAATAATTACGCATCTTTTTCGGCTTGATTGATCGTCTCTTGCTTGGTTTGGTGTTAAAGGTTTCGTTTATCGTACTGACGTACAAATAAATCGAAATCCTTTTTCTGTGCTATAATTCACTTATCCCGAAGCATTAATACCTCGTAAATATCACTAAACATTATATACTTCGACTATAATGTAATTCCCGATTCGTTCGGGTTTCAATAATCGTTCATTGGTTAATTGTAATTCCAATATGATTCACTATATAATTGAGTATGATTCATACTGTGAACCATATATATTCGTATAAACGTGCTATAACTCATATAATCAATATTAAATAACACGTAAACAGTATATTCCGGCTAGGGTATACCTGAATTTGCCGGAATCGTTACATTTCTCTCCTTTCTCTAGCCGATCCAAGATTCCCCGATCCAAGGTAATGATAGTATGATGTTGTATGAGCTTAAACCCGTTAGATATAATCACCAAACGACGAGCCGACACCGTTAAACTGTTAGAGTCATGAGATCCGGGTGGAATCGGGTATAAACTGAATCTAAGATGAGCTTAGGGGTCACCCTATCTCAGATATGGATCGAACGAGATGAAAAACGAAGAAAACAGTGGAGAAATAAGCTGGATCTTGTTTTTCCGGCGAGATCCCGGTTTTCCGGCAATGGCGGCGCCGGAAAGTGGTATGAGGTTAGAGGAATGTCAGAGAATGTTCTGACATTCTCTGACCTAACCCTAGTTCGTCAACGGGAAGTTAACGAACTAGGGGTGATTCGCCAAGTGGTTCGTTAAAGAAAGTCTAACGAACCAGACTTATTTCGTGTTCAATTCGTTAAGGGAAAAAGATGACGAATCACCCTTGATTCGTTATTCGTTAAAGGAGGTAACGAATTAGAAGGTCCAATTAGTTAAATGGACTGATTCGCTACCTGAACTGATTCGTCAAAGGACCAGTTCGTTATAAGGTCCAATTCGTATAAATAACCAGTTCGTTAAAGGGTTCAATTTGCTATGAGAACCAATTTGTTAAGATAACCCAATTCGTTAAAGAGTCAATTAACGAATATAAGTTTAATGGAATTACAGAATGGTTACTGGACTTAGAAAAAGAATGATTTAATTACAAAGAAGCCCTTGAACTTTTAAGTTAGCAAATTAATTAATGATTCAAAATTCTAATGGAAAATGTGATAAGACAGTTAATGGAAATAAAATTTTTCCAAGCTGACCTGGAAGCTCGACCCCAGCCAGGGGCTCTGCCCCTTGGACCCTGCTAGGGGCTGCCGCCCCTAGAACCCTGCTGCCAGGGGCGCTGCCCCCGGACCCCCGGACTTTGGGAATAATAATTAAACTAGAAACACGACATGGGAAATGATAGTTAAATTGATACGTGTAATTGTTATACAGTTAGTCGCGCACAGCTCAAGAAAGAAATAACCATAAACGGTGAACGTAACCGAGTTCAGGTGAGTTCTAGCCCCATTCCTTGTTATGTTTTCGGGGCTGTGTTCATACTCGATGTGATCGGTTAATACACTTACCTTAAGTGGTAAGTGTATGTCTTATATGATTTACGTATGAATGAATGCTTGACGATGCATGAGCGGTCTTCGAATATTGTATGTACCCATCAAGGGATAGTTTAAAGATATGATTGATATGTATATGATGTATAAATGATGTATGAATGTATGGAAGTTATAATCATGAATGCATAGAAAGGTATGAAAGGTATAGTTATAAAAGGGGACCGACCCTAATAATGTCAGCGAATGTAGGGAACCGACCCTAATAATGTCGGAGAATGTAGGGAACCGACCCTAATAATATCGGCGAACGTAGGGAACCGACCCTAATAATATCAGCGAACGTAGGGAACCGAACCTAATAATATCGGCGAAGGTTATAGGGCGGAATGCTCTTTAAAACGTATATGTATGAATGAAAGTATGTATGTAAGTATGAAAGAAAGAATGAATGTACATATGTATGTAAGTATGTAAGTAAATGTAAAGGTATGTACCTTCGGGTGTATATGTAAGTATGTCGATGTATTGTATGTCGTCTGATTAACTAGAACTCACTCAGCGTAGCTGACTTTTAGTATGCATGCGGGTTAACAGATTGAGACAGCTGTTTTGAGCAGGACACATGGAAAGATTGAAGAGGCTGGCATCTGAGGATTTGTCATGATGTTTTGATACTATGTTTTATTTCTGTTTTAAAAGAGACAAGTTTATGAATATTTGTAATGAATGGTTGACTCTATTATTCCGCGAAAGTTTTAATCAACTATGATATTCAGAACTGTGTTTATGAGTAAATCCAACGTCCAATGTAGGGCACCAGGTTCGGGGCCTTACACAATTGTTCAATTGCTGTTTAATTATATTAAAGTTATATTAATGTTAATAAATAAAAAGAAATAGTAAGTTATTTTTCCACAACTTATATAATTACTTAATTATTCAAATGCTGATTAATTATATTATGTCGACTATTTTTATAAATTTCAATCATATGACTCAGGATTTTAATATATTATAAATTATTATATTTTAGATATTAGATATATGTGAATTGATAATCAATTTAAGATATACGTAATTATTGAATTGATTGAATTGATGATTAATTATATTAATGTAAATAAATAAATTAGTAAGTTATTTTTCTACATTAATAAGTTATCTCTGTATGTTTAAATATGGTCTAGATTTAAATATATGAATTTAATTATTTTGTATTTATAATATAATTTAACAACATTACATTTTAGTAATTCAAATATTGAAAATCCCTTAATGTTCATCTCTTAATTTTCGTCCATAATTTAAGCTAATTGAAATTTCCTAATTTTATGTTTTTAATTAATTACATTTATACATTCATTCTTATATTCAGCTCTCCCAAAATTCAATCATTTACTACTTATGTATAAATACTCCACTTTCACACAAGAATTCTTACACTATCACACCATATTTAGCAAAAAAACGAATTTTCAATGGTTGTAAGGTTTATAATTTTTGTTGTGCTTATATCATTCATTTTGTTTTTTAGTTTTTTGGTTAAACGTGTTATTGTTCAGAAATTAATGTTTTTTTATTTTTAATTTTTCACCACCGGGAAGATGGAGCCAACAAACATCACAATGTTGAACCAATTGGATGTGCTTAACAGTGACTGTATCCTCAAGGTGCGTATTTTGAAACTTTGGCGTCTCAAGGACAATTCAAAGCCCGAAGAAGATTGGTCCATAGAAATGATTGTGCAAGACGAAATGGTTGAATACAATATGACATTGGATGTAGAAACATATATGATATTCATTATCTGTTATTTGGAAACAATATAAGTATATTTTTAAATTTTGACATTTTGATATAAAATTAAATTTTAATTAATTTTACAATATTATAATTATAGTAAATATAATTTTTAATAATTTCATTCCAAAAGTAATTCAACATTTACTTCAGTCGTATAACACATCACTAATTCTTTCATTTTTCACACCAATTCTCTGCAACTCATTCTTTTCATTAACATTCAAGGTCTATAATTTTATTTTATATTAGTACATTCAAGGTCTACTTTATCATTTTACAAATAGACTATTGGAGCAACCCAGGATTATCCAATAATCACAATGTCCAAAAAGAGTATTGTGTTTTGAAAGTTCATATTCTAAAGATGTGACATTTGAAGGACAAAAGCAAACCAAACGAAAACTTATCAATAGAGACGATACTAACAGATGATAGGGTAATTTATCATTCTTTAACTGTTTTTCATAACCAGATTACTATCTGTTTTAACTTTTTGTCTTATAACTAACATTTTATTCATTCATAATGAAATAAACATAGCAATAAAATCCAAGCATACATGATAATACAATATATCTTCTAACATGATGTGTTCCTACGTGAGAATGAAACCAACTTGGCTTTTATTGCTTAGCCTTAATGGAAGTGGAACATGTGGATGGATATGAAACCACATGACATGAATGCTTAGTTTACTTCAAAATGTTTATTAAGATTCCAAACAGTTTTGGGATTCCAATTTATATGAATAGTTCAAGATTCCAATTTTTTTACGCGATTCACCAAACGTTTATTAATTTTATCTTTGGCCCAATCTAAATATATATTTATTTTAATTAGCATGTAAAACTTTATTTAATTGGATAGAAAAAAATATCTTATATGAAGCTATAAAAAAACATTTTATAATGGTTAAAAAAATAAATAATCTAATATTCAAATATATAATAAAATTTCTTTACGTGACGAATTTCCTAAATTCCAACTGTGTAGTACACGGGTTAGTAACCTAGTGTGTGTGTATGTGTGTGTATGTATAACTAAATATCAAATTCAATTCTCACCATTTATATGAAATTTACAAAAATATGTTATAGAGTTTTACTTTCACTATTTGTTAACCGAATTTGAATAAAATAACGATTTGACTCAATTTGACCATTTATATTGAATATGTTTAAATAGCATTTACATATTTAAACATAATTCTCATTCCTGATTTGACTAATTTTTTTCAACCCTTTTTAATTTTTTGAATAACTTCCATAATTATAAACTCATTTCATAATTATTCAATATTCATGCCTTAAATAAAAAAAAACATTAGTTTCTTTGAAATATTTCAAGTTATTATATATTTATTGTCAATTTCAACTAAATCTCTTAAGTGAATAATAAAAATTATTTATTTAAACCATTTTGAAATTCGAATTCTTGACCACTTATATGAAGTTTACAAAAATAGGTTATATAGTTAATAATTGTTGCTCACGTACATTATAGAATCTTTAATATATTTGTCAATTTAATATGTCTTTATTATAAATTTTTTGATTACCGCGTTTTAATTAAGGTAACCAATAAACTATTATTAATTAATTAATTAATATATTTACGTTTTTATTAAGATTCTTATAATACGAGTTTTAGTTAGGTTAACCAAAAATTAATTATTAATGTATATATGTTTCTATTGAAATTTCTATAATTTTCATGTTTTTATTAAGGTAAGAAAAAATTAATTATTAGTTAATGTATTTTCGTTTTTTATACAATCATGTAAATCCGTATTTTAAACTTTTAATTAAGGTCCCCAAAACATGTTTAAAGTTATTGAATAAGAAGTATGATCTATAAGTTTATGAGGTTAAGATTGGATATGTAGCTATAAGTGAAGCAATATTAACAATCTGTTTTGTCAAGTTCTAACAATATAGTCTAATTGTAGTAGTATCCCAAAATCAACAAACATTATTTGACCAATTCTCAGTGACATCTAAAATATTTTGATGATTTCCAGTCACATGAAAGTTTTTTATTTTTTTTATTTGACCAATTTATAATAATGTTAAAATGTCAAGATGCATGCCTAAAATAAACCACACATATTTTCGATAACCATTTTATAATCATAGTTCATTATCTCTTGAAACTAACAAAATTCAAATACAAGCCAGTCATGAACAATAGTTAGCGAAAAACTAGCTCAAACAAAAGTGTATGGAATAAGTATAATTACCGAAACAAATATGACCTTTTAAAGTTAAAAGTTAGACTTTTTAATTAAAAAATTGATTTTTTTTCTTGATGGTAAGTTACAAACTATATATTTTTATCCAGTTTGACATTTGTTAGAAGTAATTCGAATTTGCAGCAGCCAAGTCCAAGAGATTCGCAATAAATTTTATCATTCATTTCAAAGTTTATACTGTTTGGATAAATGAGACGAATGTTTTATTAGTTTACTTGTAATCGGCTTTGTATTTACACATATAATCTTAGATATTCACTATAAATGATTATTTATGCTAAATAATCATCATATTTAATTTTAATGATACATTCCAATCATTTATACATTTATTTATTTTTGTTTTTAAGAATCGAAATTGACAACTCTTTTGTAGTTTTTAATAGTCTCCAATCTCAACAAAGTTTCCATCTTTTATATTTGAATAATTTTTAATTACGCATAAATTTCAAGATTATTGTTTACAATTGAAAAAAGAATTATATAATGAAATTAATTTTAAATAAAGTAATGATCTTAAAGAGTTTGAAACATAATTTACTGCATATTGCAGTCACTTTAATAAAATTTTAATTAGGGAATGACTTCTATGTAATAAAATTAAAATTAAACTTTATCTCTATATTATTTTCATTGTACTTAATTAGTGAAATTAGTAGAATAAAAACTTTATTGGTTCGATTTAGCTCAATACATTTAACTAAAAGATCTTTGAATCGAAATAAAACAAAAGTTTAATAACAAAATAATTCTTAATAAAATATACCTTTATTTATTAATGTTGAAATAAAACTCATAATACCTTAAGACTTTAGTTGTATATTTACTCAGTTTGTTATGATTTATTTTGTTTTTTATATTGTGAAGCAAAATAACTTCTTTTTATTGTGAAATGTCGAAGAAGTTGATGGTGGGCTAATATGATGATAACATGTTCATGTCTTCATTTGGTTTTTTAGTTTATGTGGATAGTAATTTTGTGTAAGTATTAAATTTATATGTACACAATCTAAATGTTTAATATTTGGTTACAAACTTATGTTAAATATTTGTATTGGTTTAATATGTTAGTTATGAAATTTTATGGTTGTCTATATTTATATGGTTGTTTCTATGTTTTCAACCCATGTGTAACATGGGCTACTATTAAAGAAATATATTGGTGGTTTAGATACTTTTACATAAATGAATTTCTGATCATCTATGTCGATTCAAGTTAGCTGATAGTCTTCATATCCAGTTGTGTTATTGTTGTTTCCTGTGTAATATTTCTAATTTTCCTGTCTTTAATATTTCTTTGAACACCAAATATAAATAACCAACAATTGTCACTAAAGTTAATAGTACTTGGTTTCCCGGTTTTATAATTTTTCTCTTTTGTGTATTAAAATCATTCATTAAGTCAGCAAAATTGAAACATCATGCTCTATAAAATTCTGTTTTTATATTTATGTTGTTCATCCTTTTCATATACTAACCATATTATATTTTATTATAGATGTCTTCAAAATTAAAGAAAACGTAATTTTTTCTCAATCAACTTATTCCAATAAGAGGGGTAACTCAAACGATTAGTCATTTTAATATTTTTAGTTACCCTTTAAATGTTTTTTAAGATCTTAAAACCAATTAAAAAAACGTCTTAATTAAGATGTGTATACGAATCAATTCATGTTAATTAGAGGCGCAAAGATATTTCTCCATTATTTTTTTACTTATATTTTGTTAACTCAATTTATATTGTTTCTATACTTTGCAACATATTCACAAATTTAGGTGTTATCCATACAAAAAAATCAGTTTTTTGGTTTTTAAGTAAGATCAAACTAATTATTTTTTTATATTTTAATTTGTACTAAAATTTTCATAAACACATTACGCTAAATAAAATCAAAAAGACCAAAATTATTTTGACTCATAGATTGGTTCTAAAAGTCGGTGTGCCAATAATGTTACTAAGGAATATGGATTAGAAGAACGGTTTGTGTGATAGAACTAGATTGCGAGTAATTAATTTGGGTAGTCATTTTGTTGTAGTAAAAGTTATTTCAGGTACTAATATTGGTTATCGCACTTATATAATTCGTTATGGTCTAACACCTTCAGATAAGAAACTTTCGTTTAAATTGAAGATAAGGTAGTTTTTTTCCAATTGTAGTATGTTTTGCAATGACCATTAACAAAAGTCAAGTTCAATCCCTAGCTAGAGTTGACATACACTACACGAAAAAGGACTTTTAGTGGCGACACTTTTAGCGGCGACTTCTAAAAATATCGCCGCTAATGCTGAAGTTACATATACTTCTAAAAATATCGCCGCTATCGTATATATGTAATCTGATAGTCACATATACTTTTTATAATTTATTGCTGAAGTTATGCTTATGAACTGATAGGAAGTGTTTGGAAATGTTTGTCAAACAATCACATTAAGACGTATCAAAGATAGTAATTCTAATCATTAGCATTTCAACAAAAGCAGAATTAGTTGCTTATATTGCTAAACTGTTTTGCAAATAATAAGTAATTGGGAGTTGGAAAGTAGTATGTTTAACATTATTAATTTCACTACTACAAGTATAGGTAATCGGGTTATTCGGGTCAACCCGAAACCCGACTTTTTTTTTTCTAAAACGGACCGGAAACCCGACCCTAATAGCTATTCGGGTTAATCGGGTTAACCCGAATAACCCGATTTATACTTTTTGACCCTATTTAACCCGACCCTAATTAGCTTATTCGGGTTCGGGTAAGTTTAATCGGGTTCGGGCTTTTGGTAGATTTTGTTGAGTTATGCACTATTTTGGCTTAATATGAACTGATTTGCATGTTAGCTCGTTTAATAAACTGATTTGTGTGCTATTCGTGTGCTTTGTATTATTATTATTATTATTATTATTATTATTATTAATTTCAATTATAAAACATATATGTTTTCAGTTGATGCTTGACACTTTGTGGTAGGTAAAAGGTAGCCTTGGAGAGCTTTTCTTTTAGATGGTCCACCTGGCACAGGAAAGTCATACTTAGCAAAAGTGGTTGCCACAGAAGCAGACTCTACATTTTTCATGTGTTAATTCTTAATAACCATCAAAAATATTAAATGTTCTGTTATTTACAATCCTACATAAATTAACATGGAATCCTCATTGTTAGGTTTGTTTGCTTATACAATATGTTGGCAATTGTGGTTGGTGATATCAAACGCTAAACTAGTTATGCATACATAATGATACATAATGATGCATTCATTCTTATGCATTTATAAACACATACATGTACATGTTATTGAAATTGTTTTTTGGTTTCATAGTGTTTCAGTAATGGATTCTTAAGTTTAAATTGAGGTTCATAATTTCTGTGGTACATAGGCAGTAAGTAAGCTTAACTTATGTGCATAAGAAAAGTTTGTTTTATCTTATTTTATTTTATTATATTTCTCTTGACTTAGCATAGGCAGTTTGACTCTTATAAGAAAGGATATAAATTGAGTCAAAGGTTCTAACTATAACATAAGAATCAAAAGCACGCTTCACTATCTCCATGGTGCTGGTGGTTATCTCTTGGTTTATATATTATTATCTTTAATGTCAATCTTGAGTCTTGACCCATACTCTTATGAATGTAGGCGGATTTGGTTTGTGTTTTTATTGACCCATATTTAATCAATTTGGTTTTTTATTATTTTGCTATTGTAGTGTGGATCAATCTGATTTTGCATCATGCCCCCTATCGATAGAAGCTGGATTACCGAAATGGACCGTAGCTCACCTGAGTACAAGCAAGGACTTAACTCTTTTATCGAAATGCGCAAAGGACTAGTCGATAGCAAAGGCAACATTAGATGTGCGTGTGCAAAGTGTTATAATACTGAGTTAGTATCGTTTAACACAATGAAGTATCATATGTATTCATTTGGCTTCTGCCGATCGTACACGAAATGGGTCTATCACAGTGAAAGAACAGTTCCTCCGGTTGTAGTTGTAGATGATGTTATGCCAAGAAAAGATATGGTTGGTGTTATTGATGATGTTACGGAGGAACGTATTGAAAAGGATACCAATTTCGACGGAGGAAACTCGGGAACACAGACTAGCGGTGTACGTGATGATTTTGAAGAACTGTTAAAGGAAGTCGAATCGGAATTATACTCGGGTTGTACTAAGTTTTCTTCCCTTGACTTTTAGCAAAGATTATGCATATGAAGGTGAATAACAAATAGACTAATAGTTCATTTGATGAGTTTCTTGAGTTTGAAATCTCCACATCCCGAAGGTAACAAGATTCCTCATTCGTATTATGTATCCAAAAGGACATTAAAAAAGATTAATTTGTGGTATGAGTCGATAGATGTGTGTAAAAATGATTGTGCCCTCTTTTGGAAAGAACATCGATGTAACATCCCGAAATTTCTAAAGTAATATTTATTATATTAGTTAATATTAGTGGGAAGGTTACTCGGGTTAGCAGGGAGATAATAAAATAAAGTAGGAGTTAATACGAGTCGGGCTTGTGTTGGGTTAAATAATATTGGTGATGGACTTGGGTTAAAATGGAAGGAAGATCGACCATGGGCTCAAGCCCATGACCCATCATATAAATACCTTCATTATGCCTTAATCCCTTCATTTACACATATTTCATACACCACCAAAACACACACTTAGCTCTCTCTCATCCTACTTTCTCTCTCTAGCCGAAATAGAAGAAGAATTGATTTCCGACCCAAGGTAATGATAGTATTATGTTGTATGAGCTCAAACCCGTTAGATTTAGTCACGAAACGACGAGCCGACACCGTTAAACCGTTTAAGTCACGAGATCCTAGTGGAATCGGGTATAAACCGAACCTAAGATGAGCTTAGGGATCACCCTAGCTCAGATCTGGATCGAACGGGACGAAAAACGGTGAAAACGGTGGTGAAACAAGCGAGATCTCACTTTTTCGGTGAAGGCGGCGCCGGAGTTGGGTGTACGAGGTAAGGATGTCAGAGAATGTTCTCTAACAATCTGACCTAACCCTAGTTCGTTAGCGGTGACTTAACGAACCGGAGGGCAATTCGTTACTCCATTTCGTTAAGAGGAAATAACGAACCAGAGGAAGTTCGCGTGTCAATTCGTTAACGGAGAATAACGAACTAGCTCCAGTTCGTTACGGCAATTCGCTAAGGAAAAGTAACGAACAAGCCTTAACTCGTTAAGGCCATTCGTTAAGTGAGGGACATATGGACCCCATTCGTCATAGGGTTCATTCGTTAGCCAGACCAAACGAAAGGGACCAATTCGTTATGATGACCAGTTCGTTATAAGGTTCATTTCGTTACGAGGACTGGTTCGTTATGTGGTCCAATTAGTTAAGGACATGGTAACGAACTAGGAGTTTGGCAGAATTACACAATGGTCCCTTGACTTAGAGAAGAATGATATAGTTGCATAGTAGTCCTTGGACTTTGATAATTTATGAAAGATACCTTTAAAGGTTAATGCGTAACGATTAACTAACCGGGTAATGATTCAATGAAGTAAAACCGGCTTAGACGCGTAAGGCTAATCAAGTAGCAATGAGAATGGCTAGAGTAGTACTTGATATTGCAATTATTAAACAGTTAGTCGCGCACAGCTAAAGAAGGATTAACCATTAGCAGAAGACGTAACTGAGATCAGGTGAGTTTCTAGCCCCACTTCCTTGTTATGTTTTCGGGGCTGTGTGCATACTCGATGTGATAGTTAATACACTTACCTTAAGTGGTAAGTGTATGCCTTGTACTATTTATGTATGATGATTGTTTGACGATGCATGAACGATCTTCGGATATTGCATGTACCGTCAAGTGATAGTTAAAGGTATGAGTGATGTGTATATATGATCTGTGAATGATGTATGTATTTATGTATGATGTTAGTACATGAAAGATCTTCGGATATTTCATGTACTGCCAGGTGATAGTCAAAGATATGACTATATAAATAAATTTGATATATGAATGATTGATTGTTGTACGTGAACGATCTTCGAATATTGCGCGTACTGCCAGTTTATAAATAAAGATATAAATGTCTTATGTTATATATGGATGATGTATAAACATTGTAAATGAACACTTGTCGGGGCGTGAACGATCTTCGGATATTGCACGCACCGACAAGGGGTATAACTGTTAAACGAAGGATGTGAAGAACGCCTAGCGTGTTCTTATGCTACAGTGTACTTATTGTACATGTATACAGGTACATGAATGGTATGTAAGTTCTACGTCCGACATAGTAAGTTAGGACGGCAAATCCCTCTAACTTCCGTTGGACATAGACTTGGCATGTGGTGGCGTAGTTAAGGACTGTGGGCCTTATACGTGTTATAGATGTTAGATGGGAACGTAGTTAAGTACTGCGGGCCTTATACGTGATATTGATGATAGATGTGAACGTAGATAAGGACGGTAGGCCTTATACGTATTATAGATAATATACGTCAACGTAGATAAGGACTGTGGACCTTATACGTATTATAGATAGGCTCCAGCATAGGAAAGGACTGTGGACCTTATACTTGCCGTATATGTGTTGTGGTAGCGTAGGGGAGGACTGCAGACTTCGTACGTGCTATGGTTTAGGTTGCAACATAGGGAAGGACTGAGGACGTTGTACGCGTTGTTAATATAGGATGGTATAGGGAAGGACTGCGGACCTTGCATGTACCATAATTTTGTGAACATAGGTAAGGACTGCAGACATTTTTCGTGTTCACGAACTTGAGTACAGGTATGGACGGTGGACTATGAACATACTCTCGGTAGACTGAGGTTAGTGAGATTATAGATATGTATGTATGGTAGTAGGGTAATTGATTAATTATGGGTACGTATCTTCTGATATGTATGTATGTATGATATACGTATGTGTTGTATGTCGCCTGATTAACTAGAACTCACTCAGTGTAGCTGACTTTTAGTATGCACGCAGGTGGTCAGGCTGAAGAGTTAGCATGAGGATGGCACGTGGCATGGATTGAACGGCTGGCATCTGAAGATGAAAGAAATGATGTTTTAAATATAATGTTTTATGTTATGGTTTTAAAGAAAAGATTAATGTTTTGTACCGAATGATTAAAGTTAACATTTCCTCGAAAGTTTTTAATTAACTCTGATATTTAGAATTGTGTTTATGAGTAAATCCAACGTTAAAGTAATGCACCAGGAATGGGACCTTACAATCGATTGTTGCATAATTGTCCTATTTGTAATAAAATTCGTTAGGTCAATACAAACATAAAGGGAAAGAAGGTACCTCACAAGGTGTTACGGTACTTTCCTTTAACCCCCAGACTACGGTGTTTGTATTGTTCAAGGCAAACAACAAAAGATATGATTTGGCACACTACCGGACGGACAGAAGAGGGTACGGTGCGTCATCATCGATCTTCACGGAAAGAATTTGATAAAAAGACCCTAACTTGTCGATTGAACCTAGAAATGTTCGCCTAGGGCTTGCAGCTAATGGTTTTAATCCATTTGGTAACATGAGTTTGACTCATAGAACGTGGCCTGTTATACTCACCACGTATAACTTGCCTCCATGGCTATGCATGAAAGAGTCCTCATTCATGTTGACTTTGTAAATTCCTGACCCTAAATCACCCGGGAAGGACATGGACGTTTTCCTTAGGCCGTTGGTTGATGAGCTTAATAATCTGTGGATGTCAGGCGTACGTACTAAAGACGCGGCGACAAACACATTTTTCACAATGAAGGCGGCATTGTTATGGCCATAAACGACTTTCTAGCTCGTAGCAGTTTAATAGGTTAGAGCGGGCAAGGCTACAAAGCATGCCCGACTTGCAACGAAGACACTCTTTCAATATGTGTACTTGCCTAACTTTCAAGAATTTTAAAAATGTTACTTTGAGTTTCTGTTACTTGTACTTACCCGGTTTTGGCCCGTTAGGGACATAATTTGGTTTTAAATTTATGTTTTCACATCAAAAAAGTTCGGGTCAGATTATATGTCATTAAAATAATGTGTGTGGGACTGTAAGTTTCAAACTAGTTTTTGCCTAAACGAGTTAGTTCGGGACAGATTATACATCAAAAAAGTTACAGAAGTTCAATGGTTTTAAAACGGATTAGTTTCAAACTAGTTTTTTCTTAACCGAGTTACCGAAAGTCTCCAAGTTGGTTCTTGATTCTCTATGCTTGTAAACATGTTTGTATTCGTGTAAAGTATTCTTGTTTTTAACTTACTATTTGTATACTTCATTGATATTGTAGGATCAAATAAAGCTAATTCTTTCAAGACCCGACCTTCATAAATTTTTTTTGACTAATTTATGAGTTCGAGAAAGTCATCACGCTTGACGGACGAAGATAGTAGTGACTATAGCTGATGACGGTCGTTTAAGTCATGCAAAAACCTATAACCTAAGTAGCTAGGATAAGTAAGCTATCGTATCCACCAGGGGTATGTGGTCAATGAAAATCATGTAAACAAAATTTAATATTATGAAGTAGCAGATTTTAGTGCTGATCACACAAGCAAATGGGTTGAATTGAGAATTAATCAAATAAGCAAGTAAACAAGTTTCAATCAAATAATAAAAGCAAATCACACCCGGGACTTCAAGTAAGTAACTAACAGTAATCTCATGCAACCTAACAGATTAATCATTAATGTAATATCCCAATTTTTTCGTTCGGTTAATATATATATTAATATTTGATGTTATGAGATGGGCTCGTGTTGGGTTAAGTAATATGGGTGATGGACTTGGGTTATTAAAGGAAATACCATGGGCTTAAGCCCATGACCCATAATATAAATACTTTAATTATGCCTTAATCCATTAATTCTCATCCATTCCATACACCACCCAAAACACACACTTAGCTCTCTCTCATCCTACTTTCTCTCTCTAGCCGAAATAGAAGAAGAGTTGATCCCGACCCGAGGTAATGATAGTATGATATTGTATGAACCCAAACCCGCTAGATCTAGTCGCGAAATGACTAGCCGGCACCTTAAACCGTTAAAGTCACGAGATCCGGATAGAATCTGGTATAAACCAACCAAAAGATGAGCTTAGGGATCACCCTAGCTCAGATCTGGATCGAACGGCATGAAAAACGGTGAAAACGGTGGTGAAACAGGCGAGATCTCGCTTTTCCGGCGAGGTCCCGGTTTTTCGGCGATGACAGCGCTAGAAAGACGGCGCCGGAAAAGCGTGTACGATGTTGAAAAGAATATCAGAACCCTAACCCTAATTTGTTATCGAAAACTAACGAATTAAATGTAATTCGTTAACGGAAGGATAACGAATAAGCTTTAATTCGTTATGACAATTCGTTAAGGAAAGATAACGAATTAGCCTTAATTCGTTATGCCAATTCATTAAGGAAAGATAACGAATTAGGCTAGCGAACTAGGACAACGAATCAGATCTTGTAAGATAACGAATCAGATAACGAATCAGGTGATTCGTTACTCACCAATTCGCTAAGCGAAGGTAACGAATCAGGCCATGTTCTGATAACAAATCAGGCCACGAATCGGGCTATGTTCAGAGAACGAATTAGGCTTAATTCGTTATAGCGAACTAGTGGACGAATTAGATAATAATTTAAAATTCTTAATGGAAAATGTGTTATGACGGTTAATAGAAAAAAAATGTCCAAGCTAACATGGTGGCTTAACCCCAGCCAGGGGCTCTACCCCTTAGACCCTGCTATGGGCCGCCGCCCCTAGAACCCTGCTGTCAGGGGCGCTGCCCCAGACCCCGTTCATTGTGGGTTATAATTATACAAGAAACGTGATACAGGTAGTGATATTTAATCGATATGTGTAATTGTTATACAGTTAGCCGTGCACAGCTCAAGAAAGGAATAACCATTGACGGTGAACGTAACCGCATTCAGGTGAGTTTCTAGCCCCATTACTTGATATGTTTTCGGGGTTGTGTGCATACTCGATGTGACAGTTAATACACTTACCTTAAATGGTGTATGCCATGTATGTTATACGTGATAGATACGATTGATTGCTTGTCGATACGTGAACGATATTCGGATATTGCACGTACTGTCGGGTTATAAATAAAGACATGACTATAGTATGTGATGTAAGGATGAGGGCTTGTTGGTATGTGAACGATCTTCGGATATTACAAATATTGCCGAGAGAAGTAATTAGCTTCTTACATGGACATTAAATAATAACTTAAATACAGTGTTCCTCCTATGGATAATATATAGAGTTCCTCCTATGGATAATGTATAATGTTCCTTTCATAGATAGTATAGTGTTCCTTCTATGGAAAATATATAGGATGATCCTTCTATGGAAAGTGTATAGGATGTTCCTTCTATGGATAATATATATAGAGTGTTCCTCCTATGGAGAATATATAGCATGGGCAATAGTAATAGTTATTTTAATAGATGTTACGTGACGTACCTCTTATGGATATTTATTTAAGTTTAAGATATGTATGTATGTACGATATGTGCATGTATGTCGCCTGATTAACTAGAACTCACTCAGCGTAGTTGACTTTTAGTATGCACCATGTGATCAGACTAAAGAGCTAGCATGAGGATGACACATGGCATGGATTGAACGGATGACATCTGAAGATGGAAGAAATGATGTTTTAAATATGATGTCTTCTGTATGGTTTCAAAGAAAAGATTTAATGTTTCGTAACGAACGATTTAAGTTAACGTTTCCGCGAAAGTTTTAATTAACTTTGATTTGTAAGAACTGTGTTTATGAGTAAATCTGACGTTCAATTTAGGGCACCGATAACGGGGCCTTACAATTAACAGTTAACTACAGACTGATCAACTAAACAAAACCTTAGGAAAAAATAATCTCTTTACACACGTCACTGGTTATCAAACGGTCCTTGCCAGTGTGACTCAGTTAAGGGCAATTATATGCTTTATCGTATTCAACCTAATCAAACAACCATTTGATCAATTATTATAGCAACTGGTAACTAATCATTCAGATCAACGTAAACCTAAACCAATTGAACACACATATATACTAAACATCTATAATCATAGATTGACCATAAACAATTATACATAAACGTTATTAGTCACATGAGAAATTTGAGTTGTTACAAACTTTGCACTCCCGGGTGAGCTTCTACAAGTTTAGCCGCGTCTCGGCATCATTGAATCTTCAATATAGATGATATAGAGCTTGTAGGTGGTCTCGGTATGGTCCGGTATGGTAGAATCGTCTCCTAGACTAGGAAAATCGCCTGCCTCGATGTGTGTGTAGTTAGGGTCGTGTTATGATAAAATTGATATAAACCCTAACTTTCCCGTCTGCACACCCCATCGCGATACGCGATGGGGTCTTCACTGGTCCATCGCGTATCGCGATGGACCCTGGTCAAACTCTCATTTAACAACCATCGTGATACGTGATGGGTCTTCTAGCCTGCCCATCGCTTATCGTGATGAGCCATGTCACCAGCAATCTTCTTTTGTTTTTTCTCGTTTTGCGTGTTGGACTTCCCGGGCCTTCATCCCGTGCCTCAACAGGTCCAAATTAGTTGCTTTAACATATATGACCTGAAATACAAAAGTGACCTATGAAGCATCGAAGTTCCTAAAATAAACGATTAAAACTAGTAAATAAACAAACTAAAATGCATACAAATTAACCAACCATCACATCCCCACACTTATCTTTTGCTTGCCCTCAAGCAAACTCTAAAGAAAACATCAACCTCCATCATAGGTACGTAAATTATCACCATTAATACGAGTATGGTTTAAGGTCATACCCAGTTTCCCAAACTGACACTTTCTAGATTAGCATCCCACAAATAAGGTTAAATGATATAATAAAAACAATAGAGCCGCCCAGAAGAGTGTAGTTTGTTTCCGGTTAAGGCACACATGCTCATACCCCTCATAATATAATAACTCTCCTCTAGGTTTAATATCTGGACTAGCAAAAGATGTGCTAGTATCTCTCTGCCCTCTAAACCAAGTATGAACACAAAGTAATAAGCTTGGAATCAAGTCAAATCTCCACCCATATAAATGCTTTGACACGAATGAAAATCAAGAGGGCTTAAAAGGATTGTAACGGGGCCAAGTGTAAGGGTATGGAAGGGAATTTTTCAAGTAGCTCAAACAATCTGATCCGGCTTATTACAAAACAACTAAATAACAAAATACCTAACATAAACAACTGATAGATTTTTTTAACTAATCAAACACAAACGAACTGCTAATTACATAATTGAATATAAACAGACATTTTTAAAGCATAATAAACGTACTGCTCAATACAACCTATTGATAAATACTAAAACAATTACAAAGTAACCTATTAAGTCGGATCGTCTCGTAAAATAACATCGGGTTTGATTAATTGAAAATAGAGGTCCAACAATGTTTTCTAAGGGAACCAGCCCCCCGCCCCTCACATTATCCTCGCTCATATATATAACGTATGAGGCTCAACCCCCAATACCCACACTCTCACTCATCCAGAAGAGGCTTAACCTAAGTGCCTCTATCACTTTTGCAATCGTGCCAAGCTAAGATCTAGAAATGCATGAGACAACCAAGTTCTAGATATTATGGGCATACTGGTTACTCTCGATAATGGCACTCAAATGACATGTGTGTATACTACATATTATATGTGTATTATATATATAAGGCAAATCTTACACACGTACCGGAGGAATTAGGTTACCGACATAAACATGTGTACCTGTCCCCATGACTCGTTATCCCCGCCTAAACGACCACATTTTCAACTTCTCGTATGAAAACATTTGTGAGTAAGATTAGTAAAAAGTTAAAAAACCAACCATGACCAAAAACCTATAACTTGGTATTATTGACAATAATTAACAGTTAACAACTTTGGTTTCCGAACACTCTTCGAGTTACTATCGGGCTAAAATTTTTTAAATTTCCCTCATCGCCACACTTGAGGTTTTCATTGTCCTCAATGTTAAAATATTTAAACAATTAATGAACATTTGAGGGACGGGGTTGAAATTGATTTTTTTAACAATTTAAAACACGGGGCTCTAATGTGATAGTTCTACTAGCAATTATACAATTACACTTTTAACATTTTAACTAATAAAAACAAAATAGATTATAAAACTGAAATCACATGATATCAACTAGAATGGACCAGTGTATGGCCCCGTTACCGGTGCCTCACTTTTGACGTTGTATTTACTCATAAACACAGTTCTTACAAATCAGAGTTAATTAAAACTTTTGCGGAAACGTTAACTTAAATCATTCATTACAAAACATTAAATCTTTTCTTTGAAACCATAACATAAAACATCATTTCTTCCATCTTCAAATGCCAGCCGTTCAGTCCATGCCATGTGCCCTCCTCATGCTAGCTCATTAAACATATTTACCTGCGTGCATACTAAAAGTCAGCTACGCTGAGTGAGTTTCAGTTAATCATACATCATACCATATGTACATTTATAATCATATACATACATATCCGAAGATACATATTAATATCTTAACATTGTACAAATATCCATACGAGGAACATCACATAATATCTATTAAAAGAACTATTACTATTTCTCATGCTATATATTCTCCATAGATGGACACTCTGTATATATTCTCCATAGAATGACACTCTGTATATATCCTCCATAGGGTACACTCTATATACTTCCATAGAAGGAACATCCTATATATTTTCATAGAATGAACCATGTCCTTTCCATTAAAGGAACACTATGCTTTCCATTAAAGAAACACTATGCTTTCCATTAAAGGAACACTACGCTTTTCATTCAAGGAACACTATATATATTATCCATGGAGGGAACTCTATACATAATTTATTATTTAATATCCATATAAGGAGACAATCACTATTCTTGGCAATACATGCAATATCCGAAGATCGTTCACGTATCGACAAGCAATCATTCTTACATTACTTTTAATATTCATATCTTTATTTATAACCTGGCAATACATGCAATATCCGAAGATCGTTCACGTACTACCAACATAACATACATACATCATTCATACATCATATATATCAATCATATCTTTAACTACCCCCTGGAGATACATGCAATATCTGAAGATCGTTCACGCACCGTCAAGCAACCATCATACATGAATTATACAAAGCATACACTTACCACTTAAAGTAAGTGTATTAACTATCACATATATCATACATGGCATACACTTACCATTTATGGTAAATGTATTAACTATCACATCGAGTATGCACATAGCCCCGAAAACATAACAAGGAAATGGGATAGAAACTCACCTGAACTCGGTTACTTCTTCCGTTAATGGTTACTCCTTTCTTTAGCTGTGCACGGCTAACTGTAGAACAATTACACATATCAATTAACTATCACTACCCGTATCACGTTTCTAGTCTAATTATATCACGCAACGAACGGGGTTCCAAGGGCAGCGCCCCTGGCAGCGGAGTTCTAGGGGCGGCAGCCCCTAGCAGGGTCCAAGGGGTAGAGCCCCTGGCTGGGGTTAAGCTGCCAGGTCAGCTTGGATGAATTAAATTATTATCTAATTCGCCATCTCATTAGGATTTCATTAGGATTTCAGGTCAGCTCGGTCCAAGGGGCAGAGCCCATTAGGATTTCAAATTATTATCTAATTCGCCATCTCATTTGTTATGACGAATTAAGTCTAGTCCGTTATTAGATCACACTCTAATTTGTTATCAGATCACTCTCTAATTCGTTAACTGCTTTGATGTCCTGATTCGTTAGCTTAATTCGCTATCTTTCTGATTCGCTAGCTGATTCATTATTTTGGTTCGTCATTTCGTTTCGTTATTTGATCCTGACTTGATTCGTTATCTAAACATAACGAATCGGGTGATCTGATTCGTTATCTGGGCATAACGAATGGGTGAACTAATTCGTTATCTTGCCATAACGAATTGGTGAACTGATTCTTTATCTTGCCAGAACGAATTGGCTAATTAATTCGTTACTTTACCTTAACGAATTAAGTCGTTTCATATTAAATTTTGTTAAACAAGTCAAAAACGTTAAAAGACCTAACTCACTTTCGGAGGAATCACGATGGCATTTAGCATATGCAACAAGCCCTTTAAACCCCCGGTATCCTGGGAGGACGAATGGGGTCTCGTGAGGGTTTATAGTGAACTACACCCACAAATTTCGGTTACAACATAATATACAATTAATAAAACACAACAGACATCAAAAGATATAAATACAGATAAGCCCAACCATTTACCCATACAATATTCCCAATATAATAATAATATTATACGGACCATGAGAATAAAAACAAAATAAAGCAAAAAGGGTTAACCAAAAATCTACAGTGTTGGCGGGGTATCGTCTGCTCCAATGTGAAAGTCAAAGAAGGTGGGAGCGGTACCTACAAAGAAACAAACAACAGTCTAAAGAAATCATCATGGCGGGCCAGGTGGGCCCTCATCTCCTCTCGATGCATTTGCTACTCCTGCTGATGATGAATCATAGCCAATATGACTGGCTACTGCGTCTGTCGTTGCTGTGGTGGTGGCTGACGGAGCTCATACTGCTAATGTGGCCGCATCATGCGAGGGATCGGTATGTGCTGATGATGAGTAGGAATCCCCCTCTGCACAGCCACGTCAGCTGCACTCCCCTCTGGTGGCCGTACCTGTGGTCCCTCCCTGACTGGGATGAGCCTCGATGGATCATAAAGCTCAATGATCTCTATCTTCCGAGCGTCATCCAACCCAAATGCCGCTGTGGCCGGTCCAAGGGTGAAGAACGCAACTGGATATCTGTCGAAAACCCCCAGACTCGGTGCAATCCTCGTGATATACGGCCCCAACGCTAACTGGCCGACGCCCCTGTAAACTCCGACCTCTACCAAACGATGTGAGGAGCAGCATCTCAATGTTGATCTCCCTACCAGTAATGATAGACAGGAGGCACAACAGATCAAAGTTGCTACACTTATCGCGGCCCGAGTGATGGCCAGTGACAGTGTAGGCAACAATACGATGTAAGTACCGATGGACGAGGCCCTAATAGATGGCCAGCGACAGTGTAGGCAACAATACGATGTAAGTACCGATGGATGGGGTCCCTATTATAAGACGCCACTACAGAGTTCGAGTGGGCCCCATCCATGATCTGCCCCCAAAGCTGAGCTAGCTGAACCTCAGTCAACCAAACCTCCTGTGGTTGTTGTGAATGCATAGTATACCCACGGACACTTTGCAAAAACGCAGGATCCTGAACCTCGTCCCGCGTATAAAATCCCATGGCCACATCAAAGTCCGGAACTAACATCTCATAAACAAGCCGTCTGAGTGATAACGACACGACAGTCGGCTCGGAAAACTCGATGGTCGTGAATCGAAAAGTCTAGTAGAACTCACGTGTGAACTCGAGATATGGTATCGAATCACACTCGAGCACTCGTAACCACCGAGCTGCTATCAACTCCCGTAACCTATCCTCTGCCCCCAAGGTACCCAGTAATATCCAATCAAAAGTCCTATGTCAAATGAGCTGCATACCTCAAATACACGTCAGTCTAGTATACTCCTTAGACAGGATGTTGAATCTCAGCACCTGGTGATGTGTACGGCGTCCATCACCCATGATCTCCTCAGGGTCAATGTCAGGAGTAATCGGAAACTCCTGACTATCATACTGGATGACACGCGGTAGCCTCTGCTGAATGGGGCAGTGCGGCTCGGGCTCGCCTTGAGGAGCCGCAACGGGGCCATGGCGGCCCGCGCCCCCAGGCCTCTGCCTCTTGCGCCAGCGACAAGAGAAGAACCTAGAACATCAGACATATCTGGAAAATCAAACATTCAAGTGAGATATGTCAACACGGATTGTGGCGACAAACGTATAGCATTTCGGTCACGGTTGTTCCAAATTTAATAAAATAATATTAAAATAAAAATAAAGTAATAAAATAAAAATAAATACAGACGAAAAATTCGGGGACACCCTGCATGTATTTCTAAAAACTAGATTGTCCCGAAAGACGGTACAATCAATTTTCAATTAAAAACAAACTAATTTTAAACTAACAAAGCATCCCCGCACTCGATTAACAAACTCAAAAACATACTCGACTCGAATAACAGACACTAAAACAAACTGACTCGAACAACTAAACAAACTGACGGACAGTCTCGAATAACGTGCAAATCACAAAATTATCATGTCTGCTATTAAAAAAATTATGTGACAAATCGGGTTTCAGTTTAGAATATAACATATTAATTAAATATTAATAAAATATTCTGAAAATAAGTTCAATAAAATCGATTAATGTTGAACCATGACTATCATTAATTTAATAATAAAATAATGATTTAAATTTTGAACTCTAAAACCCGACTCGTCATTATGTTTAACATAACTGACACACTCGGATAATCAACTAATCAACCAAACCACCACGACGATCCCGCAAAGTTTCAAATCACCCAAAATTGAATTAAAGCCAAATCAACAAACCCGCCAACCCGGCGACCTAACACGATATCACCGACCCGTAAAATTTCAAATTTCCCAACTAAAAGGCACCCGCCCTAGCCCTACAACGAACTCTAACGAACACTCAAATAATCACAACCGCCACACTTTAATAAAATAATAATAATAAAACATACCGTAGTGTCGGAATGAAAAACTAGGTACTAATGGAGGACGCCCGCGGTGATTGACGACAATGACTGTGGTGGTGTACGGTGGTGATGTGAAAGACAGTGGTAGTGGTGGTGATTGTTTGGGTATGGTTGATAGTAATGGTGGTGGTATACGATGGTCGTCGGAGGGAGGGTGGATGATGGTAGACGGCGGTGGTTGGTGACGATGGAGGTGTGGCAGTGATGGGTGTGAGTGGTGATTGTGATGTGGTGGTGGGTGGACGAGGGTAGTGGTGGTCATCGGACGTTGGTGGTTCAGAAAGAGGAAGAGCAGAGAGAAAGAGCAAGAAGAACAATGAAGAATGAAGAAGAAGAAGAGACATCATATATTAAAAAAAATTCGGGTGATCCATGACCCATCGAGATACGCGATGGGTTAAATGCCCGACGATCGCGTATCGCCACCCAATTGGGTGGAAATTAGGGTTTGACCCCATCGCGATACGCGATGGGGGTTTGGATAGACATCATCGTGTATCGCAATGACGTCATCCATGTTTAGGACACCATCTCCATCGCTATACGCAATGGAGGAGTTGCTAAGCCCATCGCGTATCTCGATGGGTATTGTTAACAGAAATTTTTTCGCCAAATCGGGTCCGGACATTTTCCGACCCAACCACTTTTCGGCATCCCGACATCACCCTGAACACGTTTCCGAACTCAAAACATACTTTTCGTACCTGGAAAGACGTGAAAATGACCAAACTCTTACCGAACTTCAAGAACTTCCAACTCTTCAACCAAGTTTCCCCACACTTGATGTTTTCTGCACAAAACTCAAGACGACACTTAATACAAGACTCGAAAAAATGAAAACAAACTGAACAGACACTTACAAACCCCGGGTTGCCTCGCGTAAGCGCTAAATTTAAAGACTATAGTTCGACAGTGTCTCAAACTCTCAATAGTCTTCATAAACCGGTGAAGTCACAATGAAACTCACCGATTCCTTGTCCATCTCGAGAATATCCTTCATTTCCAAGTATGGCTTCAATCTATAGCCATTCACCACTTTCCTCACATGATCATCAAAGTCCTTAATCTCGTACTGACAATAGTTTCCAACTCTAACAACCGAATACAGGCCCGTACACTTACTTTTCAACTTACCCGGGAAGAGTTTCATCCTCGTGTTGTATAACCAAACCTTTTGTCCAACCTCAAAGTTCTTCAACCGGATATTTGCATCATGAACCTTTTTCATCTTTGCTTTGTAAGCGGATGCACAATTGTACGCCTCGTCCCTTAACTCCTCAATCTCGCATAAAGCTAACTTTATTGCCTTACCTGCATCATCATACTCCATATTAACCTGTTTAGTAGCCCAAAATGCTCTTTGAGAAATTTCTACAGATAAATGGCAATCCTTTCCATACACAAGCCTATAAGGAGTGGTTCCAATTGGCGTTTTATATGCGGTTCGGTAGGCCCATAGAGCATCGGTCAACTTGGTTGACCAATCCTTTCTGTCCGTCTGAACAGTTTTTTGTAAAATCTGTTTGATGTGTCTATTGGAAACCTCAACTTGTCCACTCGTTTGTGAATGGTAAGGAGTTGCAATCCTATGATCAATACCATATCGTTTAAGCAATTTTCTAAATTTAAAATTTTTGAATTTAGATCTACCATCACTTATTATGGTTCAGGGGACTCCAAATCTAGAAAATATATTACTTTGAACGAAATTGCAAGCGACCAAGTGATCATTCGTCCTAGTGGCTATCGCCTCAACCCATTTAGACATATAGTCGACGGCCACTAGGATGTACAAATTACGGTGTGAATTTGGGAATGGGCCCATGAAATCGATCCCCCAAACATCAAAAATGTCAACTACTAGGATCGGGTTAAAAGGGCATCTCATCCCTCTTAGAAATACTCCCGAGTTGTTGACACTTTAAACAATGTATCGCGAACTCATGAGCATCCCTAAACAATGATGGCCAAAACAAGCCACTCGTAAGGACTTTTCGTGCAGTTTTCTGGCCACTAAAGTGACCCCCACCACGCAGATGAATGCGCGTGTTCCAACACCGATCTGACATCCTCCTCAGGTATGCATTGTCTAATCATCTGATCTGCACCAATCTTGAACATGTCCGGGTCATCCCAAATGCACTGTTTGGCCTATGACATCAAATTTTTCTTCTTTCACCTTGGCCAATGCTCCGGTAGGTAACCTGAAATTTATAACTAACAATATGAGCAAACCAGGGATTTTATGAGACTACCAAAATATGTTCATCTAGGAAAGACTCGTTAACGGGCCCATCCTTGTCTCCATCTTCCACCATAATTCGGGACAAGTGATCTGCGACAACATTTTCACTACCTTTCTTATCCCGAATCTCTAGATCAAATTCCTGCAATAGCAAAACTCATCTTATGAGCCTCGGTTTGCATCATTTTTTATCCATGAGGTACCTAACTGCAGAGTGGTCAGAGTAATGATTACATTACTTCCCCAAATATAAGACCTAAATTTATCTAGAGCATATACTACTGCTAGTAACTCTTTCTCGGTTGTTGTATAATTCAATTGAGCATCCGAGAGAGTTTTACTCTCATAGTATATGGCAACGGGTTTCTTGTCAACCCGTTGACCCAAAATAGCCCCGATCGCATAATCACTTGCATCACACATTATTTCCAAAGGAAAAGTCCAATCGGGTGATTGCAATATCGGGGCTTCAACTACTTTCAACTTGAAAATGTCAAAGGCTTTTGCACATTCATCATTAAAGTCAAAAGGGGCATCCTTAAGTAATAAATTACATAAGGATTTGGTAATGTCACTAAAACCCTTAATAAACCGTCTATAACCCGGCATGCTCCAAAAATGATCTAATGCCTTTAACATTTGTGGGATGAGGTAAGGTAGAAATAACTTGAACCTTAGCACTGTCCACCTCAATCCCACGACTCGACACAACATAGCCCAAAACAATCCCCTCTTGAACCATAAAATGGCTCTTCTCCCAACTAAGAACCAAGTTCGTTTCTACACATCTTTTCAAAACTCTTTCGAGTTGATTTAAACATAACTCGAAAGACGTGCCGAAAATCGAAAAGTCATCCATGAAAATTTCCAAAGACTCCCCCACCATATCGGAAAAATACTCATCATGCACCTTTGAAAGGTGGCGGGGGCGTTACATTACCCGAATGGCATTCGCCTAAACGTGAATGTACCATACGGGCACGTAAACGTGGTCTTCTCCTGATCCTCAAGATGAATAGATATCTAGTTATACCCGGAATACCCGTCTAAAAAGCAATAAAATTTTTGACCGTCTAAAAAGCAATAAAATTTTTGACCAGATGGCATTCGCCTAAACGCGAATGACAATTTGATTGATAAACGGAAGTGGAAAGTGATCTTTCGATGTTGCCGCATTCAGTTTTCGATAATCAATACAAATGATCCATCCGGTTACCAGCCGGGTGGCGACTTCGTTACCTGTGCCGTCCTTAATGACCTGAATGCCCGCTTTTTTCGGTACTATCTGTGTCGGGCTTACCCACGTGCTAAAAATATAATACCAACATCCAACCACTTCAGCACTTCTTTCTTCACCACTTCCCGCATGTTTGGGTTCAACCTTCATTGAGCATCGTGTGCGGGTCTGACATCCGGATCTGTTAATATCTTGTGCATCACAATTGAAGGGTTGATTCCCTTCAAATTCGCTATTATCCATCCGATTGCTTCCTTGTTCACAACCAGCACCGCCATCAAAGCATTTTCATGTTCAATGGATAAATTAGAAGCTATAATAATAGGCAAAGTATCATTTTTACCAAGGAAAACATATTTTAAATGCTTTGGGAGCTCCTTTAGTTCGACTTTTGGGGCTTCTTGTAGTGACGGTTTCAACCCGGTATTGATTTTCTCGGGAAGTGGTTCCACCTGAACTGACCATGGTGGACGGTCTCCTCGCATAGCTGCGATCTCCATCTGTCTATTTTCTTCTTCCAGTAACTTGTATGTTTCCACCTGTAACCTGTCAAACAAAAAACACGTCTCCACTGTGCCATCCGTACTAACGACAGAGTCGTATAGTGGGATGCACTCGTCAATGACATCAGCCATGAAGCACTTGTCATCGACCGGAGAATTATTTCCATGCATGAAAACATTAATCCTCAACTTACGGTTACCAAATTCCATGTCAACAGTCCCATTTCTACAGTTAATGTCGGCATTTGCGGTGGCCAAAAATGGTTGATGTGCTAAAAACAGTCAATTAAATATTAACTAAATTAAACAAGTAATAAAAACTAGACTTAAGACTCAACTAAACAAAACACCGGCAAGTGAACCGATCAATTGTACTAAGCTAAGTAAGTCTAGAATATCGAACCCACAGGACTTTATAAATTACGTAAATTAGCTAATTAGACTCGACTTACGACACAACTATTTATTATTAATGTTTTGAGGGGGGTTTTAAACTAAGATTTAACTAAGAAAGTAAATAAACGAGAAAACAAGAAACAAGCAATTTAACACAAGATCGAAACCAATCAGAGAAGGAATCTACCTAGGTAAGAATCCCTTGCATAAACAATCATCAAGCAATGGACAAATAATATGATATGGAAACTGATTTCTAAACGTATTCATCTAACAAACCCTAAAGGACCCTTGACTGAATCAAACGAAATCCCCAAAGAATGAATATTAGATTATTAAGCAATCAGTTAAATTGATTTCCTCACGGTTTTCAAATATGGTTAATTAATTGTATCTAAAGCAAGCAATCTTACGAAACACAAAACTCTAGATAACTTGGTAAACTTAACATGACATCATGAACAAGGATCAACACAATAAGCAAGAATATTGTCACTACTATCCTAGCATGCAATTGACCAAGACACATGAACAACTCCTCACCTCACAGCTATTGGAATTTAGCAAAACATTCAAAATCCTAATTAACGATTAATAAGCTTCTATGATCTAATAGGCCTATTCAACCATAATAATCAAAACACCAAGTAATGATTAAACATGAACCCTAATATCTAAAGAACATAATCAATAGAAAGCAAGATCCATGTGAAGCAATAATTAATAATCAACCAAGATAATAAACATTCATATGCATCATGTAAACAAAATCAAGTCTTGTACTATTAATAAAACGAAACCATAATCAAAGCATAAGTCCAAAGCAAGAATCAAGGCCCAAACATGTTCATCAAACCTAGGTAGACATGAAGGCTAGCCTAGAACCATTACTGAAAACAATCCTAAACAAGTATTAAAAACAAAGAGGAAAGACATGATAAATAATGAACAAGGAACAAAAATTAGAGCGATAAAACCCTTTGCGATTGATCCTTGAACACCCGGATGAAAGCTTAATAATCCTCCTTGATTCCTAGTCTCAAAACCTTCACAAAACCTTGGAAAATCGGCTCCAATATTGCTTAGCTCGGCTGGATTTTGCAAGAGATGTTTATATAACGAAAATTGGGCTTGGGCTTGCAATTTTTTGCTGACCAGAAGGCCTAGGCGCCCCGCGAAGGCATATTGCCTTTTGCCTTAGCGCGGCGCGGCGTGCTCTTATGCATGGCCAACGAATTTTGTTGTTATTTCATGTTAAATCTTGCATAAACTTGATAAATATCTCCCTTGATCTCCAAGTAATGATAAGAAGCTTCTAGACCTTCTTTCCCTTAACTAACAAGCCATCAACTATATGAAAACGTAACAAGACATTAGTGATTTAAACTATATAATCATTTACGAACATAAACTTCTCATAAAATGATAGAAAGAATTAAAGCTTAACATGCAACACACCAAAAGATATAAAACACGTAAACATATAATAAACTTGACTCAAAACTTAAATTAAAGAAAGATAAACGAAACACGAATCAAACCGAACTCAAAACATTAAAGAAACACAACTTTACACGGGATACGAGATGTATAAATAGACGTATATCAAATATCCCCACACTTACTCTTTTTTCATCCCTGAAAAAGTCTTATGTAGTTGAATCAGAATCGGAAAATTACAATCTAACAAACATATAGGTTAATTTTTAAAGCTCAGAAGAACGCAAAAACTGCGATCACCAATATTGTTGTCCACTTAAACCCATGCCTTAATCTTTACCGGGACAAATAAGATCCGACAATTAGTATTCAGTGGTTTACACAATTAAGACCCGCTTATTTTCAGCTTTTACCAGACCAGACCACCCCAACTTGACTTAAACCTCAAAATTAGCAGATTTAAAACTTGTGTTGCTCTAAATTTTTTTCATGAATAGTTAAGACGATCAAGGGTATTGTTTATCTACCTAAGCTTAAGCATCAAATTCTACCAAGCAGCCATTAGATACGATTAAGGTTCAATTAATTTATAGCTAGTGCTCCCCACAACATGACATACCCCCCGTTATCAAGCAATACCCCAAATCCATCACCATAGGTGAGCATGCAAAATTTCATCTGTAGGGCTTACATGTAGTGTGTCCCTTGTGGTCCGTTTCTTAATGGTAATGAGACGCGAGCAAGGGACCCTACATGGCTAACAGCGTGGATGATCAAGTCTGTAGTGAATTTGTACTTTTGTACTTTTGTGATCATGTTTATAGACTTATAAGGGTTTGCTCTTTTTGGCTTAATTTAAATATCCACAACCCCACTTAGGAATTATGAATACCCAGATGAATAGATTGCATTCAGACCCATGGTCTCCGGACCTGAAGCATCCCATCAATACAGGATTTAAGGTTATAAAACCATACGTCGATAAGGTGTAAAACACTAAACTAGCAGTTTTAAGATTTATATCACAGGCTACACGGCATACTCTAACGTTAAACCTACCCAAGCATCATATGATAACGTATTCAGATTTTAAAACTTATAATATTTCCACTTTTTCATACCAGTAATTGAGGCTTAAGTATGGCCCGACCTTACATTACTTATCTTCCACGGACAAAACCCTTTACCCACAAAAGATTTCCGTTTTAACCATTTTATCAAATTTGCCCTTTGAATTTCAAAGCTGAGCCTACCGATACATCCCAAGTTAAGTGTGTTTTCTTTTATTTATCTCATATTATTAGTAGTTTGAAAAAACAATTTCCCGATAAATATCATCATCTCCCACTTTAACACAAAAAAACTATATTCAAGAGACATTTTTAAAACATTTTTCAATTTTTTTTTCAAATTTTAAAATTTTTTAATTTTTTTTCTTTTCTAAATGTAAACTCTATTTAAACTACGACTCAAATATCCTATCCCCACACTTAAATTTTGCATTATTCTCAATGCAAGGATAAGGACGACTTAAAACAAAAATAAAATAAAGTCGGACTACAAAAACTAAGACTCTAAAAATTAAAAACAAAAAAAATAAAAAGTTAACAAGCTAGATAAATGGAAAAGACTTAGCTGATAATATGCGAATGAAACATGATGCTAAAGTCTTCTTTCTATGAATGCCTCCAACTACGAACGTGCTCAGCAAACGGTAACTCCTTTTCTCACGAACGTAAGTGGCAAACAAAACAAACATGTCTAAAAATGTATCTTATCATAACGATAGATATTAAGCAACTAAAGCATTTCACCAATAAATATATAAAATATAATAATTATGAGCAAATAAATCAACATGAAGTATACGGCTCCACTGTTACTCCATCCCCACACTTGTCTTTTTCATTAAAGTCTTCATTGGGGGATCTTCTCTAGCTCATACAGTCTCTCTTTTACCTAGCAAAACTCAAAAGCACAAAAAACAATGACGAACTACAAAATAATACTTTAGCGACTCGATGACTCAACGAAACTAAGAAAATAAAAACTAAAATAAAGGAAAACCTACAAACTCTACACTTGAGTTTTCACTCAAGAACCTATGTTTATGCGAATCACGTGGCGGACCGAGTGGAGCTTCCTCCACCTCGGTAGAACTCCAATGCCCTCAAGGATACCGAATCACGATCCGACCATTCATCAATCTTTGTCTTCTTATTTTTAACACCATGAACCTTCCCAATCTTTCGCTGTGACAATCGTCAATTTCAGGTTAACTCCGTTAACTCAACTCCGTCAATTCAAACTTAAGATCTTTGAATCTGTAACGCACACCTCATTACATTTAAACTAGGGTTTAAATGACGCTTGACACTTACTACATGTGTAGTCTTTCGGGAATTGCACCGAAACGCAAACGAGTTGACGCAAACAATTGGTGAATAAACGAAAAACGTCAAAACAATAATTATGTGTTAGACTTATGTGTTATGTGATAATGTTGGTTAAAACACTAACTCAAGATGTAAACAAGTTAGTTTAAGCTAGATAAGTAATATTTAGATGTTGAGGGACCTAGATGTAACATGTATTATTAATAATAATATTAATATAAACCCTAACTCCCTCTTCCCCCTCCCTAAACCCGACGGCCAGCCTCTCTCTCCCTCTCCTTGCGATCGGCAGCCCCTCACCACCACCATACCACCCTTGTTTGATCTTGGTTTTCACAATTGAAGCATCCTACACTCGTTTCTAAGCACCTCTCACATGTCTCTTGGCTATTCCTGCGTTTTTAAGGTATAAAATGTGAAACCCTAATTATTGAATATCATGTATTAAGTGTTTTATGATTGGTATTGGCTAGAGGATGATTGATTATGTGTTAGTGTTTGATATTGATAGTCATATGTGATTTTGAACGGTGAAATATTGATGAATCATTGATTTTTTGTAAGCCCTAGAGGGTTATTACTGATTTTGGTGATTAATTACGTTCTTTACATGTTTGGAGTTATGTCATATGCATAGAATGCATGTTAGATGATCGTTTATGCTTGCTGAGTTTTGACAGCAGTGATTGTTAAACTTGAACGATGTGTAACTTGTTGAATATAAAAGCAAACTGAGCTAATTATGAGTCTACAAGGTAGTACTCTGAGTCTAGTTTTCAGAAAGTCCAACCACGCCTAATTTGGAGGTGTTTTGGTTAGTCAAATGATTTAGATGTAATTAAAGGTCAAAACTGGTACTGGACAGATTGTAAGTTATGATTAAACAACTGTAACTAAATGTTAATGTGGAAATTGGTCGAGGTTATTAACACTACAAGGTGCTATGTTGAGTCTAGTTTTTATAAAGTCCAAACTTGTAATTTTTGGACAAGTAAAAGTTAACTTTTATGATTTTACAAAAACGTTGTGCAAAGCTGAGTTGTTAGACCTGCTGTTAGGTTGTTTTGTAAATGTTATATCTCATGAACTACAAGACCAATTGGGTTGGTTCCACTTCTGAAAGTTGACTTGTTGAGTTAGGAACCTAACCCAAGTGGTCTTGCATTTATTGGATTTTTTGTTTAACAGAAATTTCAAATAAAATTCTGTTGCGCATGAATTTGACTGTTATGAGTTTGCTGTAATGATTTGATTATTGTAAGAAACCTATGTGGAATAAAAATATAATAAAATATGTTCTGGAAACCTAGGACATATATGCTTTTGTGATGATTTTTGGTAAATTAATTGTGATGCTATGATCGGTGGGATAGACTAGTTTTTCAAGTAGAATTCTGTCGTTAAGAAATTAGTTGCTGAGTTTTGTGAAAGTTGCATGAAACAACGTGATTGCTAATTCATTATCGTGTTTTGACCAAATTGCCCTTGAGGGGAGTGGTTGCTAATTAATTGTCGTGTTTTGACCAAAATGCCCTTGCGGGGAATAATTGCTAATTGATTGTCATGGTTTGACCAAATTGCCCTCGTGGGGAATAATTGCTAGTTAATTGTTATGTGTTGACCAAATTGCCCTTACGGGGAGTAATTGCTAGTGATGTACATTATGAATACATGACACGTAAATAATTGCTCACACATGTAACGTATCACAAATACACTTGTTAAAGTCACACACGATTCACAAACGAAACACGAAACATGTTGTGTGCATAGGTATTATGTGCCGGGTCTAGAGACTCGATAATATTCCGACACTTAGAAAAATCTCTTTGTTGTTTTAGAACGCTAGAGAGAGTTTTTCTGTGACGCGCATCTTGGTGAATTATTTTGGGAATACTTCGCAAACAGTGAGTTCACTTACCCCTTTTAAACTGTTTTCAAACGCTTTTCACTTGGGGGAGATAACATACTCCGAAAACGCATTTAAGATTTTGTTAATATAGATTATATATCACTTGTAAAGACTAAGTGGCAAACGCAATAACCAAAGTCCTTCATTCACATCGAACCGTTTAATATTGGATAATAGCGAGTCATTGTTGAGTAGTACTACTGGGTTTGACAAACCCCACCCAACGCTAAACTCGACTGGAGGTCGAGTGGGTGTAATCTTGGCTAAACACATACCATGGTCGGGATAGACCTGGTGGCAAGGCAAATGATAAACAGTCAGCTTCGGTGTCGAACACTTAGTAATACTTGTTTTATAGGCTAGCTACCTATAGATATATAATTGACATAACACTATCTGGTAACGCAAAACGCTTAACGCAAAATGCTGAACGCAAACGCTAAACGCTTTTTTTATATAAACTTGTGAACTCACCAACCCCGTGTTGACACTTTTAGTATGTTATTCTCAGGTAGCCGAGGCGGGCGCGCGGTGTAGGATCATGCATTGCTTGAAACACTTTTAATTATGCAAACTTATTTTAAACTGTTATCATTGGGTTTTAAGTCGTCCTGCGTGACGCAACATTGGTTTCTATGGTTTTACGCTTCCGCATTTAATTACTCGTAAACGTTTTCATGGTTTTAAAACTTTGTTTTATGGTTTGATTATAACTAATGATTCCGATCCTGTTAGTTCACACCCTCTGACGGTAAAACTCCGTTAGTGGATTTTGAGGGTGTGACAGATTGGTATCAGATCCATTGGTTATAGCGAACTAGAAGCTGCATGCATACTAGACTATAACCGCGACGACCCATTAGTTATAATGATACGCACTGCATAGATTCGTGTAGTCTTTGTTATCTTGTCTCTTTACCCCTTTCACTCATACGCGCGCATACACGGCTTACATGTAGGGATGTCGACGCCACCATCATCACCATCTGATCAGATGACTCATGCTCATGGGAAGGAACCGCAGTTACCTACCTCATCGCCACCCCGTGTAGTCCCGGAACTCGAAGCTCCTGCACCGAAGAGGTATCGCTTATCCGGAGGCATGTACGAAAACGAAGTTAGCTGGGATTGGTACCCTAATATGATCAGACGTATGATCTATCGTGAACAAGTTCCCCCATTACCTCACCCGAACCATCCTGCTTACCCCAACACCCTACCACCCATAACCGAACCTGTAGAGCGTGTGCTCGCAGCTGTTGTTTCTTGTTTGGAGCGTGATGTTGGTTACATGCGCTATACGAGAGCGAACGGTTCCGGACTGTTAAAAGATGGAACCGAAACTAAAGAGGAAATTTCCCGCATGACAGTAGCAATGAAGGAAATGCAAGAGGCTAGTGATCAACAGATGAAGATTATGAGAAAGATGCAAGCCGAGATGATAGACTTGCAAGAGCAACTCCAAGTAGCAAGGACCCGAACCGAGATAGCTTTAGAGCGCTGCGATGTCTTACAAATGCAAATTGCTCAGAACGCAGCCGAACCCGAGGCAGAGCCTGAGGCAGAACCTGAGGCAGAGCCTGAAGAGGAACCCGAAGAAGATCCCGAAGAGGAGCCTGAGGAGGATCCCGAAGAGGAACCTGAAGAAGAACCGGAGGAAGAACCGGCAGAGGAGGAGGCACACTCAGAGGTGTCCTCAGACGACGACATCTAAGGATGATAACACCTAGATGGAGGGGTTGTCTCCATCCAAACTATTATTTTTCTATGATTTTAAGGATTGGTTTTAAATACTTTGTAGCGAATACAATGGTTTTAATCATGAATTATTATTTGGATTAATATATGGTTGTGATGTGATGTTTGTTTCTTATTTCTTTCTTACCTATCCTTTTATTACATGTATGGCGTGTTGCATATGAAAGAAAAACTCATGTTCAACATCTTATGCTGTGATTCTAGGAAATGGCCGGAAGAAACGCTGGACACGGACGTGGTAACATCAACTTGACTGCAGCATAACTCCAAACTCTGCTGAACGACCATGCGGCGGCCGCTCTAGCCGCACATGTTCAGTTGCAAGCTGGAGGTCCAATTGGAACATGTACCTTCAAGAATTAACTTGACTGCAAGCCCAGTACGTTTAAGGGCACTGAGGGAGCTATAGTCTTCCTGCGTTGGGCTGAGAAGGCCGAGTCGGCATTTGAGATGTGTAATTGTCCCCCTGCCAGTAGGGTCAAATTTGCTGCTGGAACACTTGAAGATTCTGCCCTCACTTGGTGGAATTCAAACGTACAGATTCTTGGATTGGAACTAGCTAACGCGATGAACTGGGAGGAGTTCAAAAACATGATGCGAGAGGAGTACTGTCCGAGAGAGGAGATTGCAAAGTTGGAGTCAGAATTTTGGTCATTGAAGATGGTGGGTTCAGAAATCGAAGCCTACACTACCCGTTCTCACGGGTTAGCTGTGATGTGTCCGCGGATGGTAGATCCGCCGAGTAAGAGGATTGAAATGTATATTGATGGGTTAGCACCGCAGATTCAGGGCATGGTGACGTCTTCCAGACCAGCCACGATTCAACAAGCAATTCGGTTAGCTCACAAACTAACGGATCAAGCAGTGACCCAAGGTGCGCTACCACCTAGGGGTTCGACCACTAAAGCCCGTGACAAGCCGAGCACTGACAACAACAGCAACAGCAACCCGAGCAGCGGAAAGAGAAAGTTTGACAACACCAGATCCTCATCCTCGAACCTCCCACAGCAACACCACTACCGTAAGCCCGAATTCACTCGGAGCTTCAACAATCAGAGTCACAACAACAATAACAACGGTGGCAGGCAGGGTTCGAGCGGATATGCTGGAAAATATCCGAAGTGCAACAGGTGTAATTATCATCATGCTGGCCCGTGTGACCGTGTCAAGTGTCTGAGATGCGGAAAGATGGGTCACCAAGCAAAGGAATGTAGAGGAGACTTTGCAGCAAAGGGTGCTCCTAAACCACCCATGACAACCAAGGGATGTTTTGAGTGTGGACAAGAGGGACATTTTAAGAAAGACTGCCCCAAGCTGAAACAGAACGACAACAATGGAGGTAATGGAAGTAGCAGTGGTGGTGGAAACAATGGTAAAGGAAGAGATTTTGTTATTGGGTCGGGTCAAGCCCGCAATGATCCGTACGTGGTGACTGGTAAGTTCCCTGTGAACGATTGTTTTGCTTCTGTATTGTTTGACACTGGAGCTGATAGGAGTTTTGTGTCGAAAGCCTTTAGTCAACTCTTAGACCTAACTCCAACCCCGTTAGGCGCTAAGTTTCCTGTTGAATTAGCTGACGATAAGACTATAGTAACGACTCATGTACTTGCGGGATGTAAGTTAAAACTGGCAGGTCATGTCTTTGATATCGACCTTATTCCTTTTACGTTTAGTAGTTTCGATGTCGTTGTCGGCATGGACTGGTTATCCGAGAACCGAGTGGAGATTATATGTCACGACAAGATAGTCCACATTACTACCCCTTCCGGCGAGATCATTTCGATCCGGGGCGAGAGAAGCGGCATGACCACCAGCGTCATTACCCTCATGAAGGCAGAAGTATCTACGAAAGGGTCATCCGGCAATTTTAGCGCATATTGTTGAGAAACCCGCGGAGGAGAAACGAATTGAAGATATACCGATTGTGCGGGATTTCCCGGAAGTTTTCCCGGAGGATTTGCCCGGACTCCCTCCTATTCGTCAAGTCGAATTCCAAATCGAGTTGACACCCGGTGCAGCACCCATAGCACGAGCCTTGTATCGGCTCGCACCGGCGGAGCTTCAGGAACTGTCCACTCAGTTGCAAGATTTGTTGGATAAGGGTTTTATCTGACCTAGCTCATCGCCATGGGGAGCCCCTGTCTTATTTGTCAGAAAGAAGGACGGGACTTTCCGCATGTGTATCGACTACCGGGAGTTGAACAAGGTGACGGTCAAGAACCGTTATCCTTTACCCCGAATTGATGATTTGTTTGACCAGCTTCAAGGATCGAGTTATTACTCAAAGATCGATCTGCGATCTGGTTACCATCAGCTTAGAGTGCGCGAGGAAGATATTTCAAAGACGGCTTTCAGAACACGGTATGGTCACTACGAGTTTTCGGTTATGCCTTTTGGCTTAACCAACGCACCAGCCGTATTTATGGATGTCATGAATCGAGTATGCAAGGCGTACCTCGACAAGTTTGTAATTGTTTTTATTGATGATATTCTCGTCTACTCCAAGGACGAGGCTGACCACGAAGAGCACTTGAGGTTAATTCTGGAATTGCTGAAGAAGGAACAACTATACGCTAAACTCTCGAAATGCGAATTTTGGCTTCGCGAGGTTCACTTTTTAGGACATGTGATCAACGAGAATGGTATCCATGTCGATCCAGGTAAGGTAGAGGCCATCAAAAACTGGGAAGCACCTAAGACTCCGACTGAGGTGCGGCAATTCCTAGGACTGGCCGGCTACTACCGGCGTTTCATCGAGGGATTTTCAAAGATTGCTCAACCCCTCACCGCTTTGACTCACAAAGGTACTAAGTACAATTGGGGTGACGCGCAAGAATCTGCTTTTCAACTGTTGAAAACCAAACTCTGTAGCGCCCCTATTCTAGCCCTACCCGAGGGAACGGAGAATTTTGAGGTACACTGTGACGCATCGATACAAGGTCTCGGTTGCGTGCTGATGCAACTCGAGAAGGTTATAGCTTATGCCTCTCGACAACTACGGGTTCACGAGAAGAACTACACGACCCATGATTTGGAACTCGGAGCTGTGGTGTTTGCCCTTAAGATATGGAGGCATTACTTGTACGGTACCAAGTTTACCATTTACACCGACCACAAGAGTCTCCAGCATATCTACGATCAGAAGGAGCTGAACATGCGACAGCGTCGTTGGGTCGAGTTGCTTAAATATTATGATTGTGCCATCAAGTACCACCCTGGCAAGGCCAATGTAGTGGCCGACACCCTCAGTAGAAAAGAAACCGATAAACCCAGGCGAGTGCGAGCATTGCAACTCACGATTCGTGTCAACTTACCCGATCAGATTCGCGATGCCCAACTCGAAGCTTTGAAAAATGATAATCTTCCATCAGAACTCATGCGGGGCATGAACAAGCAACTTGAAACCAAATCGGACGGGGTCCGATATTTTGAGAACCGGATTTGGGTTCCACGATACGGAGAGTTGAGAACTCTAGTGATGGACGAAGCACACAAGTCCCGATATTCTATCCACCCTGGCTCAGATAAAATGTACCATGACTTAAAGGCACTTTACTGGTGGCCAAACATGAAAGCCGACACTGCCACCTACGTGAGCAAATGCTTGACTTGCGCCCGAGTCAAAATAGAATACCAGAAACCATCTGGCCTACTACAACAACCGGAACTTCCAATGTGGAAATGGGAACACATTTTAATGGATTTTATCACGGGATTACCTAAAACACCGACGGGATGCGATACCATCTGGGTGATCGTTGACCGGTTGACTAAGTCTGCACACTTCTTAGCGATTAAGGAATCGGACAAAATGGAAAGACTGACTCGCGTCTACATGAAGGAAGTAGTGTCTAGACACGGAGTGCCTGTCTCAATCATTTCTGATCGAGATTCCCGTTTCACTTCGCACTTTTGGAAGTCACTGCAAAGCGCGCTAGGCACCCGTCTTGATATGAGCACAGCATACCATCCTCAGACGGATGGGCAAAGTGAACGAACTATTCAGACCTTAGAGGACATGCTGCGTGCCTGTGTGTTGGATTTCGGAAAAAGTTGGGAACCTCACTTACCTTTGGTAGAGTTTTCGTATAATAACAGCTACCACGCAAGTATTAAAGCAGCGCCGTTTGAAGCGCTGTACGGACGGAAGTGTCGATCACCTCTCTGCTGGGCAGAGGTGGGTGACAGCCAAATCACTGGTCCAGAACTGGTACTCGAAACTTTGGAAAAGATTGTTCAAATCCGAAATCGCATGGCAGCACCACGAGATCGCCAAAAGAGTTACGCTGACAAGCGCCGAAAACCTCTCGAATTTCAAGTGAACGATCGAGTGTTACTCAAAGTCTCACCTTGGAAAGGTGTGGTTCGCTTTGGAAAGCGAAACAAACTCAACCCATGATATGTTGGTCCTTACCGGATAACGGAACGCGTTGGTCCAGTGGCGTACCGGCTGGACTTACCAGCGGAACTCAGCAGTGTACACAATGTTTTTCACGTATCGAATTTAAAGAAATGCCTATCCGATGAAACTCAAGTAGTCCCTTTGGATGAACTGCAAGTTGATGAACAGTTACGCTTCATTGAAGAACCAGTTGAGGTTTTGGATTGGGAAACCAAAACGCTCAAGCACAGCAAAATTCCAATTGTTAAGGTTCATTGGAACTCGAGACGTGGACCGGAGTTCACGTGGGAACGCGAGGATCAAATGATGAAAAAGTATCCTCACCTTTTTGAAGGGCTGACCAAACACAGAAAACCGCGAAACCCGACAAACCGTCAGAAATCACCGGAGGTATGAATTAAATTTCGGGACGAAATTTCTTTCTACTAGGGGATGATATGACAAACTGAAAATTTTTCTTACTTTTTCAGACACTCATCACGACTTGACTCAAATTTTCGGGACGAAAATTCTTTAACATGGGAATGATGTGACAATCGTCAATTTCAGGTTAACTCCGTTAACTCCGTTAACTCAACTCCATCAATTCAAACTTAAGAACTTTGAATCTGTAACGCACACCTCATTACATTTAAACTAGGGTTTAAATGACGCTTGACACTTACTACATGTGTAGTCTTTCGGGAATTGCACCGAAACGCAAACGAGTTGACGCAAACAATTGGTGAATATACGAAAAACATCAAAACAATAATTATGTGATAATTATGTGTTAGACTTATGTGTTATGTGATAATGTTGGTTAAAACACTAACTCAAGATGTAAACAAGTTAGTTTAAGCTAGATAAGTAATATTTAGATGTTGAGGGACCTAGATGTAACATGTATTATTAATAATAATATTAATATAAACCCTAACTCCCTCTTCCCCCTCCCTAAACCCGACGGCCAGCCTCTCTCTCCCTCTCCTTGAGATCGGCAGCCCCTCACCACCACCATACCACCCTTGTTTGATCTTGGTTTTCACAATTGAAGCATCCTACACTCGTTTCTAAGCACCTCTCACATGTCTCTTGGCTATTCCTGCGTTTTTAAGGTATAAAATGTGAAACCCTAATTATTGAATATCATGTATTAAGTGTTTTATGATTGGTATTGGCTAGAGGATGATTGATTATGTGTTAGTGTTTGATATTGATAGTCATATGTGATTTTGAACGGTGAAATATTGATGAATCATTGATTTTTTGTAAACCCTAGAGGGTTATTACTGATTTTGGTGATTAATTACGTTCTTTACATGTTTGGAGTTATGTCATATGCATAGAATGCATGTTAGATGATCGTTTATGCTTGCTGAGTTTTGACAGCAGTGATTGTTAAACTTGAACGATGTGTAACTTGTTGAATATAAAAGCAAACGGAGCTAATTATGAGTCTACAAGGTAGTACTCTGAGTCTAGTTTTCAGAAAGTCCAACCACGCCTAATTTGGAGGTGTTTTGGTTAGTCAAATGATTTAGATGTAATTAAAGGTCAAAACTGGTACTGGACAGATTGTAAGTTATGATTAAACAACTGTAACTAAATGTTAATTTGGAAATTGGTCGAGGTTATTAACACTACAAGGTGCTATGTTGAGTCTAGTTTTTATAAAGTCCAAACTTGTAATTTTTGGACAAGTAAAAGTTAACTTTTATGATTTTACAAAAACGTTGTGCAAAGCTGAGTTGTTAGACCTGCTGTTAGGTTGTTTTGTAAATGTTATATCTCATGAACTACAAGACCAATTGGGTTGGTTCCACTTCTGAAAGTTGACTTGTTGAGTTAGGAACCTAACCCAAGTGGTCTTGCATTTATTGGATTTTTTGTTTAACAGAAATTTCAAATAAAATTCTGTTGCGCATGAATTTGACTGTTATGAGTTTGCTGTAATGATTTGATTATTGTAAGAAACCTATGTGGAATAAAAATATAATAAAATATGTTCTGGAAACCTATGACATATATGCTTTTGTGATGATTTTTGGTAAATTAATTGTGATGCTATGATCGGTGGGATAGACTAGTTTTTCAAGTAGAATTCTGTCGTTAAGAAATTAGTTGCTGAGTTTTGTGAAAGTTGCATGAAACAACGTGATTGCTAATTCATTATCGTGTTTTGACCAAATTGCCCTTGAGGGGAGTGGTTGCTAATTAATTGTCGTGTTTTGACCAAAATGCCCTTGCGGGGAATAATTGCTAATTGATTGTCATGGTTTGACCAAATTGCCCTCGTGGGGAATAATTGCTAGTTAATTGTTATGTGTTGACCAAATTGCCCTTACGGGGAGTAATTGCTAGTGATGTACATTATGAATACATGACACGTAAATAATTGCTCACACATGTAACGTATCACAAATACACTTGTTAAAGTCACACACGATTCACAAACGAAACACGAAACATGTTGTGTGCATAGGTATTATGTGCCGGGTCTAGAGACTCGATAATATTCCGACACTTAGAAAAATCTCTTTGTTGTTTTAGAACGCTAGAGAGAGTTTTTCTGTGACGCGCATCTTGGTGAATTATTTTGGGAATACTTCGCAAACAGTGAGTTCACTTACCCCTTTTAAACTGTTTTCAAACGCTTTTCACTTGGGGGAGATAACATACTCCGAAAACGCATTTAAGATTTTGTTAATATAGATTATATATCACTTGTAAAGACTAAGTGGCAAACGCAATAACCAAAGTCCTTCATTCACATCGAACCGTTTAATATTGGATAATAGCGAGTCATTGTTGAGTAGTACTACTGGGTTTGACAAACCCCACCCAACGCTAAACTCGACTGGAGGTCGAGTGGGTGTAATCTTGGCTAAACACATACCATGGTCGGGATAGACCTGGTGGCAAGGCAAATGATAAACAGTCAGCTTCGGTGTCGAACACTTAGTAATACTTGTTTTATAGGCTAGCTACCTATAGATATATAATTGACATAACACTATCTGGTAACGCAAAACGCTGAACGCAAAACGCTGAACGCAAACGCTAAACGCTTTATTTTATATAAACTTGTGAACTCACCAACCCCGTGTTGACACTTTTAGTATGTTATTCTCAGGTAGCCGAGGCGGGCGCGCGGTGTAGGATCATGCATTGCTTGAAACACTTTTAATTATGCAAACTTATTTTAAACTGTTATCATTGGGTTTTAAGTCGTCCTGCGTGACGCAACATTGGTTTCTATGGTTTTACGCTTCCGCATTTAATTACTCGTAAACGTTTTCATGGTTTTAAAACTTTGTTTTATGGTTTGATTATAACTAATGATTCCGATCCTGTTAGTTCACACCCTCTGACGGTAAAACTCCGTTAGTGGATTTTGAGGGTGTGACAGATTGGTATCAGATCCATTGGTTATAGCGAACTAGAAGCTGCATGCATACTAGACTATAACCGCGACGACCCATTAGTTATAATGATACGCACTGCATAGATTCGTGTAGTCTTTGTTATCTTGTCTCTTTACCCCTTTCACTCATACGCGCGCATACACGGCTTACATGTAGGGATGTCGACGCCACCATCATCACCATCTGATCAGATGACTCATGCTCATGGGAAGGAACCGCAGTTACCTACCTCATCGCCACCCCTTGTAGTCCCGGAACTCGAAGCTCCTGCACCGAAGAGGTATCGCTTATCCGGAGGCATGTACGAAAACGAAGTTAGCTGGGATTGGTACCCTAATATGATCAGACGTATGATCTATCGTGAACAAGTTCCCCCATTACCTCACCCGAACCATCCTGCTTACCCCAACACCCTACCACCCATAACCGAACCTGTAGAGCGTGTGCTCGCAGCTGTTGTTTCTTGTTTGGAGCGTGATGTTGGTTACATGCGCTATACGAGAGCGAACGGTTCCGGACTGTTAAAAGATGGAACCGAAACTAAAGAGGAAATTTCCCGCATGACAGTAGCAATGAAGGAAATGCAAGAGGCTAGTGATCAACAGATGAAGATTATGAGAAAGATGCAAGCCGAGATGATAGACTTGCAAGAGCAACTCCAAGTAGCAAGGACCCGAACCGAGATAGCTTTAGAGCGCTGCGATGTCTTACAAATGCAAATTGCTCAGAACGCAGCCGAACCCGAGGCAGAGCCTGAGGCAGAACCTGAGGCAGAGCCTGAAGAGGAACCCGAAGAAGAACCCGAAGAGGAGCCTGAGGAGGATCCCGAAGAGGAACCTGAAGAAGAACCAGAGGAAGAACCGGCAGAGGAGGAGGCACACTCAGAGGTGTCCTCAGACGACGACATCTAAGGATGATAACACCTAGATGGAGGGGTTGTCTCCATCCAAACTATTATTTTTCTATGATTTTAAGGATTGGTTTTAAATACTTTGTAGCGAATACAATGGTTTTAATCATGAATTATTATTTGGATTAATATATGGTTGTGATGTGATGTTTGTTTCTTATTTCTTTCTTACCTATCCTTTTATTACATGTATGGCGTGTTGCATATGAAAGAAAAACTCATGTTCAACATCTTATGCTGTGATTCTAGGAAATGGCCGGAAGAAACGCTGGACACGGACGTGGTAACATCAACTTGACTGCAGCATAACTCCAAACTCTGCTGAACGACCATGCGGCGGCCGCTCTAGCCGCACATGTTCAGTTGCAAGCTGGAGGTCCAATTGGAACATGTACCTTCAAGAATTAACTTGACTGCAAGCCCAGTACGTTTAAGGGCACTGAGGGAGCTATAGTCTTCCTGCGTTGGGCTGAGAAGGCCGAGTCGGCATTTGAGATGTGTAATTGTCCCCCTGCCAGTAGGGTCAAATTTGCTGCTGGAACACTTGAAGATTCTGCCCTCACTTGGTGGAATTCAAACGTACAGATTCTTGGATTGGAACTAGCTAACGCGATGAACTGGGAGGAGTTCAAAAACATGATGCGAGAGGAGTACTGTCCGAGAGAGGAGATTGCAAAGTTGGAGTCAGAATTTTGGTCATTGAAGATGGTGGGTTCAGAAATCGAAGCCTACACTACCCGTTCTCACGGGTTAGCTGTGATGTGTCCGCGGATGGTAGATCCGCCGAGTAAGAGGATTGAAATGTATATTGATGGGTTAGCACCGCAGATTCAGGGCATGGTGACGTCTTCCAGACCAGCCACGATTCAACAAGCAATTCGGTTAGCTCACAAACTAACGGATCAAGCAGTGACCCAAGGTGCGCTACCACCAGGGGTTCGACCACTAAAGCCCGTGACAAGCCGAGCACTGACAACAACAGCAACAGCAACCCGAGCAGCGGAAAGAGAAAGTTTGACAACACCAGATCCTCATCCTCGAACCTCCCACAGCAACACCACTACCGTAAGCCCGAATTCACTCGGAGCTTCAACAATCAGAGTCACAACAACAATAACAACGGTGGCAGGCAGGGTTCGAGCGGATATGCTGGGAAATATCCGAAGTGCAACAGGTGTAATTATCATCATGCTGGCCCGTGTGACCGTGTCAAGTGTCTGAGATGCGGAAAGATGGGTCACCAAGCAAAGGAATGTAGAGGAGACTTTGCAGCAAAGGGTGCTCCTAAACCACCCATGACAACCAAGGGATGTTTTGAGTGTGGACAAGAGGGACATTTTAAGAAAGATTGCCCCAAGCTGAAACAGAACGACAACAATGGAGGTAATGGAAGTAGCAGTGGTGGTGGAAACAATGGTAAAGGAAGAGCTTTTGTTATTGGGTCGGGTCAAGCCCGCAATGATCCGTACGTGGTGACTGGTAAGTTCCCTGTGAACGATTGTTTTGCTTCTGTATTGTTTGACACTGGAGCTGATAGGAGTTTTGTGTCGAAAGCCTTTAGTCAACTCTTAGACCTAACTCCAACCCCGTTAGGCGCTAAGTTTCCTGTTGAATTAGCTGACGATAAGACTATAGTAACGACTCATGTACTTGCGGGATGTAAGTTAAAACTGGCAGGTCATGTCTTTGATATCGACCTTATTCCTTTTACGTTTAGTAGTTTCGATGTCGTTGTTGGCATGGACTGGTTATCCGAGAACCGAGTGGAGATTATATGTCACGATAAGATAGTCCACATTACTACCCCTTCCGGCGAGATCATTTCGATCCGGGGCGAGAGAAGCGGCATGACCACCAGCGTTATTACCCTCATGAAGGCAGAAGTATCTACGAAAGGGTCATCCGGCAATTTTAGCGCATATTGTTGAGAAACCCGCGGAGGAGAAACGAATTGAAGATATACCGATTGTGCGGGATTTCCCGGAAGTTTTCCCGGAGGATTTGCCCGGACTCCCTCCTATTCGTCAAGTCGAATTCCAAATCGAGTTGACACCCGGTGCAGCACCCATAGCACGAGCCTTGTATCGGCTCGCACCGGCGGAGCTTCAGGAACTGTCCACTCAGTTGCAAGATTTGTTGGATAAGGGTTTTATCTGACCTAGCTCATCGCCATGGGGAGCCCCTGTCTTATTTGTCAGAAAGAAGGACGGGACTTTCCGCATGTGTATCGACTACCGGGAGTTGAACAAGGTGACGGTCAAGAACCGTTATCCTTTACCCCGAATTGATGATTTGTTTGACCAGCTTCAAGGATCGAGTTATTACTCAAAGATCGATCTGCGATCTGGTTACCATCAGCTTAGAGTGCGCGAGGAAGATATTTCAAAGACGGCTTTCAGAACACGGTATGGTCACTACGAGTTTTCGGTTATGCCTTTTGGCTTAACCAACGCACCAGCCGTATTTATGGATGTCATGAATCGAGTATGCAAGGCGTACCTCGACAAGTTTGTAATTGTTTTTATTGATGATATTCTCGTCTACTCCAAGGACGAGGCTGACCACGAAGAGCACTTGAGGTTAATTCTGGAATTGCTGAAGAAGGAACAACTATACGCTAAACTCTCGAAATGCGAATTTTGGCTTCGCGAGGTTCACTTTTTAGGACATGTGATCAACGAGAATGGTATCCATGTCGATCCAGGTAAGGTAGAGGCCATCAAAAACTGGGAAGCACCTAAGACTCCGACTGAGGTGCGGCAATTCCTAGGACTGGCCGGCTACTACCGGTGTTTCATCGAGGGATTTTCAAAGATTGCTCAACCCCTCACCGCTTTGACTCACAAAGGTACTAAGTACAATTGGGGTGACGCGCAAGAATCTGCTTTTCAACTGTTGAAAACCAAACTCTGTAGCGCCCCTATTCTAGCCCTACCCGAGGGAACGGAGAATTTTGAGGTACACTGTGACGCATCGATACAAGGTCTCGGTTGCGTGCTGATGCAACTCGAGAAGGTTATAGCTTATGCCTCTCGACAACTACGGGTTCACGAGAAGAACTACACGACCCATGATTTGGAACTCGGAGCTGTGGTGTTTGCCCTTAAGATATGGAGGCATTACTTGTACGGTACCAAGTTTACCATTTACACCGACCACAAGAGTCTCCAGCATATCTACGATCAGAAGGAGCTGAACATGCGACAGCGTCGTTGGGTCGAGTTGCTTAAATATTATGATTGTGCCATCAAGTACCACCCTGGCAAGGCCAATGTAGTGGCCGACGCCCTCAGTAGAAAAGAAACCGATAAACCCAGGCGAGTGCGAGCATTGCAACTCACGATTCGTGTCAACTTACCCGATCAGATTCGCGATGCCCAACTCGAAGCTTTGAAAAATGATAATCTTCCATCAGAACTCATGCGGGGCATGAACAAGCAACTTGAAACCAAATCGGACGGGGTCCGATATTTTGAGAACCGGATTTGGGTTCCACGATACGGAGAGTTGAGAACTCCAGTGATGGACGAAGCACACAAGTCCCGATATTCTATCCACCCTGGCTCAGATAAAATGTACCATGACTTAAAGGCACTTTACTGGTGGCCAAACATGAAAGCCGACACTGCCACCTACGTGAGCAAATGCTTGACTTGCGCTCGCGTCAAAATAGAATACCAGAAACCATCTGGCCTACTACAACAACCGGAACTTCCAATGTGGAAATGGGAACACATTTCAATGGATTTTATCACGGGATTACCTAAAACACCGACGGGATGCGATACCATCTGGGTGATCGTTGACCGGTTGACTAAGTCTGCACACTTCTTAGCGATTAAGGAATCGGACAAAATGGAAAGACTGACTCGCGTCTACATGAAGGAAGTAGTGTCTAGACACGGAGTGCCTGTCTCAATCATTTCTGATCGAGATTCCCGTTTCACTTCGCACTTTTGGAAGTCACTGCAAAGCGCGCTAGGCACCCGTTCTTGATATGAGCACAGCATACCATCCTCAGACGGATGGGCAAAGTGAACGAACTATTCAGACCTTAGAGGACATGCTGCGTGCCTGTGTGTTGGATTTCGGAAAAAGTTGGGAACCTCACTTACCTTTGGTAGAGTTTTCGTATAATAACAGCTACCACGCAAGTATTAAAGCAGCGCCGTTTGAAGCGCTGTACGGACGGAAGTGTCGATCACCTCTCTGCTGGGCAGAGGTGGGTGACAGCCAAATCACTGGTCCAGAACTGGTACTCGAAACTTTGGAAAAGATTGTTCAAATCCGAAATCGCATGGCAGCACCACGAGATCGCCAAAAGAGTTACGCTGACAAGCGCCGAAAACCTCTCGAATTTCAAGTGAACGATCGAGTGTTACTCAAAGTCTCACCTTGGAAAGGTGTGGTTCGCTTTGGAAAGCGAAACAAACTCAACCCATGATATGTTGGTCCTTACCGGATAACGGAACGCGTTGGTCCAGTGGCGTACCGGCTGGACTTACCAGCGGAACTCAGCAGTGTACACAATGTTTTTCACGTATCGAATTTAAAGAAATGCCTATCCGATGAAACTCAAGTAGTCCCTTTGGATGAACAGTTACGCTTCATTGAAGAACCAGTTGAGGTTTTGGATTGGGAAACCAAAACGCTCAAGCACAGCAAAATTCCAATTGTTAAGGTTCATTGGAACTCGAGACGTGGACCGGAGTTCACGTGGGAACGCGAGGATCAAATGATGAAAAAGTATCCTCACCTTTTTGAAGGGCTGACCAAACACAGAAAACCGCGAAACCCGACAAACCGTCAGAAATCACCGGAGGTATGAATTAAATTTCGGGACGAAATTTCTTTCTACTAGGGGATGATATGACAAACTGAAAATTTTTCTTACTTTTTCAGACACTCATCACGACTTGACTCAAATTTTCGGGACGAAAATTCTTTAACATGGGAATGATGTGACAATCGTCAATTTCAGGTTAACTCCGTTAACTCCGTTAACTCAACTCCATCAATTCAAACTTAAGAACTTTGAATCTGTAACGCACACCTCATTACATTTAAACTAGGATTTAAATGACGCTTGACACTTACTACATGTGTAGTCTTTCGGGAATTGCACCGAAACGCAAACGAGTTGACGCAAACAATTGGTGAATAAACGAAAAACGTCAAAACAATAATTATGTGTTAGACTTATGTGTTATGTGATAATGTTGGTTAAAACACTAACTCAAGATGTAAACAAGTTAGTTTAAGCTAGATAAGTAATATTTAGATGTTGAGGGACCTAGATGTAACATGTATTATTAATAATAATATTAATATAAACCCTAACTCCCTCTTCCCCCTCCCTAAACCCGACGGCCAGCCTCTCTCTCCCTCTCCTTGAGATCGGCAGCCCCTCACCACCACCATACCACCCTTGTTTGATCTTGGTTTTCACAATTGAAGCATCCTACACTCGTTTCTAAGCACCTCTCACATGTCTCTTGGCTATTCCTGCGTTTTTAAGGTATAAAATGTGAAACCCTAATTATTGAATATCATGTATTAAGTGTTTTATGATTGGTATTGGCTAGAGGATGATTGATTATGTGTTAGTGTTTGATATTGATAGTCATATGTGATTTTGAACGGTGAAATATTGATGAATCATTGATTTTTTGTAAACCCTAGAGGGTTATTACTGATTTTGGTGATTAATTACGTTCTTTACATGTTTGGAGTTATGTCATATGCATAGAATGCATGTTAGATGATCGTTTATGCTTGCTGAGTTTTGACAGCAGTGATTGTTAAACTTGAACGATGTGTAACTTGTTGAATATAAAAGCAAACGGAGCTAATTATGAGTCTACAAGGTAGTACTCTGAGTCTAGTTTTCAGAAAGTCCAACCACGCCTAATTTGGAGGTGTTTTGGTTAGTCAAATGATTTAGATGTAATTAAAGGTCAAAACTGGTACTGGACAGATTGTAAGTTATGATTAAACAACTGTAACTAAATGTTAATGTGGAAATTGGTCGAGGTTATTAACACTACAAGGTGCTATGTTGAGTCTAGTTTTTATAAAGTCCAAACTTGTAATTTTTGGACAAGTAAAAGTTAACTTTTATGATTTTACAAAAACGTTGTGCAAAGCTGAGTTGTTAGACCTGCTGTTAGGTTGTTTTGTAAATGTTATATCTCATGAACTACAAGACCAATTGGGTTGGTTCCACTTCTGAAAGTTGACTTGTTGAGTTAGGAACCTAACCCAAGTGGTCTTGCATTTATTGGATTTTTTGTTTAACGGAAATTTCAAATAAAATTCTGTTGCGCATGAATTTGACTGTTATGAGTTTGCTGTAATGATTTGATTATTGTAAGAAACCTATGTGGAATAAAATATAATAAAATATGTTCTGGAAACCTAGGACATATATGCTTTTGTGATGATTTTTGGTAAATTAATTGTGATGCTATGATCGGTGGGATAGACTAGTTTTTCAAGTAGAATTCTGTCGTTAAGAAATTAGTTGCTGAGTTTTGTGAAAGTTGCATGAAACAACGTGATTGCTAATTCATTATCGTGTTTTGACCAAATTGCCCTTGAGGGGAGTGATTGCTAATTAATTGTCGTGTTTTGACCAAAATGCCCTTGCGGGGAATAATTGCTAATTGATTGTCATGGTTTGACCAAATTGCCCTCGTGGGGAATAATTGCTAGTTAATTGTTATGTGTTGACCAAATTGCCCTTACGGGGAGTAATTGCTAGTGATGTACATTATGAATACATGACACGTAAATAATTGCCCACACATGTAACGTATCACAAATACACTTGTTAAAGTCACACACGATTCACAAACGAAACACGAAACATGTTGTGTGCATAGGTATTATGTGCCGGGTCTAGAGACTCGATAATATTCCGACACTTAGAAAAATCTCTTTGTTGTTTTAGAACGCTAGAGAGAGTTTTTCTGTGACGCGCATCTTGGTGAATTATTTTGGGAATACTTCGCAAACAGTGAGTTCACTTACCCCTTTTAAACTGTTTTCAAACGCTTTTCACTTGGGGGAGATAACATACTCCGAAAACGCATTTAAGATTTTGTTAATATAGATTATATATCACTTGTAAAGACTAAGTGGCAAACGCAATAACCAAAGTCCTTCATTCACATCGAACCGTTTAATATTGGATAATAGCGAGTCATTGTTGAGTAGTACTACTGGGTTTGACAAACCCCACCCAACGCTAAACTCGACTGGAGGTCGAGTGGGTGTAATCTTGACTAAACACATACCATGGTCGGGATAGACCTGGTGGCAAGGCAAATGATAAACAGTCAGCTTCGGTGTCGAACACTTAGTAATACTTGTTTTATAGGTTAGCTACCTATAGATATATAATTGACATAACACTATCTGGTAACGCAAAACGCTGAACGTAAAACGCTGAACGCAAACGCTAAACGCTTTATTTTATATAAACTTGTGAACTCACCAACCCCGTGTTGACACTTTTAGTATGTTATTCTCAGGTAGCCGAGGCGGGCGCGCGGTGTAGGATCATGCATTGCTTGAAACACTTTTAATTATGCAAACTTATTTTAAACTGTTATCATTGGGTTTTAAGTCGTCCTGCGTGACGCAACATTGGTTTCTATGGTTTTACGCTTCCGCATTTAATTACTCGTAAACGTTTTCATGGTTTTAAAACTTTGTTTTATGGTTTGATTATAACTAATGATTCCGATCCTGTTAGTTCACACCCTCTGACGGTAAAACTCCGTTAGTGGATTTTGAGGGTGTGACAGATTGGTATCAGATCCATTGGTTATAGCGAACTAGAAGCTGCATGCATACTAGACTATAACCGCGACGACCCATTAGTTATAATGATACGCACTGCATAGATTCGTGTAGTCTTTGTTATCTTGTCTCTTTACCCCTTTCACTCATACGCGCGCATACACGGCTTACCTGTAGGGATGTCGACGCCACCATCATCACCATCTGATCAGATGACTCATGCTCATGGGAAGGAACCGCAGTTACCTACCTCATCGCCACCCCGTGTAGTCCCGGAACTCGAAGCTCCTGCACCGAAGAGGTATCGCTTATCCGGAGGCATGTACGAAAACGAAGTTAGCTGGGATTGGTACCCTAATATGATCAGACGTATGATCTATCGTGAACAAGTTCCCCCATTACCTCACCCGAACCATCCTGCTTACCCCAACACCCTACCACCCATAACCGAACCTGTAGAGCGTGTGCTCGCAGCTGTTGTTTCTTGTTTGGAGCGTGATGTTGGTTACATGCGCTATACGAGAGCGAACGGTTCCGGACTGTTAAAAGATGGAACCGAAACTAAAGAGGAAATTTCCCGCATGACAGTAGCAATGAAGGAAATGCAAGAGGCTAGTGATCAACAGATGAAGATTATGAGAAAGATGCAAGCCGATATGATAGACTTGCAAGAGCAACTCCAAGTAGCAAGGACCCGAACCGAGATAGCTTTAGAGCGCTGTGATGTCTTACAAATGCAAATTGCTCAGAACGCAGCCGAACCCGAGGCAGAGCCTGAGGCAGAACCTGAGGCAGAGCCTGAAGAGGAACCCGAAGAAGATCCCGAAGAGGAGCCTGAGGAGGATCCCGAGGAGGAACCTGAAGAAGAACCGGAGGAAGAACCGGCAGAGGAGGAGGCACACTCAGAGGTGTCCTCAGACGACGACATCTAAGGATGATAACACCTAGATGGAGGGGTTGTCTCCATCCAAACTATTATTTTTCTATGATTTTAAGGATTGGTTTTAAATACTTTGTAGCGAATACAATGGTTTTAATCATGAATTATTATTTGGATTAATATATGGTTGTGATGTAATGTTTGTTTCTTATTTCTTTCTTACCTATCCTTTTATTACATGTATGGCGTGTTGCATATGAATGAAAAACTCATGTTCAACATCTTATGCTGTGATTCTAGGAAATGGCAGGAAGAAACGCTTCCGCATTTAATTACTCGTAAACGTTTTCATGGTTTTAAAACTTTGTTTTATGGTTTGATTATAACTAATGATTCTGATCCTGTTAGTTCACACCCTCTGACGGTAAAACTCCGTTAGTGGATTTTAAGGGTGTGACATTCGCCTACCACCACCTCTTTCTCCAAAATACTTCACCATTTCCCGAGAACTAGAAACCGCTCGCTCCTTCCCCACACTTAAACTTACAGAACACGAATCGTCAAGACTAGGGCCCATGCCCGAGATAACTGATTCTATCGAGTAAACTGGGTGACATGGATCAATAAGACCGTCTTGACCACTCGGATGTCTCATGGACTTAGCCAAATAGGTGGCACTATCATCACCGGCTCCAAGAGTAATCTTATCTTCAAACACGTCAATGACCGCCCTAGCAGTACGTAGGAATGGACGACCTAAAATTATAGGAACTCTCTCGTCGGCCTCCATATCTAAAACAACAAAATCTACGGGGAAAACCAAATTATCTACCTTAACGAGAAAATTCTCTACGACACCCCTCGGATACTTAACGAAACATTCGGCTAAAGACAACGTCATATGAGTAGGGGTGAGCTCTCCTAGGTCTAGCTTTTCATACAAAGAATATGGCATAAGGTTTATACTAGCTCCTAGATCGGCTAATGCTTGACACGTCGTATCACTTCCGAAAAGGCATGGAATGGTAAAAACACCGGGTTCGGGTAATTTCTCCGGTACTTTATTGAGAACTACTGCAGAACACTCTCCATTTAGGGGCACAGTCGACAGCTCCTCCAACTTATCCTTTCCTTTAAGAAGGTCTTTCAAAAATTTAGCGTACTTAGGCATATGCTGAAGGACTTCTACGAATGGAAGGTTGACATTCAATTGGCTAAATATATTAAGAAAATGCCCGTAAACTTTTGTATACTTTTGATTCTTTAGACGATCGGGATACAGAACATAGGCTAGGTCAATGGTGTGTGGTGGTGGTCGGGCTCCAACCGGCTTCTTATCGGTGTTTTTCTTAACTTGCGGCTCTATGATTGGTGTTGTACTATGTGACTTACCTGGAGCCTCTAACTCTATATCCTCATCTATCAACTCATCGTCCCTATCTTTCTTAATTTCTCTACTAACTACCTCCGGACCTAAAACCCTACCACTACAAGTGGAGATGGCGTTCAATTGAGCAGCCGGATTAGTTTGAAGGATACCCGAAAACTGACCCGGAGGCCTTTCTTCTAAACGACGAGCAATATCACCAACAGTCCTTTGAATATCGAGAATGGAAGATTGTTGATTCTTGAAGAGCAAATCGTGTTCGGCTAACTTTTTCTGTGTAACTTGATCTCTATCCAAGATTTGCTTCATCATCTCTTCCAAATGCCCAAGTCCACCGTTTGAATCCTACACATTATTTTGAACATTAGTACCATCGGTGTTATTATTGTTGAAATACTGACCTTGTCCTGGAGCATAAGAAATTTGAAATCTGGGTGGTGCACCCGACGTACGCCAGTTAGCACTATTCTGATCCGGGATCCTGTAGGAGTTCCAATTTTGACTGTTGTTATAATTGTTGGAAAACATGTTCTGACTAGCAACAAAGTCGACCTGTTGATTCATCACCGGGCACTCCAACGTGCCATGTCCACCTCTACAAAAGTCACACCTGTCCACCTTGGCCTTCAGCTCCTTAAACTCTCTAGTCAGTGATTCCAAAGCAGCAGCCACACTAGTATCCAGATTAACCTGGTGTACACCTCGAGCGGATGAGGATGTACTGCTGACGGGAGTGGAATTCCCGCGATGTGGCTCTTTGGCAAGGTCCGATTGAGCGAAGCTCTCAAACATCTCGTTACATTCGGCGACATTCTTCCTAGCCAGCAGACTTCCTCCCGTGGCCGTGTCGAACCGAACTTGGGTTTCGTAGTTAAACCCATTGTAAAATTTTTCCATGAGAGCCCATGGTGTGAGACCATTCTGTGAGCATCGAGACAGCAAGCTCTGAAAACACTCCCAAGCATGACAATATTGCTCCCCCGGTTCCATGTGAAATGAGTGGATCTGATCGCGAAGAATAGCTGCTTTAGCCGGTGGGAAGTATCTCTTGATAAATGCAGAACGTAGTGCTTCCCAAGTGGTGAACGTGCCAGGTGGCTGCGTGTCAAGCCAAGTAGCTGCATTTCCTGCAAGTGAAAACGGAAACATATGTAAGAAAATAGCATCTTCGGTAGCACCTTGTAAATTAAAAGTTTTAAGAACGCGGTAAAGTCGGTTAATGTGAGCCGGTGCATCCTCGTCATCACGCCCCATGAACTGATTAGTTTGAACGATGTGGTTCATGACGTAAGACGGAATTTGCCACGAGTTGGGATTGTTGATTGCGGGAACGACGATGCATGACTGGTTTCCGGTTAGGCCATCGAAGGCTTGAGCAGCAATTGTTCTGTCGTCAGCCATTTGAACGTCTGGTTGACTTCTCGGACTTTCTCGTAGTGAACTGTGCGGTGACGATTTTCGTGAAGAAGTAGCTTCCGATGGTGGTTCTTGCGAACGAAGATGTGGCATAAACCTTAAGGACGCAACGGACTAAGTGAGTAGACTAAAAGTAAAAACTAAAACTAAATTAAACTAAAATTTAAGTGGACTCCTACAACTCAAACAAAAATAAAACAAATAGCACGTATATAGAAAATAAGTCCAATTAAAACTAAATAACGCAATTGCCAAAATTCCCCGGCAACGGCGCCAAAAACTTGATATGCTAAAAACAGTCAATTAAATATGAATTAAATTAAACAAGTAATAAAAACTAGACTTAAGACTCAACTAAATAAAACACCGACAGGTGAACCGATCAATTGTACTAAGCTAAGTAAGTCCGGAATATCGAACCCACATGACTCTATAAATTACGTAAATTAGCTAATTAGACTCGACTTACGACACGACTATTTATTATTAATGTTTTGAGGGGGGTTTTAAACTAAGATTTAACTAAGAAAGTAAATAAACAAGAAAACGAGAAACAAGCAATTAAACACAAGATCGGAACCAATCAGAGAAGGAATCTACCTAGGTAAGAATCCCATTCATCAACAATCATCAAGCAATGGACAAATAATATGATATGGAAACTAATTTCTAAACGTATTCATCTAACAAACCCTAAAGGACCCTTGACTGAATCAAACGAAATCCCCAAAGAATGAATATTAGATTATTAAGCAATCAGTTAAATTGATTTCCTCACGGTTATCAAATAAGTTTAATTGATAGTATCTAAAGCAAGCAATCTTACGAAACATAAAACTCTAGATAACTTGGTAAACTTAACATGACATCATGAACAAGGATCAACACAATAAGCAAGAATATTGTCACTACTATCCTAGCATGCAATTGACCAAGACACATGAACAACTCCTCACCTCACAGCTATTGGAATTTAGCAAAATTCAAAATCCTAATTAACGATTAATAAGCTTCTATGATCTAATAGGCCTATTCAACCATAATAATCAAAACACCAAGTAATGATTAAACATGAACCCTAATATCTAAAGAACATAATCAATAGAAAGCAAGATCCATGTGAAGAAATAATTAATAATCAACCAAGATAATAAACATTCATATGCATCATGTAAACAAAATCTAGTCTTTTACTATTAAAAAAACGAAACCATAATCAAAGCATACGTCCAAAGCAAGAATCAAGTCTCAAACATGTTCATCAAACCTAGGTAGACATGAAGTCTAGCCTAGAACCATTATTGAAAACAATCCTAAACAAGTATTAAAAACAAAGAGGAAAGACATGACAAATAATGAATAAGGAACAAAAATTAGAGCGATAAAACCCTTTGCGATTGATCCTTGAACACCCGGATGAAAGCTTGATGATCCTCCTTGATTCCTAGTCTCAAAACCTTCACAAACCCTTGGAAAATCGGCTCCAATATTGCTTAGCTCGGCTGGGTTTTGCAAGAGATGTTTATATAACGAAAATCGGGCTTGGGCTTGCAATTTTTGGCTTACCAGAAGGCCTAGGCTCCCCGCGAAGGCATATTGCCTTTTGCCTTAGCGCGGCGCGGCGTGCTCTTATGCATAGCCAACGAATTTTGTTGTTATTTCATGTTAAATCTTGCATAAACTTGATAAATATCTCCCTTGATCTCCACGTAATGATAAGAAGCTTCTAGACCTTCTTTCCCTTAACTAACAAGCCATCAACTATATGAAAACGTAACAAGACATTTGTGATTTAAACCATATAATCATTTACGAACATAAACTTCTCATAAAATGATAGAAAGAATTAAAGCTTAAATGTAAGACACCAAAAGATATAAAACACGTAAACATATAATAAACTTGACTCAAAACTTAAATTAGAGAAAGATAAACGAAACACGAATCAAACCAAACTCAAAACATTAAAGAAACACAACTTTACACGGGATACGAGATGTATAAATAGACGTATATCAATGGTCTACCGAGGATAACCGTGGGTTGTTTGGTCCTTTCACCCGAAACATAATCGAGGACTAAAAAGTCAACTGGAAAATAAGAATCTTCCACCTTAATGATAACATCAGTCAGTATCCCCCGGGGAAGTTTCGGTGCCTGGTTAGATAAAAAAACCGTGGTAGCGGCTACCCGAAGCGGATCGAAGTCATATTGATCGTATAGACTTCCCGGGAGAATACTGATACTAGCTCCAAGATCTAGAAGCGCCCGAGTAATTTTAAAATCACCCACTTGAATGAGTATAATGGGCGTTCCAGGATCTTGTAGCTTAGGTGGAAGTGAACCCGAAAGAATTGCACTCGCATTATTAGTAAAACAAATCTGTTTTGGAATCTTATGACTCATTTTCTGTGTGCAACTCTTTCAAATACTTTGCATAGGCGGGAATTTGTTTTATGGCATCTAAGATAGGTATATTTGTTTTAACCTGTTTAAATATTACCACATTTCTTCTTGTTGTGGGCCTCTTTTTGATGCCATCTTCGCCCTAAATGGCGCCAACAAAGCATCGGGATAGGGGACGGTTCTCACCTTCTCCTTATCCTTAGAGTTGTTGGTGTCATCTTTCAGAACCGATTTGTTAATATTAGTTTCACTTTTATTAGATTCAGTTAATTTACCCGGTTTCGGCTCGTCATCACTGACGTGATTTTAATCAATCTCTTCCACCACCCCATCAACCAATGGTGGTGGAACCCCAACCTTGTTATCATACTTTTTACTACTACTTACCTGGTTGACGTGTTTTTTCGAACTCGAGCTATAGTGGTTCGGGTTGAAGGTGGTGTCACTCGGGAGTTGGCCCGTATTCTTCTGCAACTTTGCCGTATATGCTGCGAGCTAACCAATCTGCTTCAACATTACCTCTGATGATTTATCCCGTTACTCGAACTGTTGTTTCGTTTCAGCCTTCTGATCTATCATAAACTTCATCAACGCATCCAACTTCGTGTGTACTGACTCATCCGCATTTCCCGAGGACCCCCTCTACTGGTGCTGATTACCCAAAGAGTTTCCACCCCAGTTACCGTCTCTGTTATACCCCCGATTCTGATTGTACAAGCCCTGCTGCTGCTGATAACCGCCTTGGCGGTAATTACCCTGCGATCTGTTCTGACTCGATCCCTGAAAGTTTGGGTTCAACTATGTAGATACGTTCCCGTAACGAAAATTCAGGTAATTCCTCAAGCCCGGGTGGTAAGTGTTTGAATTCAACCCTTGACCCTTGGAATCCCCGTAAGCATAATTAACTTCCTCGGGCTCAACCTCCTCGTCATCATAAAACTCAGGGCAATTTTATGCCTTGTGCCCAAGTTCACCACAATCTTTACAAACCGAGAATTTCACTCCAACTTTCCCAACTTCTTTCTTCTTACCCTTTCTCTACCCAGCCAGTTCACGTTCTAACTCAACAATTCTTTCAGACTCACTCGTGACTGACTTTACTAACCTGGAAGAAGTATCATGTCTTCGCCTTTTAGTTACTGCCTCTGCTTTGGAATCCTCACACATAAATTCTAAGAAATCCCAATCATCTTCCTCAGGTTGATTCAGCAACTGACCATTACACGAGGCCTTTTCAGTCCTCGTATGTTAACCCGTCTACAAAGCATTTCACCAATTCCCACAATTCAATATGGTGGTGTGGGCATTTTCCGATCATCTCCTTATACATGGTGAACGCTTCATGAAATAACTCACCCGATAACTGTGAAAAGTGGAAAATCTCCATTTGGGCCTCGCTCGTCTTCGACTGTGAATAGTACTCATTTAAGAATAGTTGCTGCATCTCGGCCCAGTTACTAATATTATGCATCGGTAGCGAGTTCAACCAGTGCTTTGCTTTGTCTTGTAACAAAAACTGGAACAACCGCAACCGAACCTCGTCCTGATCATGAGTACCATCACCAATCGACCCGCAAATAGCCGAAAAATCGGTCAAGTGAGAACACGGGTCCTTAGAAGCCATCCCATGAAAATGCGGTACGATGTTAATGTATGATGGTCGGGACTTAAAAGTCTGCTGTCCCGGCACTCGTACCTGTGGAACCAACAGGGATGCTCCATCTGATATAGCCGGTATGAACCGATTGTTAAATCTCTGAACCGGGGCTAAAATATTTCTCCTTCGTCCCCCGGGATTTGCCAAACCGCCCCTGTTCACCTGAATATTTCGAACTCTTTCGGGCCTTTCTGCCTGGTTAACTCTATCTCGACCCATATCATTTCTTTCCCTGTTCCTGTTGACCGCATCACCCCGTCTCCGATTTACTGGTTCTTCCACCTCCTCATATAAATTTTCATTCCCCTCATTTTCCATCTCATAACCCTCGTTCTCTAGTTCAACTGTCTGATCCCTTCTAACCCACCGGTTAACCTCGTCCTCAACTTCCAAACCCTGGTTCACATCATTTTCTTCCCTCTCTTCTTCATCTTCTGTCGGAATACTAGGAATAGCATCATAAAGATTAAGAGGAACTCTGTGGTTGGGGTTGTTATGTGGGACTGACGGTTCAGCCTGATCAAGGTTTCGATTTCGATTTCGGGTTCTAAAAAATGAGCTGAGTTATTCTGGTCGTTTTGGTTATTGAAATTTGGTGGTGGAGGTATGGGAGTGGTTGTGGGCAATGTTTTAAAAACTGGTTTGAACCGGTCGGCTCAACCGGTTGAACCGGATTTTGGTTAACAGCCCGGTATGATATACCCGGTTTATTTGAACGGTTTTGTGAGATATCGAACCGATCGGTTTTCTATGAAAACCGGTTTGAAGCCCACCGGATTTTGTTTTCCATCAGGCCCATTTTTCTTATCAGTTACCACTAAACTACCCTAAATAATAATATTTTCTATTGCCTGACGATTCAATCATCATTCACAATTGGAACTCCTAACCATTATACAATGATTGATTAAACAAAGAAATGCAAATCGATTATCAAGGTCAGTTTATAATTTTTATACCATATTAATATTGTGTAATTGAGTGATTCTATATCCAAATTCCAAAATACAAACAACCTACTATTTATTAATTTTGCATGTATGATATTTTTTAATGGTTTGAAGTTGGTTATTATAATAATCTTGCATCTATTGAGATTCTCAGTTGATTATAAATGGCTTTATTATCTTAATATAGTGATTACGTGGTGATATCTCCTAAAAATCAAGTGTTTTTGTATTGTTTTTTTTTTATTATGGATTAACTTTTAGATGATATTTTATGATGGAATCATGTATTTTATAGATTTTTTTCAAGTTAAAGTTGCATTTATATTAAATTATAGGATAAACTATACAACCGGTTGAACCTCCCGGTACAAACCGGTTGTACCATTTTTTAGTACAAACCGGTACGATTAAAATACCGGTTTTTAAAACATTGGTTGTGGGTCTTGGTTCTGATTTTCATTCTAGTTTTGGTTTTTATGTTGGTTCTGGTCTTGATCTTCCATTTCTGAGCTCGATGCTACCGAGCTAATCTCTTAATTTCGGGCTCGAAAACTAGCGGACTGTCTGCCCGAGTGGCGGGTGTGCATAAACCTGTTATCTACACAAACAACACAGCCCGCGTAAAATAGAAAAATACAATTTAAACTAAAACTGAAAACAAAAATTAAGACTAAAATTAAAATTAAACAAAAAAAATCAAATAACACGAAAAACACTAAGCGCACTAACTCCCCGGCAACGGCGCCATTTTGATGATCATCGTTTGAGTCATGCAAAAACCTAATTAACCTAATTAGCTAGGATAAGTAAAGTATCGTATCCATCAGGAGTATGTGGCCAGTGCAAATCGTGTAAACAAGATTTAACATTTTGAAGTAGCAGATTTTAGTGCTGATCACACAAGCAAATGGTTTGAATTGAGAATTAAGCAAACAAGCAAGTAAACAAGTTCAACCAAATAATAAAAGCAAATCACACCCGGGACTTCAAGTAAGTAACTAACAGTAATCTCATGCAACCTAACAGATTAATCATTAACGGTTAACTACAGACTGATCAACTAGACAAAACCTTAGGCAACAATAATCGCTTTACACACGGCACTGGTTGTCAAACGGTCCCTGCCAGTGTGACTCAGTTAAGGGCAATAATATGCTTTATCATATTCAAACTAATCAAACAACCCTATGATCAATTATTATAGCAACTGGTAACTTATCGTTCAGATCAACGTAAACCTAAACCGATTGAACACACAGAAATACTAAACATCAATAATCATAGATTAACCATAAACAATTATACATAAACGTTCTTAGTCACATGAGAAAACTGAATCGTTACAAACTTTACATTCCCGGGTGAGATTCTACGAGTTTAGCCGCATCTCGGCAATATGGAATCTTCAATATAGATGATATAGAGCATGTAGGTGGTCTCGGTATGGTCCGGTATGGTAGAATCGTCCTTCTGGAGCTCTGAAAATTGCTTGCCTCGATGTGTGTGCAGTTAGGGTCGTGTTATGATGAAATTGATACAAACCCTAACTTTCCCGTCTGCACACCCCATCATGATACGCGATGGTATCTTCACATACGCGATGGACCCTGGTCAAACTCTTATTTAATACCCATCGCGAAACGCGATGCCTGCCCATCGCGTATCGCGATGGGCCATATCACCGGTAATCTTCTTTTGTCTTTTCTCGTTTTGCGTGCTGGACGTCCTGGGCCTTCATCATGTGCCTCAATAGGTCCAAATAGTTGCTTTAACGTATATGACCTGAAATACAACAGACACGTATGAAGTATCGAAGTTCCTAAAATAAACGATTAAAACTAGTAAATAAACGAGCTAAAATGCATACAAATTAACCAACCATCAATAGCGCTGGGGATCATGATATAAACTAGGGGTTTTATGGTAAGATGTTAACTAGACAACATATTTGTACGTGGATGATGACTAGCGGTTTTATGTTTTATGTTAACTAGAAAAGATAACCGTGATATGGACATGTTATGTTGTTTTTTATGTATGTTTTAGACAAATTGTGTGTTTTTATAAATTAGTGTTTTTTTATCAAAATCCAAAAAATATGCAGATTATTGAATAAAAAAACTGGATATTTTAAGGTAAAAAACAAAACTGGGAATTACAGGCAACTTTTAGCGGCGACAAAGTCGTCGCTAAAAAAAATAGTTTTGACTAAAAGTATTTTTAGCGGCGACATTTTTCGCCACTAATACTAGATGACGTGGCGCCCAGGTGACGTGGCACGTAGGTGACATGGCATGACTATTAGCGACGACATTCATCCCACGTGGCACCAATGTTTTAGCGGCGACAAATATAACTTTAGCGGCGATAAGGAAGTATTAGCGGTGTGGCATTGCTGGCGACACAGTAGCGGCGACTTTAGTGGAGACTTTAGGGTGTTTTAGCGGCGACATTTGTCGCCGCTAAAAGTCCTTTTTCTTGTAGTGATATATCTCAGAGACCCGGTGTTTACACATAGACAACTCTATGTAGCTTAATCAAGAGCGAAGAGTGGTGCTAAAATTCTTATATTAAAAAAAGAATACAAAGTTACAAATAAAGAATGAACATGGTTTATAAGGAAGTCTTTTTAGTAGCTTATGAATTTTACATTTTCAACTTTTGATTATGTTTTCAAATATTGTAATTTAAATGTTGTTTGGGTTTATTTTTGTATTTCACAATCATTGGTTTTTGTACCAATATTATTTACAACTTAAAGTATGTTGTCGTCCTGAATAACATATAACAACTTATGTTGTCATTTCAAATGACATGTGTTGTTCGAAAATTTCAATATTTTCATCCGTGTCGGAGTTAATAACCTAGTAAACATTAAATGAATATATAGAGCTAAATAAACATCAAACATTAAAGTTTCACCATTATTGATTTAAAAGAAAAAAAAAAGGTAAGCTAGCTAGCATTTCGTTAGATAACAACCATCACCCCATTCTTTTCTTTCTTCTTCTTTGAACTCTTTTAACTCCAAAATTAATTCAAATTAAAAGTTTAAAACCAATCTAATTCACACGTAAATACAACAAAATCAATGATTCCAATATTAATCACTCATGTGTGTGCATTATTATTATTATTATTATTACTACTTGATTACAGTATTGATTTTCCTTTTCTCTTTGAAAACAACTCTCCAAGTAGTGGTATTATCGGCTTCTTCTTCACCACTTTCTTATTTATCATCCTCCTCCCTCCACAACCACCACTCACCACCGGAACCAGATCCAATGCCGCCTCCGCCTTCTCGATCTTCAACTTATTCTTCTGAAGCTCGGCATTTAAAGATGCCAACGCCACTTCGGTTTCCGACTCCCTCTCCTTCAACAACTTCAACTCTTTCTTCGTTTCCTCGAGTTCTGACTCGAGCTTTTTCAATGAGTTAACAAGCAACAATGGTGGTTCTTGGATTTCCCGGGGTGGAGAGAATGATTTCCATGATGTTTGAGAGCTTTCTGTCGATTTGCACGACGGTGTTTCTTGTATCGGTAGCGTAAAAGGTGGTTTAGGTGACGGTAAGAAGATTGCGCCGGTGAGAAACCGCTCCCCAAAGATCTCAACGGCTTCTTTCACCGACCGAAAAGCCCGGGATGTGTCTACATTGGCGCTGTAGTCCATGACTGGCGGTCGGTTTTCGGGGAGGGTTTTGGTTTCCATTATGGTGGAAGTGAGGGTGAAGGGAGTAAGTGTTGGCTTATTATGATAAGGTGATGGGTGTGAGTTTTCTTTGCTTTCACTTCATATGTTGGTAGAGAGTCAGAGAGCTAAGTTGGGTTTGCTCCTGTTTGAAGGCTTAAAGTGGTAAGGAAATTGACTAGTCAACTACTTTGACTTTTAAATGGTTATAACAGATTAAGTTGATTTACAACATGATCACATGTTAGTTAATGCTTGTTAGCTCCTATATATGATTATGGTACTAGGTAATCCACATGTGACCACCAAATCCACAATATGCCGTGTAGTTGCTTGGTCAATTCAACGAGGATTTAGTTACTTATAATTCTCGTTTTTGTTCTTCCTTCATGTTTTTAAATTTGATTTGGTGGATCACAATTATCAATAATAATGTATATATGTGTTTGTTTTAGGTTGTTCCTAAAACCAATGTTTTAAAAGTCAGTTTGTCACTTCGGTTGGGCTAAAAATAATACAACTCCTTAAACTGGGTTGTATCGGGGGTTCAACTGAGTTGAAATATAGCTTATTATATGATTTCATATAAATGCAACTTTAACTCAAAAAAATAACTCAAAAGTACATGAATCAATATTAAACAATAGTCAAAAAGTCATCCTATAATAATAACAAAAGTAATCCAAAACCACTCAATTTGCAAACAAAATTATTCTACGATCAAATGAACCAAGTTGTTTTACTCGATTTTCTTTACTTGTAAGCTTCATGCCTTCAATCGTAGGCTACCAGGAAGAAGGGAATGGGAATCGTTTTCAATTATAATCGCTAGGGTAAAAGATTTTTTTTAATTATAGCCCGCATACTATCAAAAAATCTCTTGGGTTAACATCATTTAATGGTTTAAATGGGGATTTTAGAAAAAATAGTCGGTTGAAAGATTTAGTAAACCGTCCTAAAATACCGAACCTCTGTAAGAAATCCGTTATACCAGTTCGATGCGATTTATGAAACATTGCCTAAAACCATAGGCACTCTAGATTGCTTAAAAACAGGGTCGTCTCCGAGAATTTAAATACCTCGGTCGAGCTAAAATAAAAAGGCCAGCAGACCTTAACGAAAATTCGTTAATGCACATGGATAAAACTTTTATTAACTGATTTAATATAAGCAAAATTCATTCTGAGCATGTAATTATCTTATAAACCATTGTAAATAACCTTATTTTTAACACAAAAAACATATATATATATATATAATATGTATAAAAAAGTTTATACCCTAGTAGATGGTGTGACCCGCACACCCTCCGAGCCACCCCTGCCTAAAAGTTTTGTTTCATGAAACCACACAAAAGAAAAATCACACGTCTATATTGTATGCACTAAAATGTAAGTAGATATCATAGCCAAACAAATGCCATAATCATTAGTTAGATCATCGAAGCTTTTAAACATATATTTTCTTTCTAATATAGAGCATGAGGTGAGGAGAATGACATTAAGATATAATTGAGAATGGTGAGAATAATTTAATTCATTAATTTTATATTTGGATAGTGAAAATTAATTTAAGAATAAAAATTGATGAGAATGACATTAAAATAATAACGTACTTATGATGATTTTCTCTCTTCACATGCAAGATACATGTCAATTCCTTTATCATTTAAAACGTTTATAACTTTTTAACAAATGCCATAATCATTAGTTAGATCATCGAAGCTTTTAAACATATATTTTCTTTCTAATATAGAGCATGAGGTGATGAGAATGACATTAAGATATAATTGAGAATGGTGAGAATAATTTAATTCATTAATTTTATATTTGGATAGTGAAAATTAATTTAAGAATAAAAATTGATGAGAATGACATTAAAATAATAACGGACTTATGATGACTTTCTCTCTTCGCATGCAAGATACATATCAATTCCTTTATCATTTTAAAACGTTTATAACTTTTTAACAAATGCCATAATCATTAGTTAGATCATCGAAGCTTTTAAAAATATATTTTTTTTCTAATGTAGAGCATGAGGTGATGAGAATGACATTAAGATATAATTGAGAATGGTGAGAATAATTTAATTCATTAATTTTATATTTGGATAGTGAAAATTAATTTAAGAATAAAAATTGATGAGAATGACATTAAAATAATAACGTACTTATGATGACTTTCTCTCTTCACATGCAAGATACATGTCAATTCCTTTATCATTTTAAAACGTTTATAACTTTTTAACAAATGCCATAATCATTAGTTAGATCATCGAAGCTTTTAAAAATATATTTTTTTTCTAATATAGAGCATGAGGTGATGAGAATGACATTAAGATATAATTGAGAATGGTGAGAATAATTTAATTCATTAATTTTATATTTGGATAGTGAAAATTAATTTAAGAATAAAAATTGATGAGAATGACATTAAAATAATAACGCACTTATGATGACTTTCTCTCTTCACATGCAAGATACATGTCAATTCCTTTATCAGTTTAAAACGTTTTTAACTTTTTCATATAACATTCAAAAAAATCAACATAATAACAAGCGTTTTTTTATCTTTAATATGAATATTATATTGTTATATAAAAATAAAAAAAATTAGTGGTTTTATTATATTGTTTTATTTGGTTGTTCATTGTGTTTTTTGATTGGGTTTTTCTATGCATTGCGTTATAGCTTTTGGTCATTGTTTTTTCAACTGATACTCATATTAAAGATAAAAATTAAAATAAAGATTACATCATTGTGTCTTTGTGCTTAACATTTGTCTTTATACGTATCATTTCGTTTTAGCCATTTTGTAATACGTCCATTGTCTTTTGTTCGAAATTGACATGTGGCATTCGCTTAATTTGAAAAAAATAGTATTATGTTCATTGTGTATTACGTTCAAGTCATTGTGTAATATGTAGTTTTCATTGTGTTTTTGTTTTAGGTCATTGTGTTAAATGTATTCACCGTTGTATCTTACGTTTCGGGTCATTGTGTCATGTATTCATCATTGTGTTTTACGTTTCAAGTTATTGTGTAATATGTATTCATCATTGTGTTTTATGTATTAGATAATTTGTTGGTATTTTTCATTATATTTACATATTATTATTACACAACGGTGTTATTAGGACTTAAAACACACAATGATGAGTTGGAAGACATAATGACGCAAAAAACACAATGACAAATAAAAAGATACAATGACGAAAAAAGACACAATGGTAAGCAAAAAGACACAATGACGTGATTTTTGTATTAATTTGTATATAACAAAATTATACTCATTAACACTTGTTATTATGGTGAAATTTTTATTTTTTTAAAAATATAATATGAAAAAGCTATAAACGTTTTAAATTGATGGAGGAATTTTCATGTGACTTTCATGTCGAGAAAGAAAATGTGTACTATTATTTTTATACCATTTTTCATTTGATCCCACTGACACATATCAATTACTTATGGCTTCTCACATGTCTTACATAGTTGGCATTTGTATAATAATCCAACCCTAAAGTATGGAATAGTTAAAACACCTTAATTCTCTTTTAATTAAAACCTCTAAAATAAAGAAACTTTTATAAAGCCAGTAGCGACCCTATATATTTAGGGCATATTTAAGATTAAGTTTGAAAACAACTTAATGGTAGGATTTGAGGCTTTTAGAAAATTATTCTTTTAACTCTTTTAAAAAGTTATAATAAAAAGAACTTTTGTGATACCCAAACAATTTTTAACTTAGTGACTAATAATGTCACACCCCGACCAAAGGCGACGGAACATGCCGGGGTGCAACGGATTGCTCAAGAACACTATGACACTATCAAGGTGACAATATTTACTCAACTCGTTTACTTCATTTAATAATCACAAATACAACTTGTTCAAGATAACATACAAACAATTGCATCAACACTAAATTCATAAGTATCCTAAAGGTATAATCTAAGTGATTAGTCTTCAATCTTCACAAGCAACCTAAAAGTAAACATGTAGCATGCATAAAAATATATTTGATCAACACGAATGTTGGTGAGCAATACACTAGTTTTTGATATATGTATATAATGAGGCAAAAATCACAACTCACATGTGTAAATAGAATAATACAACAACCATTGTAAATGTAAAGTAATAAATGTGGCTCCTTTCTATTTGGTAACAACCAAAATACTCGGAGAATGAGGCCATATTCTACTTGCACGAGGCTAAAGTAATTAGGGGTGCGTATGAACATACTTATTGAGGCTCAACAACAACATAAAAATAAACACTCGTGCACATAATCAATTTGAGGCATAAGCAAAGATCGAACAAATGTTCATACAAACACATAATGTTGAATTGTGGATTATAATAATGAGATCATAAAACAAGTAAGTTTGAATATGGTATGCATGACACCCCCAAAAGTATGAAAGCATAAAAATGGGAAGTGTGATTACTCACATGAAATAAGTAACTTAAAGGATTAGTTTGGGATAAAACGGAAAGGTAAGTTTAACGAGCGAGACCTAAATTGAGAGTGTCTTGAGTTAGAAGATAGTCTTAAAAGCTTTAAAGTAAAATAACATGATAAGCAAGATAAATAATTAAAGTTTGAGGGTTAAAGTGTAAATACATAAGAAATTAAAGTAATTGTTTTTGAAAAGTAAGTTTACTCGAAATCAGGTCTCGGTATTCTATTCACTAGTTTTACTTAACTTTTGTTAAGTAAATATGTGGGAAAAGGTTTAATGCAATAGTGCACGACCCATTGTTAGATAAATACCAAAACGAGATTTTAACGAGTGTTCGGTTTAGTCGGTTCGGGTCTTGGTCAAGTCTGAACCCGACATTCCAAAGTGATAAATATCATGAGATAAATTATTTAAAACAGAAAATTAACTAATGTTAGAAGTTCTATTAAAGAGAAACTCCAAACTCCAATGTTAAGCGAGTGTTCGGTTTTATCGGTCTAAGCTTGTTATAAGATCAAGTTAGATCCGACATACCAAGTACTTTAAGAAAACATTTATAATTAGTTTGTAAAAAGTCTTAAAAAGAAAATGTGAGATTCGGTAGCCCGAAACACAACTGGTGTGTTTTAAGCGAGTGAACTTGGTTTAGTTCGGTTTGGTTTGGTTGGTTCAAGACTTGGTATGTGACCAAGTTTGAGTCCAACAATTCCATATCATAATAACAAATACAAAAATGTAAATAAAGAACTTAAACACTTAAATCTTACATACAGCTTGTTTTAAAACAATTAAAGAAATAGTTAAACGAGAGTTCAGTTTCGGTTCGGTCCTTGACTCAGTATGAGACCGAGGATAATTACCGCATACCCAATACCATTGAACTATTAAAATAAACTTAGAAATGATAATACTCAAGTCTTACATACAACATGTTAATAATAAAGTATTTAAACAAAAGTTCGGTTTTGGTTCGGTCCTTGACTCGGAATGAAACCGAGGATGGTTGCCACATACCAAATACCATAGAACTCATTAAAATGATTTTGAAACTAAAATAATTAGAAACTAAACAACATTAATAAGCTTACATAAATTAAAGTGTTTAACAAGGACTATAATAGTCCTTCATGTTTAACAAGGACAATAATATACCATGGCCGGATAAGGGAAATATAAGGAAACAATGGGAATATATTTTATACAAACTATAATAACAAGCTTTAATTAACAAGAATTAGTTAGAATCAAAGATTAGCATTAGTTTGACATTGAGAAGTCAAACTATCAAGAGTTTGAAAGATGAATACTTAGAGCTTAAATTGGGAGAGTCTTGAGGTGAATGAGCAACCAAAAATGGATGCATTGGTCTTGTTTATATAGGGAAAGAGTAAGGGTTTATCCATGATGTTACTTTCAAGAGGCTTCATGCATTTTCATTGGTTTAGAAGGTCAAACAAGGCATAATGCAAACAAAAACAAGCTGGTGGGTTTGCAGACCTATGCAGGCGCCGCGCGGCGGCCTTAGCCCTCATGGTCTCTAGCTTTGGTTGTTTGTCGAGTTTAGTCTCTGAAGTTCGTTTTAAATCGTTTTTAGCCATAAAATGGTGTTTTAAGGTACCGAAAAGGACGTTTCGCGATCCAACAAGCGTGAGACAAATTTGTAACATAAAAACCATTATTTTTATTAATATCAAAGAATCCAAAAGATAAAAAGGGTCGATTTTACCGTATAAAAGCAAATACGAATTAAACCTAAAATGACGAATGTCACAAATAAGTCAATAAGGTGTTTTCAAACTCAATCCCAAACATGCTCTGAAAGTTAACTATTCATCAATCTATATAACTTTCTAAGCAAAAATTTGAGAAAAAGACAATAAAACAAATGTTTATGAGTAAAATAAATATAAATATAAAAAACAGATGTTAGGTTTTTTAAAAAGTAAACAAAGTTTTGAAGAAAAAAATTGTTAAATCATTCAAATAGACAAAATACTTATAAACTATGATTGTTATAATTATAAAATAGTCCAACTCTTACAAGTGTATAACACCATAAAGTTTATTCTAAATCATATACTTGCATAAACTTTAATTTTCAATAGTTGTAATTCACACAAATTTACAACGCATCATGAAGTCGAATGATGCATAATTTATAGCTTTTATTTTGTTTTTTTAAAGTCTATTCGATAAAAACATCCAAATGATTTACAATGAAGTGACAACAAGCTGTGTCGCAACCCCTTTTTTGAATAGCAAACATAATTTTACTAAAAGCAAAGTTGCAGTTTTTATGAACCAATACGTTATCATGAAAAAACTAAAAACATGAAACCAAAGTGATATTAATTTCTTGGAAAAAGTGTTTTTGCTAAAAAAAAAATAAATAGTAAAAAATAATTATGGGTCGAGGGTCAAAATGGTGTTAATAATAGAGAAGTTAGTTAAGTTTGGAAAGGAAGAAGACATAAATTGTATAGTTGAAGGTTGAATCCGTAGTTATGAGTAAAGTTGAGGTACGTTTTTCAGTACAAGAAAAGAAAGCTTTAATTTAAACCTAAAACCCCAATTATTGCAATTACTCTGAAAACCCTTGTTTCTGAAGAGATGGTGGAGGAGAATGAACAACAACACGGCGGATACCAAATCGACCTCGGAAATCTTACGGCGTTCGATCCTCATCACCAATTTTCATCTGTTGCTCATAACAGGTGGTGCTTTATCTGTTTCTGCTAATTCAACGGTTTTTCAATTCAAATAATGCATTTATTATTATTATTATTATAACTTCCAGAGATTAACAAATCTAAGTTAATGTAATTGGTTGTTATTTTCGCCAATTGCTATCAACATGTAATTGGATCTTAATAATTTATATATGTTGGATGTTGCAACTTGTATCGTTTATATTTGTGTTGTTTTAAAAAAATGTAAGTTTTTATTTAAATGTGTGATTATAAAGTTTGGATTTGGATTTTACAAGACTGTGTGTATGTGTTACATAAATTATTGATTTTTATCTGGCTTTTGTTGTTTTGTTTTGTTAGGGAGGATCTTGTTAAGGAGTGCATATCACATGGTACCAAATTAATTCAAGCCGTCACGGATGCTCTTTTTAACTTACCTTCTACTGAAGATGCATCGGGTCCTGTTGTCTCATTACCACCACCATCAACTAAATTGCCACGAGAAAAACCCGTATGCTATTTCCTTTAATTGTTTTATATCATCATTTTACATAAAATGATAAACCTTTTTTTTCGTTTAAAATGCAGCTGCCAAAGCCTAAACCTCCAACAAAATGGGAGGTTTTTGCTAAAAAGAAAGGTCAGTTAGTACATAACAGCCTTGACGTTATCTCTTGGGTGGTTAACTATATGAAAACAATATAAAAGTTTGAAACTTTAATGAAATTGTTGAAAACAAAAACTTTATTTTAAAGGAATGTTATTTTTTGCTGATTTGTTGACCTCCTCCACAGGCATCCAAAATCGGAAGAAAGACAAACTTGTTTATGATGAACAAACGAGTTCTTGGAAGCGCCGCCATGGTTATGATCGTGTAAATGATGACAATGACCTTCCAATTATCGAGGCAAAGATGACAGATGGTAAGTTTTCTTTCGTTTTTGTTTTTTAATTTTGAAGTCTTTTTGAAACCGTCAAGTTAAGCAACTCGCTATCTGGAACTATAAATGACACCACTATCACACTTGATAACTTGATGTATGTAGGGTTGTAAATGAACAGAACGTTCAGTTTAGTGAACCATTCGGCGTGAAGTTTGTTTATGTCTGTTTGATTGATAAACGAAGATAAACAAATTCTGTTCGATTAATTAAATGAACGAACATGAACAAATGTCGTGTTCATACAATTCTGTTTATGAACGTTTGATGATGTTTTCTTTTATGTTCGTTAGTGTACGTTTGTTTATGTTCGGTCATTAAAGTTCGTTTGTTTATGGTCTATTAAAGGCATTTTTATAATTTTTATTATATATTTTAATTTTCAGTTTTTAGTTTATTACCCTTACATTTAAACAAGAAACCCTTGTCCTGACATCATTGATGTTCAGTTATGCAGTTAATAAACAAACACAAACAAAATCATTTGAACGAACATGAACACAAAATTCGTTTATACAATAAAAGCTCAACAAACGAACATGAACAATGCTTCGGTTGGTTCGGTTCTATATACAAATGAATATAATATTGTATTTAAATTGTTCAATTTCCTTTTTTTACAGAACCAGGAGTAGATCCTTTTGCCAAAAGACGGTCAGAAAAGAAACAACGAGTTGAAAAACAAGAAAAGAACCGTTTGCAAAACTTAAAAGAGGCTGCAAAAGTCGGTGCTTTACCAAGGTCTTATCTTTTTTCTATAATTCATGTCATTAAGTAGTCCTATCCGCAGTTTACTTGGAAATTACTAAAATACCCTTTATATTGCAGTCATGTTCAACTTGCTGCAACCGCATTACCTATAACCGGTACCCAAACCGCGCCAAGAAAAGTTAGCAAAGATGAGTTGCAAAATGTTGCGGGAATGGCAGCAACTTCAACTGCCAGTGGTGGTAAATTTGATAAAAAGTTGGCTGGTGAAAAGCCCCCCAAACATGATAAGAAATACAGAAAGGTTTGTAAACAGACCCCTGGTTTTTAGCTTAATTGCAGTTTTCACCCAAAGTTTATGATAATTTTTTTTCATGATTGTTTTTTTCAATGTTACAGTTCCTGCCTGTTGTTGAAGGATCAGGAATGGGTTCACTAGAGAAACAACAATCTGACAAGATTCTTAACAAGTTAATGGCTAAAAATTCCCATGAAATTTTCAATGTTGGAAAGGTAATAATATCTCTTAACAGATTGAGTCGAAAGTCACCTAAAGTGTCTTTTAAATTGCAAAATGCCAAGTAAATAGTTTTATTTTTATATAAATAGATGTTCGTTGTAATTATAGAGTTTCTTTTAATCATATTTAAAACACTGCTGTATATACTTCTCTGGAATGATTCTTAACATTAAACTCAAGCAGGCTTGTAAATCAACCGAACTTTCAGTGAACCGTTCAGTGGAAAGTTCATTTAGTTAACAAGCTAACGAACATGAACAGCTTTTTTTTTGTTCATTTGTTGAAATGAACAAACATGAGCACATGCCATGTTCGTTTGTGCATTGATATAATTATTTACGCCGATTATAATTTCGTCTAGTTTTGAAAGTAAAATAACACCATTACAATATAGTCAAGTCTTATTAATTTTTTAGTCCCAGTAGAATGATGTTACTTTTAATTGGTGTTCGCTTGGTTATGTTCGTTCGTTTATACTATAACCGAACAAGTATAACCGGACACGGGTACAGTTATTGTTTATAATGAATGAACACGAATAAGAAAACCCTGCCTGTTTTAACTGTTTGTGTTGTGTTTGGTTATAGTTAAATGAACGAACACGAACATTGTTTTGTTCGTGTTCGTTCGGTTTGTTTACAATCTTAAACCCTAGATTTATTCTATATGTTTTCATTCAAAGGGTATTATGTCTTTATTCTGTAATTGTTCGTGTTCGTTCGGTTTGTTTACAATCTTAAACCCTAGATTTATTCTATATGTTTTCATTCAAAGGGTATTATGTCTTTATTCTGTATGGTGTAAATATGATTTTACTTCATATTTCAGTTACATGCAATTGGGAGTTTTGACCTTTTCTAAGTGTTTAATAATATTCTTTGTTTACATTTTAAAGGCTGTTGATATGTACAACGCGAAGAGTGACAAGAAACGGAGAAACCAGCAGGGAAAGTCCTCATCAACTTCAAGTAAATTGAAAGTGAAGAAGAGCCCATATAAAAACAAATCGGCGACTAATAAGAAATCTTCGAGTAAAGGAAAATCAAAATGAAAACAATTCTACAATTTTGGGAAATGCTTTGAAAGCATTTTTGTATCAGGTATTTTATGATGCCAATCTGGAAGACAATAGTTAGTTTGTTATTTTTCTACTTGTAGTGAATGTTTTTTTTATTTGTGATCAATATTTCCACCTTTTGATGCACATCAATTAAAGCATTACATTTAACCATGTTTGTTAAAAGCGTAAGAGTCACGGTTGACTTATACAAGTGCATGACCGTATCTTGACTTGCTAGTCAAGTCAACTTGGAGCTCGTACAAGTCGAGGTCTGGAAGTCATGTTCTTGTTCAGTCTCTTTATGGACGTAAGCCTTGTATTTTTGTGAACGTGTTAGGATGTTCAGTCTGTTCTATTTTTAAAAATTAGAATATTGTTATATTTTATAGCATACAAAAGTGTTGATCAATACAAAGCACATTGTTGAACTTAAAAAACACTAGACAAATTGTTTTATGTATGGTCCATTTGCGAATCGGTTGTGTAAAGATGTCAGTTGACAATGCTAAGAGGATACCTTGTTACTACTTGACAACATCAAGTATACACACTTATACTTCCAAGCGGTTGGTTAATGGTCGTGGTTAAAAATAACCAACGACCACCTAAAAGCAAATTTATAAAAAGCAATCATTTATTAGTCTCTTAAGTTTCATAAAGAGTTTAAAGTTATAAAAGTATCTCTTTCTTTTGAGGTATTTTGAAAAGTCACACCAATCATCAAAAATATGTGTTGTCTATTTGGGACATTTCTTTGGTGTTTTGACCAAAGGTTTCTTGCATATTAACTATTATAAGGTTAAGCTCTTTGCAAATTAATCTCGGATCACTCCTTAAGAAACATGATACAATAATATAGCGCATATTCGAGAAGAGAGTATTCCCTTTTATTATAGAATATGACAACCCTTCATGCGTCTTTAATGGGTGGAGCAATAGTCACTCAACACCTCGAAAGCATATTTGTATAAACTCACGAGATCCATATTCACTTACGTATCAGGCGTGCTTCGTTGTACCCTGGCCACTCTTTCACTAATTTGTTTGCACACAGATACTTGATGGCACTCCTATTGGCCAATCCTCAATCGATAGCAACTCCAGCCTATTAAATCCATATCACCTGGGTCTCTTTCTCTTAGGTTGGTTTCTACGGGAAATACAAAGAAAAGTAAGTGGGTCTAACTAAAAGATCCTCATTCAATCATCAACAATTACATATCTTGCTTGTTGTAATGATCAATCTCAATTTCCAAAAGACTGCTATGAGTATTTGAAAGTTGTTTTGATTAAATGATATCTTTGCAAAACATACTCATCATTTATAGACTTACATATATGTTGACTTCAGCTAACCATGAATACGCCAATTACACTGTTGCATTTTTGGTTTGTCTTGCTACATTGCAAGATGAATTAAAATAAGTAAATAGTTAACTTCTTCTCGTACTGTGTTAGCCAACAAATTGTCAAGAATGACATTGTGAGTGACAATAGTAGTATGAGTACAAATAAAATTAGAAAAATTACCAAACTAACTAAGTTAAAATTCACTTTATCACGTATTTGACTCGTATAATAAATTAGTCGAAAATTCAGATAATTAATTTAAGATTATTATTTAGTACTTATATAGTTAATTAAAAAAAAACAAAAATATATGCAAGTGATGCCATCACACCACTCATCAGTCGCCACTCTCTCTTCTTGATTGAGATCAACCAAAAAAGCATTAACAAATGGAAAATTATCTTAATCTTTTTTAATGACAGACGATTGTCATGCCGCCAAGGTTAACGAGAAGCATGTCGGACCATAGATCAATGGCGATCAACTCGTCGGACTTGTTCATGACTTCTAGGGGTCACTGACTTCATCGTCTTGAAGGACAGCGAGGAAACCAGAGTCGATGTGTAATTGGACACCAGGTGTTCCAACTCAGTGTTGAAATGGTATTTGCGTTAACCTCAAGTGACTCGGCCAATTCTCAGTTTCTAAAGTTTCACTTTTCACACCTAAACTTTTTGCAAAGTTATTTCAGATTCTTGTAAACATCTCGTGTACTGCTCTAGCGTATTGTGTAATAGTATCTCTGTTTAAAATATAAGACAAAAATATATAACTAAAGTATAGTTATGATATATGCAAATTTCTAAATCATTATTGATAAGAGAAAAAGTCTAACAAGAAAAAAAAAGAGAGATAAATGATTGTGAATGTTTTCTATATCTACGTATCACTCAAAGAATTAGAGACAATGTTAGTCAACGATGTTGATCATCTACATATACCTTCAATGAGGACACTGATACGATCCTATTATTATATTATATTAATAAGTTTATATTATTATTATTATTATTTAAGTTTATCTTTTATTTAGTTTCTTTATTGTATTATAATTAAGTTTTCTTATTGTTTATCTTTTTCAATTATTATGTCTTTGTTTTCATATATATTGTAATCTTGTTTAAGAAAAAAGAGGAAGAAAGAATTATTATTTTAGGTTTATTTTCTCTTCTTCTCTTATGTTTTTAGGAGATTGACGGTTGTCTCGAATAAACCGTAACCATTGGTGCTTTCATTGAGATCCTAAGCCTAGATGACTTTGGAAGAACTCTTGTGGGAGCATCCACAATTACCTCGTTTCACTGGATCTAATCCTGCTATATGGATCTCTCAAACTGAACGATATTTTCTCTTTTACGCGATCTATGGCGACGAGCGGTTTCCCTATGTCACTGAATCCTTCGATGATGAACCATTCTGGTGGTTTAATGGTTGGCTTTGGAGTTCAGACTTCCTCACCTGGGATGATTTCACTATAGCAATGCTTACTCAATTCCACGTTAGTTCCATCAATGTAATGGCCAAGTCTGATAATGAAACCATTGTTAATGAGGAAGTTACTCAAGGATTGGGGGATGTGATCTTAGGTGGGCATGCAACTGGTAAATATAAGCAACAAAGTGGTAATTTGATGGTCAATAAAGTTCTCATTATTTACAACATTACAATTAGCTTGTTGGCGCTGACACCGTTAAAAGGTGCAACAAGGCAATCTGTATTGCACCCCTTGAGGTGGTTCGTTGACATTGATCCGAATAACACCGAAAGACTCGAATGGTGGCCATCGTGGTGCATCGTTGATTACGCCCCGTATGCATGTGTACGACTTGAGTGGCGACCGCCATGGCAACGACATTCCGTCCTTGAGGACAAGGACGATTTCAAGGGGTCGGGAATTGATACGATCCTATTTTTATATTATATTAATAAGTTTATATTATTATTATTATTATTATTATTTAAGTTTATCTTTTATTTAGTTTCCTTATTGTATTATAATTAGGTTTCTTATTGTTTATCTTTTCCAACTATTATGTCTTTGTTTTCATATATATTGTAATCTTGTTTAAGAAAAAAGAGGAAGAAAGAATTATTATTTTGGGTTTATTTTCTCTTCGTCTCTTGTGTTCTTGGAAGATTGACGGTTGTCTCGAATAAACCGTAACAGACACAAATCAAATTGAGAACAAATGTTATCCATGTCACTAAGAGACGACATATCGTATACCTTAGGGCCTCATACCGAAGATTTTTTAGGTGTCGAAGCCATATCCCTTGATCTCCATATGTCAGTCAAACAGAAATTAAACCACAACCTTCATTTCGGACATCAGAGTCATCTCGAGAACGTGGTTGAAGTTGATGAGCCTAATACAACCTTGATCTTCACCAGCTGCGAGCAATTTGGATGATTAGTTGGGGAAATCGAAAAGATCAATCACCAAGATGATACATTGGGTGGTTATTTTTGTTTGATAACATTTGTGCAAAAAGTTAGGAATTTATAGACAAGAAATGAGAATATAGACAACATGTCAGTGTTATGTCTTCTACAAACCTGTAATTATGTATCGACAAGAATAAGTGTAACTTTAGAATTTTATAAGTTTTGTATTATTTATAGCTTGCGACTTACAACTCTTAGTCTATCTATTAGTAAGGGAACCATTTTACTAGTTGTAATTATTTATTATTTATTGTGAAACAAGCCTAATAGCCAAACATGTGAAAGAGAGATGTAGGGAGAAAGATGGAGATTTTATCAATGTTTTCATAACCGGACCGGACACCGAACCGGACGGCCTACCGGTTCACCGGTTCAACCGGTCGAACCGGTTGGACCGGCCGAACAAATTTGGTCAAAAAAATGCCGGATCAAGCTTAAAAAAGTGATTTTTTCAAAAAAAAAAATATTTTTTTCCTTAGAAAACCGGTTCAACCGGTCCGGTTTTCCGGTCCGACCGATTCAGACCGGCCGGTTCCCTGGCAGCCGAGCGAACTATGTGAACCGGACCGGTCGGGTTTCAACAACATTAGATTTTATTAATTATGTGTATATTACAATAAGATACAATGATATGTATATATAGGAAAAGATAACTTGGTGAAAAAGTCTAATCTATATTAGGTATTTTTTTTAATATATGTAAAATAATCGTTTATCAAAAACTACAGAATCAATCTATAAACTAAAACTTTATAAACAATTAACCAAAACACATATTTGGTTTATATCAATCATGAATTAATTTAATTATATATCTAGAGATTAGAGTAGATCAAAGTTTAGTTATGGTGGGCCGAAAATCTCAGCAATTAAAAGAACATGAATTTGGCACCGGCCCATTGAAGTAAACCAACAAGGGAAAACCTCAAAACGAAAGGAATCAATTGCCTGACCAACTCATGGAGCACATTCTATATTTTAAAACTCTCTAGTTATAATAAAAGGTGAAATAATTAATAGTTACCTCATTAACTAGCGGAAGAAACGAGTGAAATTTGCATAACTCCCGTTAATCAATTCGTCTTATATATAGAGATTAGGACATGTAATCGATTTCGTAGAGATCTTTAGATTGGTGCTCCACCGCATCTTCGTGTAGAGTCTCGTACTGATAACGTTTTGTGAAACTAGCATAATAGCAAAACAATAAGAGAGTAAGAGATGTAGGAAGAAAGAGAGATTTATTAATCTAGTGTGTCATACAATGAGATACAATATGATATTATATAGGGATGGGAAAAGGAGAATAAGCTAAACCTATTTTAGGTGTTGATAACCATAATAATAATTATTCATAATATTATTGTATATTTTGTTTTCTTGATAGTCTTAAACTAAGAGTTTGCTAGGAATGCATTGCATTTATTTTGAACGATATGTGAAAGGACAATATCAGGTAATTATAAATATAGTATAGTTTAGAAGTTTTGTGTTATAAAAGATTTTTTTTAATATTATATTAATTGTATTTTGCTTTTTTTTAAATTAATTTGATGATTAATCAATTTTAATATCTTGGTGTATTGATTGATGTTAAATTTGTTAATGTTAATGGTTAACTAGAAAACAAGCTACTCAAGTTTAAGATACATATAAAGCAACATTTAACATTAATTTATGTTTATTTTTGTTACTCCTTTCTAAGAATAGATTATCTTTTTGTTTCTTTTTTTACATATTTCATTTGTGTTTTTTATTTAAATATGTTTAATATAAATAAGAGTTTTGGTGTCATAGTATCCTATTGGGTTATTTGGCGGAAGACAATTTTTTTTATTATGAATTTGTTCAGGTTCGTAACGAATGTGATGGAAACTGAATAAATTCACATTTCGCTCCAGTACCGTAACGATCGTAATCAAAATCGACCGAATGCCTGTTTTTTTAGTTTCGGTACTATAACGAACGTAACGGAAATTGACCGAATTTGCATAGACTTACCGCTTAACGCTCGCGTTCGACAACGGCCGGGTTTTACCAACCAACTCTTCCTTATTGGTCCACCTAACTTTTTTAGAATTTTTTGTTTCATATTTGGTTTTAGTTATGGTATAATTACGCACTTAATCGAAACCGACCGAATTCGCGTCGAATTACCATCTTAATACTTAGGACCAATAACACTTGGATTTACCACCACCCGAGTTTTACTAACCTGCCCCGGCACAACGCACCGAATAAACCTCTAGTTATCTACATGCTTGAAAACTTTGCTCCAAAATAGCTCCCAAGTATATATCCCTACTTGTGGTCTAGTGGTAGGATCACTAGGTTCTCCAATAAATACCCAAGTTCGATTTCACTTATGACATTTTAGGATAGATATTAACAATATATGATTTGAACTAGGTATTGCGAGGCTGTCAGTCTCACCAGGTTTTTTTGTTACAATCGCGCGTTACTGCAGAGAGTTTTGTTGATCACACAAAGCGCATAACACCCAAAATGTGAGAGACCAAAAAATATCATCCAAAGTGATAGTATACTAGCATCACACCACTCGTCACTCTTTCTTCGTTCTAGATTCAGATCGAAGGAAGCTTTCCAAACCTCCATTAATGGCGACTCCACCTTCCTTTTTCTTCTTCTTCCTTATATTCCTCCTCTTCATCTCCATCTCCGCCGCAGACTCCCACTTCGAAGGCTTCGACGACTCCACCATCATCCTCCAATCCCACCGCCGTTCTCCACCACCACCCTAACAGCCTCACCCGATCCCAATCCAACACCCGCTGCTTCCACGTCATCATTCGAATACTGGGATGAAGACGAATTCGAAGGCTTTCCCACTCAAAACCCACCTCCAGAATCCACCAAAGATTCGGATTCCACCGCTGACCCGACCGATTCCGCATCACCCGACCCAGATCAAAATCCTAGGGTTTCGGATACAAACAGGTCGTATTTGATAGAAATTATTTGTGGGTCTTTTTTAATTATGTTTACCGTTAATTATTTCACCGGAAGAAAGGCCAATGAAAGGCTGGCGTTGGCCTGGGCGACGAAATTCGCCACCCGGGACACCATTTTCGATAAGAATTTTAGTCTGTTAGACGTAGGTGATGGTGACGATTCTCCCTTGTTGTTGAAGGAAGGTCAGAACGTGTTTAAGTTTTACGCAAGCGGGCGGAGGTTTTGCCAGGGGTTGGTGGCCACGATGGAGCTTAAGAGTCGCCAGGATTTGATTGCTAGGGTGTATAATATGATTGTGCCGTGTAAGGATGAGATTACATTTGAGGTCTATATGAATGATGACGCAATGGATCATGTGGTTTTTGCGTTGGCGAAGAAGAAGGCGGCGAAAGTCATGCAGAAGGAGGTGAGGGATCTGCAGAGGTTTGCGAGTTTGATGACGTCGGTGCCGAGTGGGAGGAAATGGGTTGTGGATGAGTTGGCGGTGATTACGGAGTCCAAAGAGGTTGCTGGTGATTTGATCAATGAGACTGTTCTTGATCAGGTTAGTCATGATTATTATGCTTCTTAAATGCTATTATTTTTTGCTACTAGTTTATCTTGTAGGTTGATAGTAATTATGGTAATAATATCTTGTTATTTTGGAGTTCCTGGTCGATTTAGAACAATTTTTCGAATGCCCAAAAGTTTCTTTTTGTTAACTATTAGCAATTTGATCTTTATCTTTGTCATAAAGACTGGATAATCTTGATTTGTGAGTACAAAGTTCAGAAGTTCTGTGTTTGTTAACTACTCGTTGATGAGTCCTAATCTGTTAATAATTGTCATAAATGTTGTGTTTGTTATACGGTCGTAGGTCAAGTCCATGTGAGCTTTAATGTGGAGTCTTCAATTATAGTTTGATGACCTAATTGCAAGAATTTGTTGTGTAGACCATGTTATCTTTATTTTTATATGTAATAAAAGAAAATCAAGCTGACATGTATTTTACTATCGGACCAATCACAAATATCAATTTCGTAAAAAAAATTTCCAATTGAGAAAGATGATGTCATTAATCAAAACTTTGTTTCAAAAATGTTCAAATCTCTTCCTTGTAACTTTACTTTTAGCCATCTCTTTTATTTTTCCAATAAACTTTTTAGTAAGGACTATTTAAAAAGGGTTTCATTTCTTACTCTAATCTGTGCTAATATGTGTTTTCTCTAATTATTGAATTTCTATGTTTTTATGTTTTTCTGACGTAAGTTACAAAATATAATGTATGACTTTTTAACAATGGCATTACTGAAAATTCCGTCACTGCATACAAAATGAACCTAACATTGAATTTTTTTATTACTTACAGTATGTCTTTCTTCAGAATGAATTATATTAACAGATATATTAAAGTAATTTACCATCTAATATTGTGTTATTACTCTTCCCTAAATAAATTAATAATTACCAAACAACTATAAATATGAAGTTATTTTCTCAACTTAGTGAAATAATTTACCATTGACTGCATTTATCACATTATATTTTTCTGTATAACTATATTTGTCATATATATAAATCACAATAACATATAATACCAAGTCTCTTATCTTTATACATGTAACAAAATTCAACTTTGCTAACATCGTAATACTGCTATATAGGTTTTTGTATCTGATATTGCTAAACTGACTTCAATTGTTTAACACGTTATCATCTTATGTGTATAATAATGTATATAAACTATTAATTTGCAGGTGTTTGGTGAAAAAGCTTATGAGAAATATGGAAAGTGGTTCATCTCTATGCATTTCTCAGATCAGCATCAGAGTACCCACAGGAAGATGCTGGTTTTTAAGTTTGCACTCCCTGATGCTAACCATATTGCTGACATGACACGTCTGGTGGCGCTAGTGCCATATTACATCGACCTTATTGGCCGTTACAAACTCAGTTCACAGGTTCATACTCTGTCGCCTTCACTTTTCACCTTTTGACCAAGCAATAAGTGAATTGATTGTAGTTTTGAACGTTAAAACTTGGAACAGGCCCGGCCAAAGACTGAAGCAGCCCGGTCAAAGGTTGCACAGGAGGTGTACAAGGAGCTTCAAAACGCAAGACAAGAAGCGTTGCAGAGGAAGAAGGCTGAGAGGAGGAAGATGATGGAGGAAGCCGAGTCAAAGCTTAATGCGGAGGCCCTTCGTAAGAAAGAAGCAAAAGAGCGGGCTCGACAACTTAAGAAAGCAATGCCCAAAATGAAGATGTCACGAGGCGCCTAAATCTTGGATAATAGGTTAACTTGTAGTTTCCATTTTATTTATTAAATAGAAACTTTGCCCGATCACCAACAATATGAACTTGTTTCACGCGCCGCCTTTGTGGTTTTGATGTTTTTGTTCTCGTTTATCGAGCCTCCATAGCTGTGTTCCCAAGGATATTAATTGTTTTTCTAAAGTGTGACCACTACCATATGCGCGCGCACATGTGGTTTTTACGGATGTTGGAAAAATAGTGGTTTAAACTTTAATTAAATCCGTTGGTTTTGATAATCACTAAGTTACATGTGACTTGACATATTTGTTAGTCTGTTCATCAATGGTTGAAGAAAACATACGACTCGTTTATATATTTCTTGAGATATTTGTTAGCCTGTTTGATCAGATCTGATTGCCCAAAAGAAACACAGAAAGAAGCCTGGAGAAATTAGAGACTATATATAATTCAACATTCCATTCATAATCTGAAACAAAGACATACGACTCGTTTGTATATTTCTTGACCCACTAAATTATATTACTAGACCCATTATTTGAAAACAACCCACTGTGCTTGGGCTACGTGCGTGTGGATGTGGTCATGTGGCACGTATCAAGCACCATCTTCATATCATCTTGTTTAGTTGTTCAGAGATTATATACACTATCTTGATATAATATTGTTTAGTTGTTGAGAGATTATGCACTATCTCGATATACTATTGTGTGGTTTCACTGTCTTGACATAATGGATGTTTTAAGACTTGTATAGATATACACTATCTTTTCATTTCATAGTGTGTTGAAGAAGGTGATCATCACCTTTGCTTAGTAAGATGTACTAGGGAAACGTTTAGTCACTAAACTCTCGATTGAGGAATTGGGGAGTGGACGTAGTATGAATAAGTTAACATTTATAAATCAATTTTGTCATCCCTATCCCTTTAACTCTTTACTTATTTCATATCTTATTTTTGATTTGTGAAAAGAGGTCAACAAAGTAAAACAAAATGGCAAAAGACGTCCTTTACGTTTGCACGGTTTTTCATTAGTCGTCCTTTGGCAAACTTAATGACAGAAAACATCACTTATGTTCAAAAAACATTGCACGGTTCGTCCTTTTCACTAACGAGAGTTAGTTTTTCTCGTTAAATCCAGTCATGTGCACCTCATGTGAGGGCAATTTAGTCTTTATACCCTCTCAGGTGTCATTTGTGTAGTTGACTTAAAATCTTGGGCTTTAAATAAATAAAAGTTTTTTTTCTTTATAACCCATCTTCTTTCCCAGATATTCATAACCCACCATCTTCTTCCCCAAATATCCCATCCAACCTCAGCCACCACCCATCATCATCATCCCATCCAACCTCCCCCCTGTCACACTTCGCCACCATACTCTGTTCATCCCGCCACCATACAGCCACCATTACCAGGCACCGCCGGCCATTAAATTTGGTCATCCGCCACCCACAACCACCATTACTAGTCATCGCCGGCCGTCTCCACCCACAACCACCATTACTAGTCACCGCCGGCTGTTTAGCCCTAAATCCACACATTAGAAACCCTAAATCCACAATACTCTTCAATCTTCATAATTACAAAATCAAAAACCCTAAAAGCCACAAACCACCACCACCATTCTACAACTCCCTTCTGTTTCATCTCGTCGGAACCCCAGACATGGTCGGAATCACCTAATCCAACAAGAACCCCAATTAATCAACGATTTGCCTCTGTCAGATTAAACTGACAGGGGCTTTTTGTTCCTTAGATGATTGCGACCTAAAACACACAACCACCATTACTAGTGATTGTCTTGACGAGGTTTCGGAGTTGAGGTGAGTTCCAAATTCAGGCCGAGGTTTTGTGTTGTGGTGGACTGGTGGGGTTTTGTTGAGGAAAAAGAGTGTGGTGGCCTGTGGTGGTGGCTGTGACGGAGGAAGTGGCAGGTGGGGCTTGAATCTTTTGGTTGCCGGAAACGAGAGGTGAGAGAGTGACGGTGGCAGGTGGTGGTGAAAGTGGCCAGGAGAGAGAGAGAGAGAGAGAGAGAGAGAGAGTAATTTATATTTATAATATAATTTTTTTGTTATTAAATAAAATTTGAAGTTACAAATATACCCTCATGTGCATTGCACATGACCAAATTTAACGAAAAAACTTAACTGAGTTAGTGTAAAAGGACGTAACGTGATACATTTTTGAAACATAGAACATGATTTCAGTCATTAGGTTTGCTAAATGACGACTATTGAAAAACTATGAAAACATAAATGACCAGTTTTGCCATTTTGTCACAAAGTAAATTAGCATGTTTAGTTAAGCTAAAGTTTTGAAAACAAATTCACCCTTTCTACTTAGATACAGAGACGGTGCCATGTTAAAGTGAAGTAAAAAATTAAATTAAGAATAAATAGATATGAAAGTTTCTGGGAAACATAACAAGTAAAAAGATATGAGAAATATGATACATCTAGTAACATCCCAGCTAGTTGACATTATAGATAGTTCCTAGTCTTGCAAATAAAACAGGTAGGTTTATGGAGTCGCATCTCTCACCAACATTATCATGGGTCCTTTAGGTAACACCCTAATTGCACCTCACCATAACATCAGGCTCTTCAACCCCAATTACTATGATTTACCAACGTGAGTCTTATTATTTTGTTTATGCTGAATCACCAATCCGGAATCCTATGCTTAAAAGTTGATAGAAAAAGTAGCATCAACATCGTTTTTCAAAATTTATTCTGAAAACAATAAAGAAAAAGGTGAAGTGAAAATTACAATACTTTTTTTATAATTTTTAATAAATAAACATACACTATGGGATGGGGTAGAAATAGAATTATTAGAAATTAGAAGCGTATAGTAGTAAGTAATAAGCCGGTCCATGACATCCGGGTCGGGTTTTATTCCCATGTAAAGAAAACCCTAACTTAACTTCACCATCCCATTCACCCTCTCTCTCTCGCCGCATCATCATCATCAGAGGTCAGTACAGTACCGCTTCTGTTTCAATGTAATTGATACTTTGATTCAGTCACTTAGATAGATTAATCGTTGTTTTGTGTTGTTAGTTAGGTCATGGCCCAATCGGACGACGGAACACCACAAATTCTACCGTCAATGATTAAGAACAAGGATAAAAGGTCTGCCTTGTACGCCAAGCTAAAGCCACGACAAGCGGAAGAACGCCAAAGCTCGTCAAGATCAAGAGAAAAGAGCTCTTGAGCTTGGGGAAGAGGTGCTTGTTATTTCATATTATTGAATTGATTGTTATTATTAAGTTATGATATTGTGTCTAGGTTAAAATTGTTAGTGTTTTGTAAGTAAGTAAGTAAGTTGCAAAACGTTAATTTGTTAATGGTAGGAGAGTATACTGAGTTGTTAGTGTTAAATTGCTATATATTCTGCATAATATAAAAATTACCAATAATCCCACCGCAATAACCGATATCTCAGATATCGCTCTGCTTCTTTTCCACATTAACTGTATAGATTGGAATTTATATTAAAATTTTCAAATATACATACGTATACCAAGTTTTATACAGTTCTGATACATTTTGACCAAAGAGTGATTAATTGGCGACTAGGCGTCATTTTTACAACATGGTTATTATTGTTAACTTTGCAGCTACCACCGAAGAGGATACCCAGAACACTTGAGAATACTCGAGAGGCAGATGAAACCGTGTGCAGACCTGATGATGAAGAGGTATAACATAATATTAGATGAACCAGATTCATTCATATATGAGGTTGTGATCAGGTTTTGATATTTTATGTATGCTTTTGTAGCTTTTTGCTGTTAATGATGCAGATGAGTTTAGCGCGGTTTTGAACCATGAACGGGTACCTAAAGTGTTGATGACAACTTGCTGATTCAATTCTACCGTAAGTTTTTCTTTTTAATGTTGTGTTTGTGACTTTGTAACAAAGGTTGCTTTTATTAGTTTTATACACGTTTTTGGATCTGGAGGTAGGTGTGTGCAAACAAACCTAAACTGAAAAAAATTGAAAACTGAATCGTATTCTTAACCAAAAAAAGACAGAACTTAATTGTGAATTTGGTTTTTTGGTTTGGTTCTTAACCAAATAAATATGTTTTTAATTTTTATTTTTTATTTTTATGTATCTACAGTATATGTTTGTAAGCTTGCTAATTTTCCAACCTAATTAAGCTCAGTTTACAAGTCATCCGATTACACATTTGATACTACACAAACTAGTGGCTGGAACAAAAACCTGAAGCAAAACTAGGCAAAACTGAATTTCGGTTTGAGTTTGGTATTTTGTACCGAACTGAATTGAAATTGATTTGGTTAGGCATTTGCAAATTTGGATAGGTTTGGTTATTGATTGGGAATTTTTTCTTTCAAGTTCGATCAAACCAATTCAAACTAACTGAAGGAAAGCCTATCTGGAAGGGTTTCAATTTTGCTAATTTGTATAATTTTGTTGCATTTTTGAATACAGAGGGGCCCTGCATTGATTAAGGATTTACTCACTATAATCCCCAATTCAGAGTATTATAAAAGAGGAACCTATGACTTGAAGAAGGTATCATCTAAGGGTCTATGTTTGTTTTTAACTTTTTATCATTTTCTTTGTCGATATATGGTTTCAAGATGTTTGGATTTAATTTTCAGATTGTGGAGTATGCAAACAACAAAGAATTCACATCTGTTATAGTTGTTCACACCAGTCGTAGAGAACCAGGTTCGTTCATTTAATTGATTATGCATTTTTATTTTTGTTATCTTAATCAAATATGTTTATTCACTTTTACTTACCTACCTTTGCTGGTTTTTTATAGATGCTCTTTTGGTTATTGGATTACCCAATGGGCCTACAGCCCATTTCAAGCTGACAAATCTTGTATTGCACAAGGATCTTAAGGTAAATGAAGTTTGTTGTTGCAAGTTCATACACATAACTAGCAAATTTAATATTTTATTTTATATAATATTGTTGCAGAATCATGGAAATCCAACTGGTCATAAACCTGAGTTAGTACTGAATAACTTTACTACACGCCTGGGGCATCGTGTTGGAAGGTTTAGATTGCTTTATTATTAGTTAGTTGCTTTATGTTATAAATTTGATTGGTAATAGTTTTACACCTTTTTTGTAGATTAATACAGTCGCTTTTTCCACAAGACCCTGAATTTCGTGGTCGACGAGTTGTTACGTTTCACAATCAGCGGGATTTTATTTTCTTCCGACATCATCGGTAAGCCAACTTTGATAAAAACAGATTTAAAGCAAGACAAAAGAGATTAGACTCTCTGTGAAACAAAAAAAAATGCTTGTTTGCTGTGTAGGTATATCTTTGAAGTTAAAGAAGATAAAAATGCTACTGCAAATGACAAAGATGAGGAAAATGGAAATGAGAAGAAAAAAGGGAAAATAATTGCTCGTCTTGAGGTTATTATTGACTTCTTTATTTTAATTTAAAAGTTTACGAAATAAATATGATTACAGCAATAAAATACATTTTTCTGAATAAACTTTTTTATTGACGCATTTGACTTTCAACTCATTTGACCGTTACCCTTTTTAGTTATACCATTATCATCTTGAATAATGTAAAACGTTATTTGCAGGAATGTGGGCCTCGTTTTACCTTAAAGTTAACAAGTTTACAGCACGGGACTTTTGATACAAAAGGAGGGGAGTATGAGTGGGTTCATAAGGTGTTAAACTGTTTTTACTTATTCTTGATTTTCATCTTTAATTTGTCATTAACACTACATGCTTATTTTTTTAATTGTATTTAATCTGATTGCTTTTGTACCACAGCCTGAAATGGACACCAGCAGAAGAAGGTTTTTCTTGTGATCGAATCTGGAGATTTGGGTAGTTTCTCTATCATTACCGTATATTTGTTTTATTTTCTTTTGAATCACCTTAATTGCATAATTTTGTCGTATGGGAATCAAGTTTTGTGGTCTATGTATGACACAAAGAGTTAGATCAAAATGTGTTTATTATCGACTCGGTTTTAAAGAATTATTAAATGTTTATAAAAAAGATCACTATTTACAGTCTTTTATAATGTGCATTTTGTCTCTGTTCTTGACCAAGTTTTATTATAGTCTAAGTTTCCCAAGGTTTGGTATAGTTGAATTGTTCTTTTATTATATTAAAGTACTATAGACATGTATAATAATCTCTTGTAAACATCTGTAAGAGCTTTCAGGTGTAATTACTAAGCTAACAATGATTGAAAACCGAACTTCAGTACAATGGGACAGGCGACACTATAAAAATTGAACCTCAAATCGAAATTATTCTTTTAGCAAACAAACATTCAGCAATACCATTAAGCAAAATTTCAGCCTAATGTACTCATATTGTGTTGTGTGGCATATACAAATGTCTGCAACTATAATAACAATATGTGGAGGTAAGGTAGCAAACACACCATACAAATAATAAGTCGAAAGGTGAAACCTATGGAAAGAGTATCATCCGCGAAGTGACAAGCCCTCCGCCGAGAAAATACTTATAGCAATGAGAAATATTAGGCACAACGGAAGTATCACCATAGACTGACACGTGGTAGGAAACCACCACTCAATAACCAGACAATTGTATGGATGCACGATGGACCAATAGGAATAGGCCGGCACAGTGCTTGCACAGAAAGAAAGAATATCATACGCCAGACTGTCCAACCAATCAGGAAAGAGTATCATGCTCAGCCATGAGAATGAGAGCTTCCATTGAGTGGGACAGCTGGCCCAATCATTCTCTCTCATTCGGCTATAAATACAGAATGAAGTCTAACGGTAAAGGGATTCCAGACTCTCCGAATTATCAATATATATTCCTATCACTTAACATACTAATTCTCACGCCGGAGGGTGGTTACGAGAAGACCCCCTATTCCCCTTCTCGTAACGAACTCACAGTGTTCAGTTTTGCAGGTGGATCATCTGTTGGAACTCACTACGGTCCGTAATCATATCATTGGTAAATGTTAAGCTGAACCTATAAAGGTCGGTTTTCATATAAATCCATTGTTGGGTGAGATATTAGGTTTAACCACATAAGATTAGACATAGTGTTTCTTCATTGGCGCCATCCGTATCGGCTAGAACTGAAAATCTGCAATCAAGCGTTATGAGTTCCAGCAGACCTCCCCCAACGACACCCCAATCTTCCAACCGTGCCGGATCCAACTTAGATGGGGCCCGGAAGGAAGCTCGAGGCAAAGAGAAGATTATATCGAAATCGAGCGTCCTCAACAAGACGTGTCTTTCCACTTCGCGGAAGCCCGTTTCGATGGTCGGAAAAATCCATTCGCAACAGAAGTCGAGGAGGAAGACCTAGTAATGTGGCTAAAGAAGGAACAAGAAAGAATCATCAGAGAGTTCAAGAGGAAGTTGGAATAACAAGCAATAAAACACGCGGAGGGAATCACCCTGCGAGCCATTGTCTTCTCTAGGAGATGACGCAAAGTCATTAGATGACGAGAGACACCCTCGTCGATGCGAAAATGAAAGACCATGAAGCCACAGAGACCAACAAAAAGAAGGAAGAAGCCAAGACAGGTCTCCTAACTTAAGTCGAGTCGCTAGGTCAAGAAACACGCGAGAGAAAAGCCCAGAACCAAAAAGCGAAAGTGGCGGGGAAAGTCTTGGGCCAAGAGACCAAGCGTGAGGGAAAAAACATTTCAACTATTATACTGACGCGGGCGTGGATTTCTTTAAGCCTTACATGCCAAAAGCCTTCGCGGAAAAATCGAAGTTCATACAAAAGATAGCAAAAGCTCCACTATTTTCCAATTCAAAACAACCATCCGCGGTAGGAAAATATGATGGGATGACCGACCCAAGTGACCATATACAAAGCTTCATATCAGCCGGGTGAGTGGCGGGATGGACATTGCCTGGATGGTGCCGTATGTTTGCCCTCACCCTCCATGGTGCAACTAGGGAATGGTTCGAGAGACTCCTAGAAGGCCAAATCACGAGCTTCGAAGACTTGGTGGCAAAATTCTCCCTACACTTCAGTCAACAGCAGAGGCATACCCGCGACCCCGCCGACATACTGACCGTATTCCGCCGAGACAACGAATCCATCAAAGATTCCATCACACGGTACAACATAGAAGGCCTCAAGATTGGAGGAGAGTTTGTTTCTGCCAAGGAGTGCAGAGCGATGACCTTATCCGGTGTTTGTCAGGGAGAGATGGCATGCCAAAGTCATGGAACAAACTCATGTGGACGAACTCAAGCAGCCAAGGTGTACGCTGACACCAAGAAATCCTTATGTGGACGAGGGTATTCCAGAGCCGACAACAAGAACGAACCCAAAGAGTTCAAGAACAACAAGAGAGAACGAGGGTCAATATGGTCTAGAATCCAACCCTCGACCGAAATGTCAGCACAACCCCATTTTCTCGACCACTATTAGAGGAAAAACAAAACGATCGAAGCCGGGGATACAAAAACAGGGAATGGACTCCACTGGCGAAAACCCCATCCCAAATCCTAGCAACTGAAAATGTCGACTTCCGAACACCCATACCAATCTTCAAGAGAGAATTTGGATAAGTCAAAGTACTGTAAATTCCATGAGGACATTTGCCACAACACAGATGACTGCACAAATTTGAACAACGAGATTGAAAGCACGGTGAAATCCGGAAAGCTTGAACATTTGGTCATAGAGGTCAGAAAGCATGCCAGGAGCCAGGGCCCAAACAGAGATGATGGTTCCATAAGAAAGCAGATAAAAAATGTAAATACACACATGATACAGGGCGGAAGAGGCAATAGCGCGAAAAGGCATTCACCAAGTAGTGAAGCCTGGAAATAGGAGCCGGTAATCATCACCACGCTGGTAGGACATGTCACACCCCAACCTACAGCGGAAATGTCGGGGCGTGAACTGATTGCCCACAACTCTCAAGGTTATGCAATATTATAAGTTTTAATATCTATTAAATAAATTTCAAATGAAACAAATATTCATACAATATCCAAACCAACAAAAGTGCATCAACAATCAAAATTCATAAATAATATTTCTCGTTAATTTTTCTTCTAACATAAATCCTTAAGTGATCTTGTACTTCAGTTACTTCACATCAAACGGTAACCTGCATATGCGTTGAAAATAAAATAGTTTTTGCCAACACAAGGTTGAGTGAGCAGCATATCAGTTTAAATGTACATATAGTATATATAAAAATAAGTAATTGCAACAAGTCATATGAGTACAACAAATCAACCAAATAAACAAGTATAACTGAGATGTCGAGAAGCGCAAAGGCTATAATGACTGGCGTATGATCATACTATTCTGAGATTATGTTGGACCTCTCCGAATGCGGTTCACATAAAGGAAATAAGCACATAAACAAGTAAGGTATAAGTTGTTAACACATAAGACAATAGTTACAGTTTTGTGTTTAAGTATATATGAGAAATACAATTTACGCATATGTCCCCGAAACGTGAGAAAACGAGTAAAAAAAGGGGAATGTGGTACTCACCTCAAAGACGAACAAAAGACGATTACGATAATGAGGAGACGGGGAAAGTCACACACGAACGTTAGAGTTTAAGAGAGTAAAGGATATGCTTAAATAAGGATTTAATTACGACAATAGTTAAACAATAACAAATTAATATTATAATAATATTATATTTATTTTAGGATTTATTATATAAAATTATTATTTTGATTTATGAAAACATAACTTGATACATATTAATTTTATGAGTATGTATATATAATTTGTGTATTCAATATCCAAACATATTTATTCAACTTATAAAATACTTTATATATATATATATGTATGTATAGGTATTGGATCATTTCAGAAGTTTTTTTACAGCGATAAGTGCGAGAAGTGAAGGTGTAACTCCATTAATCCCTAATTTCACTCCCTGTCTTATGTATAGGTGCATTGTGTAGGTGCATATGCATGTGTGTAGGTACGTATTTTTTATATGTGTACGTATGTATGTATATGTGTATGTGTGTAGGTACATAGGTTTGAATGTGGCTTGGTACATTTATATGTTTGTAGGTAGGTTTGAATGTGTAATTAAGACATAAATACAACCAACCTATATATATATAATGTAACATCATATGATAGGGAGTGAAATTAAAGGTTAATAGAGTTATACATTCACTTCTCGCACTTCTCACTGTAATATCACTTCTCGCATGATCCATCCCTTGTATGTATAACCCTTTATGTTATGTACGAGAACGAAAACGAGAGTTAAACGAGTATTACAAAGTCGGTTTTAGTAAAATAAATCTTATTTAGTCATCATTATTAATATAAATGATTATTACTTAAAAGAATAACAAATAAAAAAAACATAAATTTCCATAAAAAAAAACGGGGTGCAAGGAGTCGAATCCACGACCTCTGCTCCTAAAGTTTCATGTTTTAACCAACTGGCCCCAATGGTGACGTGCAACACAAGTCCAGCTCGTTAAATTATAAACACAACAGATTCTGACAAAACTGATTAAGAACCCTAGAAATCAAATTTGATTAACCCATTTATAATTAATTAAAACAAGCTTAGGGCTTTGATCAGAACGACTTCGTGAATCTAAACATGTACTCATTTACCTTGTATGATGAACGAAGATAGGATTAATCGGACAGCACAGGGCCGGCGCAAATAGGGGTATGAACGAGCAGTTAACGACCAAAACAATCTAATTAAATACGGGGGTAATGTCGGCCAGTAAATAAGGATCGTATCTGTGCGTTTAATTGAAAAACCATCAACGATTTCATGATCAACAGTTTAATACGAGTGACGGTTTGGTTAATATGGAAAACGGATCAAGTTTTGATTTAAGTAACATATTAAGATTGTCGGTCAAGACGAAATAACATAAACAAACTAACTACGAGATCAATTACTAAGTTTAATGCGATTATTGAGGTCCAAGTTAACTGATTTGGATTTGAGTTCAAGAAAGCCCAAGTGGATACGGGCTTGGGTAAAGGATATATAAATAAAGAAATGGGTTATAATACTAATTTACAGTTTAGTCCTGAAGTTTAAGGGTGGATAAAAGGTTAGAGTTTGAGTTAAAAGTGCCAATGCAAGAAAGATATATTTATAAATAAATAATAATAATAATGTATTGATAATTAAACAAGTTTAAACTCGATAAATGCAATATGTTTTATAAAATAACCCGTACATTGAACCGAATCAGGTATTTAAATAAAATATAAGTTTTAAAAACCCGAGTTGTTAGAGTCTCCCATACTTTAGAGAATTTCGTCTCAAAATTAAGAAATACTATAACAAAACCATAAACTTTTAAGAAAAATTTTAAATATGATTTAAATCATAATACATAACTTTGGATAGTCAAAATAACGCTCCAAATGAAAATCCGATAAGAGCACTTATACATAGGATGTACAAGCGACATATCCACTATGTCCTTATCATTTTTGCATTCAACCGTTATCTCAACTGCTTTCGGTTCTTTATTATGACACACAACTATTCGGATCGTGATTTCCATGCGAGGAATTCGATAATTATGTTCCATACCATAATTATTTTCATCGTCGGATGGTCCACATGTTCGTCCTATCGTGTGGATTTACAAAACATTTGATTAAAAACATGACTTTGAGGAAACAAAAGTTTTAAGGAGTTTTAATTTATAACACTAGAAAATCAATAATGCATAAACAATTTCAAAAATTGCGGTGGATTTTACAAAACAAGGAAATTTTTAAGACATCGCAAAAATATTAGTATGTAAAGTTGAAGAAAAGATAACTTATTAATATTTAAAGTTAATGAAGGTAGGAAATAAAATAGAAGTAGGCTTCAATAAACAATCTATTTAATCAAAAGAAACTTTATTAATTCGATAAAAGATAAATAGTTCAAATACGGAAATAAATCAAGGCCATAAAGAGGCGTTACAATACGTAATTAAGAAAAAGACTTTATAAGGTAAGATAGATAAAGGGAACGACAACGGTCTTCATGATTGTTGAGTAGCTTAATTGGCGTGACTTGAGGCACCAATAGGAGTTGCAGGAGTAGGAGCAATTGAGGTAGATTGATTCGGCATTGCTTGGAAAACTAGAGCTTGAACGGTTTGCAAGAGAGTTGTTTGGTGGAAATATGTCTGGTAAACTTGAGCTTGTGGTTGCGAGGTTTGATAGTGTTGGGTTAAGTAAGGTTGACCTTTATTGATGGGAGGAGCTTGAGGGACATGAGGTTGATGGGTTTGAGCCTGGTAAGCATGGGTTAAGTAGTATGGTGTAGTCGTAGATTGGGCTTGATGAGCTTGGGTAAGTTAAGGGCACACATTACGGAGGTGACTGGGTTTCCACAATGGTCGCAAGTACATGTATTAGGAACATTGGTTTGAGCAAGAGGGGTAGGTTGTTGCGGAACAGCTTGTGCAGTAGGCGGGACATGACATGTGTTAACAAGATGGCCATAACCGTTACATTGGATGCAACGACGACATAAGGATTTACCCGAGTGACGATGATTACAAATGGATCATGACGGAAAAGGACCGAGGTAAGGTTTCTTGTTTGAGGACACTTGCGGGTGGGTAGGATTTGTTGTAGCAAGGTTCTTATGTTTCTTGTTGTGAGGATGAGTGGAGGTAGATGGTTTGTAGTCACCAGCAGAGGAATTAGTGGGAAAAGTTGAATCGGTTGCATTGATGTCTTGAATTCGGGTCACTATCCTAGGGATCGCAACAGCTATCTCTTTGGCGATACATGCAGCCATATTGTGGTTGTGAGAATCAAACGATTGATGTCGAGGATGACGGTGGTTTCTTAGATGAGACAATCCACGAGGACCAAGAATAAAGATTTATAAGTTGGAGGATAAATTGAAGAAATCATAAGAATAGTAAAATTTTTAACTATGTAGGTAACTTATAATAATGTTGCCTTAAGAAGTAAGAGGATTTACGCCATAAAGATTAAATATAAAAGATTATAAGATATGGGGGGGGGGGGGTGTACATAGCGTAAATAGTTATTAAATGATGCAGTCAATAAGATTAATGTGTGATGACTACACAAGGAGATAACTCAGTTTAAAATTTAGATTTTTATTTGATTAAGTTCACAATAAACTAACGAAATATAAATTGTGGATGTTGGCGTCCCATGAGCTTTCCATGACAATTTGAATGACCCAACAATATTAACAAATAAAAGCAAGGTAGTTGGACGGCCCATGAGCGTTACATGGCATTTTAACTGTACCAACTAAATAACGATTAAAACAGGTGGGTGGGACGACCCATGAGCGTTACATGGCATTTTAACTGTCCCAACCAATTAACGAATTATCAATGCAATATAGTTTGTCGGCCCGATGAGCGTTACATGGCATTTTAGCCGACCAAACTAAATAACGAACTATCGAAATAAATATATGGGTAATCGGAGTATCTTGTGAATCACCACGCTGATCACTCCAATAAAAATACAAAAACAAGTTAAGAAATGGATAGTAGGAGTGCCCATGGGTTCCATGGATTTTTCACCCAACTAACCATTTAAATAACATAACACAATAATCGGGAAAACCGAGTTTAGCCACGAACCACCGTGAATTCGGTTTAAAAATATTATAGGGATGCAACCACTAATGTGGTCACGATTGAAAGCTTAGGGTGTCGGTCATATGACATTTTTGGGTCTCGCTCGGGTCCATAGGGTCGAGTACTATGGTCAGGTTATCCCCCAGGTAAGGAATAACGTCTTACCTTTGGTTCTTGGAACCGTTTTGCCATGGACCAACTCACAGTTTCTCTCCCCTTTTTTTTTATCATAGGGACATGCCACATCACCTAGCCCTAAGGTGTACGAGCGAAAACAACTGGTGGGAATTTTTAAGGGATTTCCCGAAAATAAAAGCAATCTAATTTCAAAGAGTTTTCTTTGAATGTTGAGGCATAGCCTCGGAGTTTGTGTTTATGTGCATAACAATACAATAAATAATAAATAATTATCCAAGAAAGCTGTAAACAATTTAAAATTGAACACATAAAGGTAAACAGATGGACACGTATAGGGTTCCTAAACATGCGTTTAAGGCAATTTCTATCGACCTATCTTAAACCTTCGGCTCCGATACTAATCTGTCACACCCCAACCTACAACATAAATGCCGGGGCGTGAACTGATTGCCCACAGCTCTCAAGATACTATTATGCAATATTATAAGTTTCAGTATCTATTAAATAAATTTCAAATGAAACAAACATTCATACAATATCAAAACAAACAAAAGTGCATCAACAATCAAAATTCATAATAATATTTCTCATGAATTTTTCTTCTAGCATAAATCCTTAAGTGATCTTGTACTTTAGTTACTTCACATCAAACTATAACCTGCATATGCGTTGAAAATAAAATAGATTTTGTCAACACAAGGTTGAGTGAGCAGCACACCAGTTTAAATGTACATATAGTATATATAAAAATAAGTAATTGCAACAAGTCATTTGAGTACAACAAATTAACCAAATGAGAAAGTATAACTGAGATGTCGAGAAGCGCAAAGGCTATAACGACTGGCGTATGATTATACTATTATGTTGAACCTCTACGAATGCGGTTCACGTAAAGGAAATAAACACATAAACAAGTAAGGTATAAGTTGTTAACACATAAGACAATAGTTGCAGTTTTGTGTATAAGTATATATGAGAAATACAATTTACGCATTTGTCCCCGAAACGTGAGAAAACGAGTAAAAAGATGGGAATGTGGTACTCACCTCAAAGACGAACAAAAGACGATTACGATAATGAGGAGACGGGGAAAGTCACACACGAAAGTTAGAGTTTAAGAGAGTAAAGGATATGCTTAAATAAGGATTTAATTACGACAATAGTTAAACAATAACAAATTAATATTATAATAATATTATATTTATTTAAGGATTTATTATATAAAATTATTATTTTGATTTATGAAAGCATAACTTGATACATATTAATTTTATGAATATGCATATATATAATTTGTGTATTCAATATCCAAACATATTTATTCAACTTATAAAATACTTTATTTATTATATATACATATATATATATATATATATATATGTATGTATGTATGTATGTATATGTATGTATGTATGTATAACCCTTTATGTTATATACGAGAATGAACACGAGAGTTAAATGAGTATTACAAAGTCGGTTTTAGTAAAATAAATCTTATTTAGTCATTATTATTAATATAATTGATTATTACTTAAAAGAATAAAAAAGCAAAACAAAAAACATACATTTCAAAAAAAAAAAAAAATGGGGTGCAGGGATTCGAATCCACGACCTCTGCCCCTAAAGTTTCATGTTTTAACCGGCTGGCCCCAATGGTGACGTGCAACACATGTCCAGCTCGTTAAAATATAAACACAACAGATTCTGACAAAACTGATTAAGAACCCTAGAAATCAAATTTGATCAACCCGTTTATAATTAATTAAAACAAGCTTAGGGCTTTTGATCAGAACAACTTCGTGAATCTAAACATGTACTCACTTACCTTGTATGATGAACGAAGATAGGATTAATCGGACAGCACAGGGCCGGCGCAAATAGGGGTATGAACGAGCAGTTAACAACCAAAACAATCTAATTAAATACGGGGGTAATGTCGGCCAGTAAATAAGGATCGTATCTGTGCGTTTAATTGAAAAACCATCAACGATTTCATGATCAACAGTTTAATACGAGTGACGGTTTGGTTAATATGGAAAACAAATCAAGTTTTAATTTAGTTAACATATTAAGATTGTCGGTCAAGACGAAAATAACATAAACAAACTAACTACGAGATCAATTACTAAGTTTAATGCGATTATTGAGGTCCAAGTTAACTGATTTGGATTTGGGTTCAAGAAAGCCCAAGTGAATACGGGCTTGGGTAAAGGATATCCAAATAAAGAAATGAGTTATAATACTAATTATAGTTTAGTCCCTGAAGTTTAAGGGTGGATACAAAAGTGGATAAAAGGTTAAAGTTTGGGTTAAAAGTGCCAATGCAAGAAAGATATATTTATAAATAAATAATAAGTTAATAATAATATATTAATAATTAAACAAATTTATACTCGATAAATGCAATATGTTTAATAAAATAACCCGAACATTGAACCGAATCGGGTATTTAAATAAAATATAAGTTTGAAAAACCTGAGTTGTTATAGGACATTACCGAAGCACCTACGTCTTCATTGACCAAGGCAGTACTTCGGATATTATGTACCAACAATGTTTCGATCAACTGGACGCGGAAGACAAAGCAATACTAGAACCAAAGAGGTAGAATTTTTGGTATTACCGGGAAAGTCCAAGTATGATGTGATCTTGGGAAGAGAAGCCATATGAGATTACAATGCAAATCCGTCCACCGCACATGTCATAATGGGTATACCAACACCAACAGGGATCAGATTGATAAAACCAAACAAGGACTGCCTAGTCGCGGAAGGGTCAATACCCCTAAAGGTGCAAAAATGGCAAGTAACAGGGAACTTGAGAAATGGAAGCTCAATGCCAAGTTTCCAGATCAAACCATCACCTTCGGACCTACTTTATCAAGCGATATAGTCTCAAACCTAAAGCAATTGCTGTTAAGAAATGTGGACGTGTTCGCATGGCAATCCGCTGACATGATAGGTGCTTCGCGCAGAATAGCGGAACACACTGTGAAGATAACTCGGCATTCACACCAGTTGTTCAGAACGACGAAAAATGAGTCCAGAACAGACTAAAGAAATGAATGATCAGGTGAGCGAGCTATTAAAGGCAGAGATCATAAGGGAAATATGGTACCAAAAAGCAAGGGAGCATGACGGATGTGTATTGACTACAAGGATCTAAACAAAGTATGCCCCAAAGATTACTACCCACTGCTTGAAATAGACCTGAAAGTAGATGCAGTAGCCCCATACCGCTTCAAATGTTTCTTAGATGCATACAAAGCTTACCATCAAATCGACATGGTGGAAAGAGACCAGGACAAGATAACTTTCCGCACAGGCAAAACACCTTTTGTTATAAAATGATGCCTTTTGGGCTGAAAAACGCGAGAGCTACTTACCAACGCCTAATGGACAAACAGTTCGTTGAACGGATCGGAAACAACCTTGAAGTATACATGGATGATTTGGTCATTAAAAGTTTGAAAGAAGACCAAATGTCGCGAGATATTGAAGACACCTTCCATATGCTACGAAAGATCAATATGAATCTGAACCCCAGCAAATGCTTGGTTGGAACAGAAGAAGGCAAGTTCCTCGGGGTGATCGTCACCAAAAACGGATTCAAGGCCAACCCCGAAAAGTGCAAGCAATCTCCCGCATGCCCTCACCAGTGTTGTAAAAGTCGGATTCCAAGGCCATGGAATCGGTGATTCCAAGGCCCTCGGACATCAGCCTTGCCGCCTTTTCCCAACTTAGCCACATTTACTCGCCAAGTTCCAACTCAGTCAAAAGTTGGAGTACTCGGGATTACTCGGCCTCCAAGGTCAACTCGGCCATAATTTTTTAATTTTAATTTTTAGTAAAAAAATTAAAAATAACAACAAAACATGAATTTTTTGAATTATGTTTTTTTATATGAATTATGCTTATATTGACGTGAATTATGCTTATTTTGACATATATAAAAAATCTAATAATTATTTTATGTTATATTTATCAGTCTGAGTACAGGTCGAGTACTCCCTACAATGGGGTCGGCCGCGTAGGGACCGCCCAGCGAGTTTTACAACATTGGCCCTCACCAAAGTCACTAAAAGAGGTACACAATCTAAATGGGAGACTAGTAGCAATGAATAGTTTTTTGGCAAACAATGCCACAAAATCTTTCCCATTCGTATCTGCGTTGCGGAATTGCCTGAAAAAATCAAAATTTTGGTGGACACCCGAGGCGGAACACGCTTTCCAAGAAGTAAAGAAATGCCTGATCGAACTTCCAATGCTGACGGCCACGCGGAAAGGTGAAGAGTTAATTATGTACCTATCCGCATCAGCCAGAGCGGTTGGAGCGGTGCTACTAGTAGATCGTGAAAGAATCCAAACACTGATCTATTACGTTAACATGACTCTCACATACGCAGAAACAAGATTCTCCATCATGGAAAAACTGGTCCTAGCACTGGTATACGCGTCAACGCGCATCCGCGTATACTTTCACGGCCACCCAGTCAGTGTGTTGACGAACAATAAAATCCAAAACGTGCTCCAGAAACCAGAAATGTCAGGACGATTGGCAAAATGAGCCATTGAACTAGGAGAACATACTCTCCAGTACAAGCCTAGGCCGGCAATCGAAGGACAAGTTTTGGCAGAATTCATGGCGGAAGTACCTTCCGAGAAAGAAGATGAATGTATAAAGAAAAACTAACGGTGACTGTTGAAGAGAGCGAAGCATGGTCGCTGTTCACCAATGGAGCGTCTAACGAAGAAGGATAGGGGTTGGATTGGAGTTAGTAATCCCAGGTAAACGAGAGTTCAAATATGCTATCCGCCTAGATTTTAAAAGCATGAACAACGAAGCAGAATATGAAGCATTTTTGGCTAGGCTACGCATAGCCGAAAAATTTGGAGCGCAACACGTCGAAGCTCATGTTGACTCGATACTCATAGCCAGCCAGATCAATGGTTTATACGAGGCAAAGATGAAGTTATAGAATCTTACCTGGAGCAAGCTAGAGAACTGATCCAAAAACTCAAATCATGCAGAGTTAAACACATCAAGAGAAGTGAAAACAAGTCCGCTTACGCACTAAGAAAATTGGCAACAACCAGCTTTGAACACCTAGCAACATCGGTCAGAGTTGAGACATTAGCAGAACGGTCAGTCCCGCCAAGACAAGCCTGTATCACACAAAACCTAGAAGAATCATGGATGACTCATGTTAAGGCACACCTCGCGGAAGGTATCTTGCCGGAGGAGAAAGCGGAGGCTCCGAAGATACGACATAAAGCATTGCAATGCCAGATAAAATATGTTATCCTATATAGAAGATCATTTTAAGCCCATTACTCCGCTGCGTAGACACCGAAGATTCTAACTACCTGATTTGGGAGATCTATGAAGGGATTTATGGGCTACATGCGGGACCCAGGATGGTTGTAGCAAAGATCACCAATGGCTGTTATTATTGGTCTGACATGCACTTAGATGCCGTAAAAGAGCTGCGGAAATGCGACTCATGCCAGCGACACGCACCAAACACCCTCCAACTCAAGAATGACCTGATCCTAGTCTCTTCGGCATGGCCGTTTCAGAAATGGGCCATTTACACCATGGGCCCATTCCAAGAGGCGCCCGGAAGAGTGAAATTCCTGGTAGTCGCAATAGACTACTTCACAAAATGGGTAGAGGCAAAACCCTTAGCATCCATTAGCACTACCACCATCAAAAACTTCACATGGGAATTCATCATATGCCACTTCGAACTACCCCAGATGATAGTCAGTGATAACGGCACCTAGTTCGCGGATAAGACCCTTCAAGAATGATTCGTGGAACTTCAGGTAAAGTAGGTGTTCACATCTGTAGCACACCCGCAAGGCAATGGGCAGGTAGAAAGGGCCAACCGCACCATTCTAGAAGGGATCAATTCCAGATTGAGACGGAAAAGGGTTGGAATGGTGGACGAGTTACCACATGTACTATAGGCATATAGAACTCTAAAAAGAAGAAGTCATGATGAAACTCCGTTCAGTCTCACTTACGGGACAAAGACTATGATACCAGCAGAAATCAGACTTCCCTCCGCTAGAGTACTATTAGTCGAAAAAGACATCGAGTCTGAACTACGCTTGAACTTAGACCTGCTTGAAGAAAGGAGGAATTGGCAGCAATCAAAGAAGAAAATTACAAACGCCAGCTCGAAAAATATTATATTAGCAGGGTGAAGACAAGCACGTTCAAAGTCGGAGAATACGTGATCCTCAACAGAGAAGTGTCAAACGCGGAACCACCAGGGAAGTTGACACCAAAATGGGAAGGCCCTTATGAAATTTCCCAGATACTGGGTAAAGGGGCATATTCCCTTGAAAACTTAGGGTTGTCAATACCAATAACATGGAACGTAGCTCAGCTGCGGAAGTGTTACCTTTGAAAACAAGATCATGTACTAAACGGTCCAAGGGCCACTTTCGTTTTAAGTTAATAAAATCCTTTCTTATATATATCTTGTCAAGCATATTCTTATAACGTTTGGCAACAAATGCGTAAAAGAAAAGCAAACATGAAAAGATTAGACAAAATAAACCAAACGGATTATTATTTTCAATAAGCGGAACTGGTGATCCGCGCCCATAAGATAAACAAAAAAGGATTATATCAAAACAAAAGCATAAACTTAACGATAACATCGTGGCCACTACCAGAAGGTCACCAAAAGGTTACATCAAAACAAAAGCATAAACTAAACTAACACTACGACCTCAGTCGTAGTCCACCATCTCTTCTTCTACTTCTTCTTCTTCCTCCTCCTCCTCCTCCTCCTCCTCCTCCTCCTCCTCCTCATGCTCGTCATCATCGTCGCTGCCATCATCACCATCGTGGCCACTACCAGAAATCCAACCAATCCCAGTAAAAGCAACTTTAAGTCGGTCAAACCCGTCAGGTTGATCAGCTAGCTTGGCGACAGTCTTGACCACACCGAATGACAAATTGTCATACTTGACCTGCAGATCGTTGTATATCTGGTCACAGTCGATCTCATGCAATGCGAAGTCGGTCAATGGGCGGTCAGCAGCAGCGTGATCATGGGAACCCAGCCTTGCGTCAAGATTCGCAAGCGGTGGCCAAAGGATCCGCGACACAATCGGTCAGCTCAGGACCATCCTTAACTCGTTCAACAATATGAAATGACAACAAGAACTTTATGAACGGAAGAGATTAGTAAAGAAAATACTTGAACATCAAACAACAACATACCTCGCGGACGATGTCGGCCATTAGCCACTTTTAATCCGCTTTCAAGGTTTGAACGTTGTGGTCCCTCATGCGGAGCTGCTCCGTCTGGCCATCTTTAACTCCTTGGAGAATTGCATTCTCCTTGGTCAAATTCTCCAGCTGTACGTCCTTGCAGGTCACTGCGGCCCTCAATCCATGCAACTCAGCCCGCACACGAGTCAACTCCTCATCCTTCTCCTGAATAACACCATCACAGGTTGCCGAAGACCGGGTAAGATCAAAAATGAAAGTGCCTTTCTCTTTCATAACAGTATCATGAGCTTCCGCCTGCTCTCGTAAAGCATCAAGAGTAGTATTGGACACCTCTAGCTCAGACTCCACCCTCTGAAGCTTATCTCGTAAACCTTGCAACCGAGCATTCTTGGAAAGAGTCCTCCTAGCGCTTCACAACTTCAGTATGCGCGGATTGAGCAGACGCCAACTCTTGGCGGGCTGTAGCTAGACTCCACTTAGCAGTCCGAGCTTCCTGGCGATGCTCTTCAACAACTTCTCGCGGTCAACATTAAATGACGCCCAATCATCCTTCATAGCTATCCACTCACGAACAATCTCATGAGTTGCATATAGGGAAAGAGCAGTCCCGCGGATGTAATCATCATATAGATTACCCCAGGCACGACCGCGCTGATAATCAACCTTCGCAGGAGGAAAGCAATGATTGAGAAAATCTTGTCACACACCAAGATCTTGAAAGCGAGACTGAGGAGTAAGACTCCAAAAAGGCACATAAAAACCATTGTCACCGCGAGGATGCGGACCAAAGAAAGGACCACCACCACCACCGCCACCATCGCCACTATGTCCACCACCTCTACTACCGCCAGGAACAAGCCCACTCCCATCGACGCCAACACCGGCAGAAGGATCAACTCGAATAGAGGAAGGATCCTGAAAAATTGAGTGCGGGGGAGTTGGCTGACGACCACTCATAACATCATGCTCTTGCACAATCTCCACCTCCTCTTCTTTGGTTTCCGCCTCCCTAATAGGTGAAGGAGACCGAGATGGCATTTTAATAGAAATTTCCTCAACAACAGGAGGCGGAGAAGGTTGACGAACATTTTTCTCTTTTGTAACGGGTCCACCAGACGACCCACCAACGGTTTTCTTCAACGAACCTACTAGAAAAAAAAGTCAGAAACTGAAACATAGGCGAGCAGAGGAGATCAAGAGTCAAACCTGCGGATGAAGCAAATTTCTCCGCTAGCTTCTTACTAAGCTTAGCCTTTTTCCTGATGGGAGAAATGAGATCTAGATTGAGCGAGCTCTTGGAGGAAGCAGGTTCCGCGGTCGCCTTCACAGACTCAACACGAACATGATCAACAATAGGACTCTCCCAACGTTTCTTATTTTTACCAGTATTCTTGCTTGAAGAACCGGTAAGATCAACGGTATCCTTTGGAGGCGAACCTGGCAAATGCAAATCGTGAGAATCAAGAGAATGGCACGGTGAATCCTTAGACTCTTCACTAGTCGGTGGGATCAATTGCACAACATCCGCGACCATAGTAGTTAAAGGTCGAGGATTAAGAGTTGGCTCACCAGCGCTCTCAGCACCAACTAACGAAAAAACAAAGTTTTCACGAGTTTCTTCAAGAATGGGTAGTTCCCCCTGTAGCAAATCACAACGAGTCATGACTCCAGGCCCATCCTTAAAGAGAAAATTGATGACACTACCCGAAGCTGCATACAACGGGAAAAATAGATTCTGTGGAAACCCACAACAAAGCGAAACGTAAACAACACTTACACAAGCTGTCGTGACCATAGATCATAGTCTTGTGAGGTCGTGACCAAATCCGACTCATTCCAACAGCAACCAAAGCATACTCTTGAATAAAACACAAAGGAGTCTCCCGTGTGGTAAGAGTTTTGGAGCAATACTGATCTCGGAAATCGCGCGGAGGCTCATCTTCAATAGGAACGGAAGGATCCCGGTAGTTCATAGGTATCAGAATGGCGTTGGTATTAAGAAAAAAGAACCTTTGTTTCCCCTCATGGAGGTTCCGCGGAGCATCTCCGACGAATGTCACATCCTTATCACGAAGAAGAAAACCATATCAACCACCCTCGGTGTACATCTTGTAGAACACCAAGAACTTGTCAACAGAAGGCACAATAAGCTAGCTGCGGCAATAGAACTTGAAATGACGTAAACGTATCATACCTAGCGGATGAACCTGAGTAATATGCAAGCCGTAGTGCAACATAATATCACGAACGAACGTGGTAATGGGAAGGCGGAAATTCCCATGATCAAAAACTCATGCTACAGAGTTAGTTTACCCGGAGGAGCATTCATGGCGGTGCTACCTTCTGGTGGAAGCTCCGCCCCCATTCCGGAGAAATGTGATACGACGAAATAATAGTTTCAAAATCAGACCAACGCCACTTGATGACGACATCACCGATGGAAGATCCACTGGCCTTCTTCCCACTTTTCCCCTTGCGGGATTTCTTACCAGTCGACGAAGAGGCCATTATATTACGGTTCAAAGTTCAAACATACAAAATAGATGGAAATATGGGAGAAATATGAAGAACAAGAAGGAATAAGATAAGAATGAAAATAAAGAAGGGCAAACGACCTATTTATACTAATCGCCGGTGGCGGTTAGGGTTAAAATCGAGATTTCCGGAAAAATTGGAGGTATAGTATGAAATTGACACGTCACGTGGGAAGTTGGAAAACCCAAACCAAGTGGGCGCGTAGACGACACACGCACACAGTTGAAAAAAAAACATCCCTGACAAGGGCGCCGTCTGGCGTCAGAACAACCAGGCCCACTTGTGGTAAAATCTTATCCATATCAAAAGATTCAGTTACCACTCATGCTTAATGGTATTTTACACCACGGTTGACCCGCGATGAAACATCGTGGAAAGATATACATGTAAGAATACATGGTAAAAAAGATAATTTTAACTAGCCCACGATCAAGCGTCACAGAACAATACACCTGAAAAATATCCATAACATCAGTTCTTACACAAGAAACCTAAGAAAAGACACTTGGCAGGGATGAAGCCTGGTCCGAAAGCACTGCAATGGCTCACCAATGGAGACCCGAGGAACACACAATAATTTTGGACCAAGCAACACACCAGTCAAGATGGTCAATTGCACAAACAATTCGATATCCAACGAAGGAAAAAGAAGAAGAAAAGGAGGCACCCAGAAATAGAATGAATGGAAACGAATATTCATCACCTATTTATACTTAAAGAAGTAAATGTAGTAGTTGGACATCTAGAGATTCGACTCTTGGATAACCAATAGAAAACAGACATGGGGCTCAAAAACAGTGAATTCAATGCACCGACATGCAAAAACATTTATACTCACATGGAGTAAACATGAAACAGTCCAACACGCATGCTGACATCACCACGGCTAGACATAGACAGGTGAGTCCGTAATTACTCCCATAAGTACCCACATGAATAATCGCCAAAAGCAAAGAGCAGAAGCAAATGATAAGTCCAATATTCCACCCACAGAATGAATCGCGAAAGCAACAATGGACTGGCGAAACTTATGGGGGTAAGGTAGCAAACACACCATACAAATAATAAGTCGAAAGGTGAAACCCATAGAAAGAGTATCATCCGCGAAGGGACACAGGCCCACCGCGGAGGAAATACTTGTAGCAATGAGAAATAATAAAGCACAACGGAAGTCTTACCATAGACAGAAATGTGACAGGAAACCGCTGCTCAATAACCTGGAAATTGTATGGACACACGATGGACCAATAGGAATGGGCCAGCGCAGTACTTGCACAGAAAGAAAGAATATCATACGCCAGACTGTCCAACCAATCAGGAAAGAGTATCATGCTTAGGCATGAGAATGAAAGCTTCCATTGAGTGGGACAACTGGCCAAATCCTTCTCCCAACTTCGGCTATATATACAGAGTGAAGTTGATGTGGTCTAAAATATACATATTATTGTATAAATATTTCCTACACTTTGAGTACTTTTGAGCAAGACTTTTATTGAATATTATTCTTGACTAGTTCATACGTGAGTTTTTAAGGTTTTACAATACAGTGGGCTAAAATTGTGTATTTTATTAAACTTTTAACCTATGAGTATCAAGTCATGGATCGATAATCAACACACAAATTAAACGACTAACCCTCGTTTATATTCAGAAAATCTCACTCTAAAAACTGATTACAAACCCTCAAACCCTAACTCGGTTTGACTCTTGATGAACCCTAACTCGGTTACACCAAACTCTCACCCTCTCTACTATCTAACCATTACTCGGTTTATATAGACTAACCCTAACTTGTTAGCCAAGACATACCAGATATAATAAAACCTAATTATTGGGTTGGGCCTTACACTTGGGCCAGACTACAATTGACCCAACAATCACCCCCGCAATTGTTGTACCCGAGTCACCCGACTCACCCCCTAATTTCCTACTCGAAATTGGCGGGTCTTCAACTTCACGCTTGTCATCATTCTCTTGATTCTCCCAAAGCTTTTCATGATCTCTTGCAATGTTCTTTCGGCTCCACTTGGCTAGAAGACACACTTGCTTCGTTTGATCATCACACGCCTTCCCCTGGGTTTGAATCACTTCCTTGACCACACGTTTAGTTTCTTGAACTCTTTTCTTTGGACTTTGAATTTTGGAACTTGGATCTTTGATTGGAATCCGACTCGTAACCGGCTTGTCTTCTTTCAGTCCAATACTTTGAAGATCCCTACCTGCAAAATTCTTCATTCCAATGATAGCTCGTCTACCGGGACTTGTTATCATGAGGCTAATCTTGTACAATCGATTCTTGGTCCTTGTCACCTTCATCAAAAGCTTTCCTGTATCATCTTTCATGGTTAGAAAATCATGCTTCATGTGAATCTCGCATCCACCTTCCGTTGCTTGACCAAGACTTATGATATTGCACTGTAAGCTCGGGATGTAGTAGACATTGGTCAACAAACGTTGCTCCCCCGTTTTTCCTTCAATTAAGACCTACCATTTTCCCCGAATATCAATACAAGATTCATCTCCGAACTTCACTGTTCCCGTGACTTATTCATTCAATTCATAAAAATACGATTTATTACCCGTCATGTGATTCGATGCTCCGTTGTCGAGATACCAAACATCTTTCTCCATCGGTTCGGTTTCGAAACGCTTCGGAATCACCCTATCTTCATTCAGAAAAACCGTTTTCTGATCTCCTTTAATCATAAATAAACTTGGATCAAAATCATCAATTTTGTTCAAATTAGATTCTTCATTTTTCTTCATACGTTCCGGACACGAAGATGCAAAGTGACCGAACTCATCACAACGGAAACACTGAACCTGTGACATATCCTTTCTTCTCCATTGACGATCCTTTATTTGACCCGTATACCGTGACCCACGATGTTGACCATCTCGGTTTTCACAACCATCTTGATCCTCATCCTCTCGATCTTGACCTCCGGTTTCACGGCCTTTTTCACGTCCCCGTGAACTCGACCAACCCTTACCTCGGCTACCGGACTGATCATACGACTTCCCTTTGTATTTACTTTTCGTCCGATTGAAAAGTAACTGACCTTGTGAATTTGAAACGCGTTCTCTCCCTCGTAGACGTTCCTTAAACGCCTTAAGTCTTCCAACATCATCTTCAAACCTCATACTATCAAGATCAACCGTTTGCTCGATTGATGCTACCAAGTTGAAGTATTTGTCTGGAACCGCGTCAAGTAACTTTTTCACCAATACATCTTGCTCGAATACGTGACCAAGACCCGTTGCCTTTGAAACCATACCGGTTATTTTTCCCGCAAACTGATCAACAGTCTTGTCTTCCGCCATCTTGAGTTTCTCAAATTCACTTTTCAACGTTAGTAGTCGAGCCTTTTGGACTCGCTCGGCCCCAACAAACTGTGCCTTTAAAGCCGCCCATATTTCTCGAGCATTCTTGTATTGTGAAACCTGAAGAAGAATATTACCTTCCATAATTTGGAACAAAAACGACCTTGCCGTTTTATTCTTCTTCGCATCAATAACCGCACCCTCATTCGGTTGAACAACTTCCCATAACTCTTGATCATCTAAGATCGCTTCCACCACAATCGCCCATGTGATGTAGTTAGTTCCATTCAGCTTTGGAACCTGCAACGATATCCCCCACTCGCTTTGGGTTGGATTATCGACTCTTCTTTGTCACCTGCCATTGACGGTGTTGAACCCCTTTGCTCCACTTCGTTGGAATAAATACAAACCAATCAACCAGCCCTGAACAACTTTCAGAACCGAGCCCGTTTGCTCAAACCTTGATTAAAACCTAACTCGTTTAACCCGTATAAAAACGAACTCTGAATTGAACCGACTTGTTCAACTCAAATAAAATACCCAACAAGAGTGGTTAAACCAACTTGTTTAACTAAACCGAATTCAACCAAGAAAGAAAGAAAAAAAAATAACAAACTAGTGACTTTTTTTTTAATTTTCTACGAATTCCTCCTGTATGCTTTTCTTATACGGCAAGTCAACACCAAAGACAATAATTGTAAAGCTTCTCTTGCAGGGGCCACAAACTTTAGCTCTTTGACTTTGTGATTATTAATTTTCCTAATTACTAAGAAACAACGACGATTTAATCTTACTGTCAGGTGATCGAAACTCGAAAGAAACCCACTTGTTCTCCCGATTGATCAACGAAAAACCAAATCCCAAAAGTTTCTCCGGTCACCAAATCTTAGCCCGTCGCCGACCCTTGTCTCGATCGTCGATTGATTATCGATTTCTTAAACTTGGCTTTGATACCAATTCAAGTCCTGGATCGATAATCAACACATGAATTAAACGACTAACCCTCGTTTATACTAATCAAAAAATCTCACTCTAAAAACTGATTACAAACCCTCAAACCCTAACTCGGTTTGACTCTTGATGAAACCTAACTCAATTACACCAAACTCTCACACTCTCTAATGTCTAACCATTACTCGGTTTATATAGACTAACCCTAACTTGTTAGCCAAGACATACCAGATATAATAAAACCTAATTATTGGGTTGGGCCTTACACTTGGGCCAGACAACAATTGACCCTACAGAGTAAGTATTTGAATTATTATTATTATTATTATTATTAATTCAAATTGTATAATAATAGTGTAGGTACTAAGTTGAACGGTGCGACAACACTTCAATCATGTTCTGAGATAAACAACACTTAGTTTATTATTATTATTATTATTATTATTAATTTTGTATTTTTGAATGGTGAATTAAATGGGCAGGGGCCAACCGAGAGAGAGAGGAGGTTTTATGTCGGTGGGTTATTTATGGCATAGAAAAAAAGAAGTTATATAGATATAACTTGGACAAGAAGATTAGGTAATTTTTAAGGGGAGTTTACGGCCGAAAAAAACACCCACATCATAAAGGAAGAAAATAGTTTTAAGGAAGGCCGAAAGCCGTTGGTTTGAGTGGAGATCATTTGGGTCAACACCTACTCAACCAAGCATCATCAATATTCGATTTGAATTTATTATTTTAATTATGATCTTGGTTGTTGAACTTAATTATTTTTGTTTCTTTGATTTTAAGATGCTAGGCTAAACTTATTAGACTGCCTAGGCTTGTGATGAATCATTGGTTGAAGTTATATTTTATTTGGAATTTGCTTTTCGTTATGGTTTTATGATTCAGTAAATTGTTTGGTTTATTTGATTGATGTGTATGTGTACTTGGTTTTTGTTGCTCTAGTTTTATTATACCACAAAATTCTTGGTAATTGTTTCATATGATAGGATTTTGTTAGGTCATCTACTGTGTGTTCTTGACTAGTTTATGATTGAATTCGAATAAGATCATAGGAATAATATTATTAGTCAAATGAATAAAAGTGCGTTGCTAACCTAGAAAGCTGTAAGGTGATAGGTTATTGATAGATCTTTGTTGATTAAGATTGCTAGATTTAGTTCTTCGTAAGGAGTCCGTCTAGGTTTGATTAATTAATATTGTCTAACGAGTCAATTAAGTTCGTCAAATTACCTTTGATTTCTGTGCTGTAAGGTAGGATTTCTCTATAAAGGTACTCTATCATAATTATTTAGATAACCGTAAGGGAGTCTAATCTTAAAATTGGTGTTTTTAAGAACTTAAAAGAAATTCATAGGTGTCTTCTTGAAAAGGGTCAGGGGTCCTGTTTAGGTTTTCTTTTAAGTGACTATTTTATGATCCAAGTTTGATAACAGGTATATTCCGAATAATTGATAATTAAAACTTTAAGGATTCTAGCCTAGGCGGTTTTTCATCGTCATCTGATTTAAACTCTCATAAATATTCTTTTCGTTTTTACTTGTCTTTTATGAATTAGATTTTAATATTAGTTTAATTAGTAGTATTATAATAACCCCCTCAATATATAAATAAATAGTCGTGTCAGTTTGTCGAGTTTAATTAATTAATATACGTAATTTAAATAGTCTCGTGGGTTCGATATCCGGACTTACTTAGCTTTATTAGAGTCGATCGGTTCACTTGCCGGTTAAGTTTAGTTGAGTTTTAGAGAGTCTAGAGTATTACTTAGTGTCTAGATTAGTGTAATTTAGTTAATAATTATTAGACTACTTTTAGCACATCAAAAGTCTAACGGTAAAGGGATTCCAAACTCTATGAATTATCATAGATATTCCTATTACTTACCATACTAATTCTCACGCCGGATGGTGGTTACGAGAAGATCCCCCTATTCCTTTTCTCGTAACGAACTCACAGTGTTCAGTTTTGCAGGTGGATCATCTGTTGGAACTCTTTACGGTCCGTAATGATTTCAGTTTTGGAGGAGACAATTATGCTGCCACACTTGCTTGGAATGATTTCCGCACCCTGTTTTATCAGCAGTATTTTACTGATGCCGATCGTAGTGAATATTTGAGGGAGTATTCCTCTATTGTTCAAGAAGACGATGAGCTAATTGTAGAGTTTAAGAATCGTTTATGTCGTCTGGTTAGTTTTCTGGGCCCGACTGTAGGTACTCAAGAGCAACAAACCAATCATTTCAAGTGGGCCATATGTGACCGTGATAGGAAGTTCATCCTAAACCTCCGTTTTAATGACATAAATGAGATAGTGGATGCGGTTAAGAACCTTGATAATGATAAGAAACATCGTCAGAAGGCGTCAAATGATAATCGCAAGCGCCTAAGGGAAAGTGACCCTGACCAGTCCTCTCATGCCGATGATCAGTCCTTGGCACCCCGAAATCGTAGACACTGTTCGAACAATAATAATAACAATCAGTCACGAAATGGAGGAAATCAAAACCAAACTCAACAGAACCCACCACCAAACCGTGACCCTCCTTGTACCACTTGTGGGAAGCCACATAAGGGTCTATGTCGTCGAGCCGAAGGTCTTTTCTTCAAGTGTGGAGATGCAACACACGGAATTAGAGATTGCCCTCAGCTTAACCCTAGAGGTAATACCGGGGAAAATGCTAGGCCCGCGTAAGAAGATTAGTTCCTTTCTTTAAAGTTCTTTGGAAGAACCGTTCTCTATATTCGTATTTGTTTCCTTCTTAGTACTCTTTATTTCAGTTTATTTTGGTTTGGTTTCGTATAAATTTGGATTTTGTTAAGTTTCATTTTTCGTTTATGTGCCATGTTAGAAAGCTCTTATGGTTTTGGTGTGTTTGAAGTTTTGCATTTTTCGAATTCCTGTTCAGTATCGACCATGCCATTGTTTCCTTTATTATTTTGTACTTTATAAATTTCGAGGACAAAATTTATTCTAACGGGGGAGAGAATTGTAATATTCGGAAAACTTAACATAATAAAATAGTAAATTTCAAATCTTGTTCCGTAAAAAAAAATCATATCTAAAATAATAATAATAATAATTATTATTATTATGGATTTAATCAAGATCGTATTTGAATTAAAATTCTCTTTGAAACCAAAGTTTGATATTAAAATATTAACTAGGATACTTCAACTTTATCAAAACATGTTTCAATTATCATGCTTTCAAATTTCTTATCCGCTTCAACGAAATCTCCTAAAGCCCGTACGTAATTTCAGCCTCATCTCAATGTTTTAATGCACCTTTAAATTCCGTGAGCTCCATTACGAAATCACTCATCAAGCAGTTCTCAAGGTCCTAGGTTTTGCTCGACATTCTGTTTTGTGGCAGAGGCCACCGCACACCACCGTCTAACACCACAACCTCAGTTATCGAACCGCCGCTGTCCGTTTTCCTGTGCGTAACCAGCCGTGTGTTACCGCTGTTTCTGTTTCACCTCTTCGATTCATTCATGCTCGTCCGTTGAGGTAAGGATCTTTATTCTACGTTCAAAACTCTTGAATATTTAGTTTCGGTACGATTGATTGGTTCCGGCGACTAAGGCGAAATCTGAAAATTTAACTTCAAAGAAAAGTTATAAAAGCTTGTTTGTCATGATGCATGATCCACACGTCACTTAAAAATATTGATAAAAAGTTATTATTATTATTATTATTATTATTATTAGACTCATCAACATACTATTATTACTGCAACTGTGGCTCAGCAAACAAATGTATTAATGGACTTTGGTTTGTTATTTATTTATTTTACTGAAGTATACGTAAATGGTATAAGTGGATTTAACATGCATCTGATTGTAAGTTCGCTTAGGATGATTAATAAATTGTCCTTCCAAATTAGTAAATTAGCTATACCATATTAAACGCCATGGGAGTCCAAAATATTCGTTGCCGGATCAATCACTAAATTCTAAACTGGGTAACGCAATTTAAGTAACTTAGCTCGATGTATAATCAAAATGTAGGCTCTCAACTTGTTGAAGTTATCTTGATCAGTTTTGCTTTCCTAGACTAAGGTATGGATTCTGTTTCTTGTTACTTCATTACGGTTTCTGTTTTCGATTACTTATAGTATTGACTCTATTCCGTTACTTTGTAGTACTGATTTTCGTTACGCGTCAGTTATATTTTGAGTTCAGTTATTTTATATATTGTTGTAGCATGCAATAGATTATTTATTTTGTACTATTTATTGCATGTTCCGGTTTGAATATATTTTGTTATATGAAATTAGCTTTTGTACTCTGTCACCCGAGCATGTCTGAAATGTCATATGGGCGTCAACGACATGCACTTATCATGACAGTGCGTAATAAAAGTTCACGGCGTCTCTAGCTTGTGCTTTCGTAGCACTTTGGCCCCTAGAGGCGTATAGATCGATCTTAGCTCTGAGTTTGAGTTTGTTGTGTGGAGATGGAATAATTGGTGTACGCCACGCTCACCGTCTCATAGGTGCATGGACTAGCTAGCTGTGTACCAGTCTGTTCTGTTTTGGCTCGTGGGTGTTTCCGTTTCACGTGACTTTGAGTTTTTGATATGTGCAGTCACGTGGTTTGATGTGTGTATATGTTATGATATGTTTCTGATATGTTTCCGTATGCGTTCGATTATGTTCTGGCCTAGTGTCGGATCATACCTCCGAATTTTATTAAGTATTTGTTTCGGTGAAAAGGTTGGTTTCAAGTTTGAATTGAAGTCTGTATATTTATTTTCTTACATTTGTCCTTACCTATACTATTGTTCTTTCCGTTACTGGGCAATTTTTGGCTCAACCGTATTTTCTTTGTTTTGTTTTTCTTATTTTGTTTTCAGGTAATCCGAGACTCGGGGATATTAGTGATGAGAGAGAATAATGAAGTTCAAGCTTTTAAAAGTTAATTCATTTTGATTTAATAATGTTGATTTGATATCTGTAATAGTGACATGTCAACCTGTTCCGGGTTGGGGTGTTACAACTCCTAATAATAATAGTTTTTAGTTACACTAAGAAAAAGATTTTGATAAATTTGAGTAGCTTCTCGATTTTGCCAATCGACAAAAAAAAAAAAAAACAACAGGTTAACTCATTCAATTTTGTGAATGTTTTGCTTCACTTGAGTATAATTGTGTACGACATGCTTCACATACAACATTTTGATCACTATTCAAGGAAAAGTCAATGCTGATACAAATGTTTCTAATTTGATAAAAGTTAGATTCATTAATAGGTCTGGAGGTGACATGTCAGAAGTGTCGTCAATTTTAATAGTCATGGGAAAATTACTCAATATGCAAAATCCCGAATCTTTTGACTATTTCCAAAAATGTCATTATAAATAAATTCGAAATCAAATCACATTCAAGTCAAAACTTTGAACCCGTAACAAGTTTGACGATAAATCTCTTTGCATTCTCAAAATTTTATAAATATTCAAATTACCCATTTTTTACCCGTAACAAATTTTAGCAAACTGAAGTTAATTTGTATCAAACGATCTATTTATCAACTTTTAATCCGTAACAATCAAATTTAAGTTCCACAAAAAACCCAAACAATCCTTGATAAAAAACCCAATAAACTAAATATGATAAACTATATTATATTTGAAAGTGATTGCTATATATCATCATTACAATTTAACACATATAAGTATAGTCTACTAAAAAAATAAATAGATAGATTTATCATATATTTATAATTTACAATTTTATATGACAATGTACAAAAAAATCGATAGATAAAAGAATTTATTTCAAAAAAATGGATCAAATATTAAAAACATATTTATAATTTAATGATTAAAAAAAGTACTTCGTAAATTGAAAACATAGAGGTTTTTCTTAAATTTTTTCATTTTTTTAATTTACAATCTCAACAATATACATAGTATAATATTTAAAATTATATTCTTTTCAATATTTAACAAACACGGTTTGTTGTTAATTTCTAGATTTCATCAAGTATGTTGTGAAATATATTCAAACAATGTATAGAAGTATAATATGTAAATATTTATTTTTATAAAAGTGTATAGATATAATATAAATATAGTTTAAAAAACATGAATAATTTAATTATGTTATAGATATAATATAAAAGAAGTGTAAAAGAAAAGTGAATAACTATTGATCTATGACATAAATTAGTTTTAAAGGGGAAAAAATTGTAAAGATTAACCACAAACCGACACGTGTATACAATTATTTTACTTTATTAGAATAGGTTGATTTAATAATTATTTCCTACTATATTTATGTGTGTTGGATACTTGGTACCTGTTTTTTTGTTTATTAATGAGCTTGAAAGCAGAACAGAGAAGGATTCTTCAATGACCCTTACCCACCTGTGTAGCAGATAAGATTAATACGTTAATGTTGTACCAAGTCAAATGCCTAAAATACCCTTTCATTTCAACATACAAATAGAGGCAAGTGTTTCAAATGTCTAAAATACCCTTTGAATTCAACATTTAAATAGAGGCAAGTGTGTCATATGTCTAAAATACCGTTTGAATTCAACATACAAAACATCCCAAATGCCTAATATACCCTTTTTCATTTCCAACTACAAACGGAGGCAAGTGTGTCAAATGTCTAAAAATACCCTTTCATTCGAACATACAAAATAGAGGCAAGTGTCTAAATTACCCTTTTCACTTCAACATAAAAATGAGAGGCAAATGTGACAATGTCTATAATACCCTTTCATTTCAACATATTGTTACAAAATAGAAACAAGTTTTTGCGAAAGAGATTTCATGTTCAAAGTATAGTAAACTTATAGACCGAAAACAATATCACAGAGACACATACCCAATAATCCAATATCATGTAACATGCTACTGTTGTATCTAGTGAAATGTCTAAAATGCCCTTTAACAGAACAAAAAATCACGATAAAAGGAAGGATAGTTTCAAAGATATCAGAGGAGAAAGTTTACCACAAATTCTCCCCAGAAAAACCTTCAAAAAATGCAATGTGCCCTCCATGCTGTGTGGTTGCTAGAACAATATTTTTGTTCATGCTGTCAATCAAAAGAAATCGAATTTTGGTCAACAATCAAAGTCAAAGTTAAGCATCTCAAGGGTTGTTCATACCGGCACTCATCAAACGGAATGTGATACGATCCTATAATAAAAGTATTATTATTATTATTATTATTATTATTTGAGTTTATCTTTTATTTAGTTTCCTTATTGTATTATAATTAGGTTTCTTTTTGTTTATCTTTTCCAGTTATTATGTCTTTGGTTTTCCTATATATTGTAATCTCGTTTAAGAAAAAGAATAAGAAAGAATTATTATTTGGGTTTATTTTCTCTTCTTCTCTTGTGTTCTTGGGAGATTGACGGTTGTCTCGAATAAACCGTAACAATTGGTGCTTTCATTGAGCCTTAGCCTAGATGACTTTGGAAGAACTCTTGTGGGAGCATCCACAACTACCTCGTTTTACTGGATCTAATCCCGCCTTATGGATCTCTCAAGTTGAACGGTATTTTTCCTTTTACGCGATCTTTGATGATGAGCGATTTCCCTATGTCATTGAATCCTTCGATGATGAAACATTTTGGTGGTTCAATGGTTGGCATCGGAGTCCAAACTTCATCACATGGGATACTTTTACTACCGCTATTCTTAATCAATTTTGTATTAGTGCCGTAAATAACCCTTATTTCACAAACAACACCACCATCGATTCCAAGCCACCACCCTACCCTACCAAAACTGTTGTGACACCAACCACGGCTGAGACATGGTGCACAAATTCAAAAGCCATGCAAGTTAACTCTTATAAACTTGAAGCTATTGTCACTGAACTCCCTGCCCAGTTGAAGCATACTAACATCATGCTCACCAACTTCCTTCAAACATATGCTCTATACTCTTCAACCAGACCGCCACTGTCCACATTACCGCCGCCACCCTCGACTCCGCCTCCACCACTTCCATCAACTCCAACAACCAAATCGCCGCCAAACCCATTGTTTCTATCCAAACCGGCGAATTGAAGACCATAAAAATATTCCTATCAAAGGCTGTGAATTTTAATATCATCCGAAGGAGTATCACATCGCCAACACCAACTCGAAGTTTTGTTCGATTTATCAACAATTGTTACAAGCTTCCTATGGAAAAAACTCCAACACATAATCTCGCGATGCCATACCCTATTGCAAATATGAAGATCGGATATAGCACGACAAGACTCGAATGGTGGCCACCGTGGTGCTACGTTGAGACCACCCCACTTGTCGCCGTACGACTCGAGTGACGGCCGCCTTGGAAACGACATTCCGTCCTTGAGGACAAGGACGTTTTAAAGGGTTCGGGAATTGATACGATCCTATAATAAAAGTATTATTATTATTATTATTTAAGTTTATCTTTTATTTAGTTTCCTTACTGTATTATAATTAGGTTTCTTTTTGTTTATCTTTTCCAATTATTATGTCTTTGGTTTTCCTATATATTGTAATCTCGTTTAAGAAAAAGAATAAGAAAGAATTATTATTTGGGTTTATTTTCTCTTCTTCTCTTGTGTTCTTGGGAGATTGACGGTTGTCTCGAATAAACCGTAACAGAATGGCTTCATAGGTGCAGACCGGGTCATCTATAGCATTGATGCAGACAAGTGGCACCTTCACATTGCCCACCACATAGACACTGCTAGCTGATCTATGAAACGCATCAACTGTCTGGATGAAGGTCACATCATCATTGGTAAAACAATTAGAGAAATGAATGAGAAGGAATACCTCAAAGTTTCCAGTAATTCTAGAAGTGTATTTGTTGATCTCTCCAACAAAACGCGCCTAGTTGAAATAATGTAACTTTTTTAATCATACTTGACACGTAAATGTTTATTAATTTTATTTTTTAAACATGTGGATTACCTTCTCCATGCCTTCCCAATCTACAACATGAGCATAGACAACCCGGTGCCTATAAAAACTCATAACAAATAACTTAAAACTTAAATTACATTTGATATAAAACAAAAGCGACGAATAAAAGAAAGACATACATTCGGGCTAAATTCTTTAACGAGTTTGCTAAAACTCTATTATAAAATCTCTGCATAAAGCCTCTGCCCAAGAATTTGTCATCCATCTGGCATAAGAGAAGGTTAGTAGCAATTTGGGTGGGTCAAGCATGTTTGGTAACGGGTCAAGTGGATAATAGCTTAATGTTATCATTTGTATCTAAGTAAAAAGGTAAAAAAATTAATAAAGACTAACCAAAAGGTCCCAAGGATTACAAAGAGATGCAGCGCCAACAATCGGGACATTAACCCCATCCTCGCCTAGATATTTCACCTGCAATATTAATTATCATTGCGTGTATATTTTGAACTTCTTAATTATTTAACTTGTTTTTTAGTGATGTTGATATAAACTAACTCAAGGAGGAAAATCACTGGCACAATGTGATTTCTGTTTGTTAACAATAATATAAGTGACAGTTACATGCGCACCCATAAAGTATTTTACCAAAATATTGGCACCGATGCTCGTTCCAATAGCAAAAAGAGGAGCTTCAGGATGTGTACAGTGAAGGTGATTAACCACTTCACGTATATCCTCGGTCCATCCGGGAGTAAAGATACAATCAGACTGTCAAACAGACGACAAGGTTAGTACAAATATGTTCATGGTAAATGACAGCTCAGCATGCTTTGAACATGCTGACTTTTGTGAGTCAAAATTTATGCTTGACTTTTGTGGGTCAAAATTATATGACTAGATGTCCAAACAGCCCTTTACATCGAATCAAAGTACATATCAATACTTACGGTGAGTGGTACACCTGCAAGCCCCCGGTGATTGCTTATGACAACATTCCATCCATATTCCGCCATCTTGTATGCAACATGTTTTACATACTAGCATAAAAATCACTCAAATTTAAATTAAAAAAAATAAAACAATCGAATTGTTTAGTCAGAATAAAGAAATTTAAAGGTTATATGCAAAAAAGTAACCGGAGTATCAGAATGACTCGTTAAGCCAGGAACCAATATAATGATAGGAACCGCTTTTGCGACACCATTGACTTTAAATCTTGACTCTGAAAAAATAAAGATAGTAAAAGCTAAGTTATAAATTAATCATGTATAACATATTCAAAAGTTTTAGGTTTACCATTAGAGTTCATCAACCAGTCCAAAGCTATAGTTCCACCATCAGATGTGGTTAAAAGCTCTCTATCCATAAAAAAAAAAACAATATTATGATCAATTCTAAGTTAAAAGTACCAAATCTGAAATGACTTATTACCTTTTGTAGGTGAAGTTATGAGTCTTTACCAGAAGATTCAGCAATATAGTCTGCAGATGCGGACTCGAAAGCCATGGAGTCGAAAAGCATCTACACACAGAAGATCAACAAGTTTTACGTTTCACATGAACACTTAAAATACAACTTAATTATCAATCAGCATTTGTTACAAAAATCAAATCAGAGTTAACCTTCCATGAAGCAAGTGACAGTTGGATACTACTTGGCGGTACAAATCGGAGGACGGATGGAATGTAAGAGACACATAACCACCTCCAAATCCGTTAAAAATGTCATGTATAATATGGAATTCGAGTAGGATGTAGAGGAATATGATGAACACTAGAAATGATATTAACAGGTAGAGAGTGACCGGAAGGAGTGTTAAGCCTTTGAATATTAGCTGATAAGGCGAGACATCAGTGCCGGTTGTCTCCATTTCCGATCACCTGTAAGCCTTTAACTGACTGTTAGTGTTATGCTAAAGTAAATAATTAAATAAATAAGGGTGGCCAGTCAAACAGCCATGCGTCCAAAAGTGGTGGCGCTCCTTTACTTATTAAATAACTAATCTCATGGAACAAATATTTAAAAATCGAGATGCTTGATTTGTGTTGTAACGCTTGGGATTGTTGTCTTGTCGCGAACTTTATTGGGCACAGCCTCAGCGGGAATGAATGCGTACATGTCTAGTCATGCTTGCAAGACGAACACATCGTTGGTTGCGATGTCTTGCCGCTCGCCTGATGAGTCCAAGGAATGATGAAACTAGCAGATTTTTTTATTTATATTTTGAGTTATGATTTTTTTATTGTTTTTTTTGAATTTTTTTGGGTTTTTGATCTTAATAAAAACCATAAAAAAAATAAAAAAATCATAACTCAAAATATAAATAAAAAAAGAAAAAAGTAAAAAAACTAAAATGTTTTCGCTGTTGTACTCGTTCATTAAAAAAAACTAACCCAAAAATTGTTTTGACCCATTTCGACCCGAACCCGTCCTAACCCGAACATGTTGACCCTAACACATTCGACTCGAACCAAAACAACCCGTTTTTTAGTTGACCCATTCTGACCCTAACCCATTCCAACCCATGACTCATTTCGACCCAACCCAACCCATTTGCCGCCCCTAACTACAGTGGATATCTATGAGGGGGGTCTCCTCTTGCAATTAATGGCAGGGTGGATGACCTTTTGCCAATAAATATTCTCGGGTGGTCGGGTGACAAGACTTTGTTCGTTTAAGAAAAGAAATTATCTTTAGAAAGTTGAATAAGTTAACTATTGATTGCTAGTAATTTATATAGTTAGATTAATCGAGTTACACTTTCCACTTTCATCTTGGTTGCTAAAACAATCATGTAGTATTGATTAAGTACACACAAACTGTAACATCCTAAATTTTATAATAATAAATAAAGGGAAAAGATGTCCGTTATTTAAATGTGTGTGAATATGTAATTAAGATTAAATATAACAAAGAAATATGGACTTGGTTAATAAAAGATGAATTGAAGGGATGGGTATGGGCCTTAGTTCTATGAACTTGAGAGAGTATAATTGTATAAATACTCCCTAAAACCCTAAAACCCTCATTTCTATCTTTCTTATTCCCTACACACTCAAACACACACACACACTATATATATATATATATACGGCAGCGACTAAGAGGAGGTCTAAGACTAAAAACCGAGCCTAGATTCTCATAAATCTTGGTTATACCGACAAGATACAAGTCCATAACCTATAACGAGGCTAATTGTCACCAAGAAACGACGAAAGGTACGTTCTTCATCTATAAAGGTTCCATTTTCATGAACGGTTTGGCATGAAACTTAGCTCTAGAGTAGATCGGGTCTAGACGGACCATAAAGTTGCAAACTTGATGTTTAAAATGGACTCAACGAACTCATGGATATATACGGCTCATAAAGAAACCCTAGATCTAGCCTTTGAACGTTTTAAACCCATAAAGGTTCAAACTTTATGGATAAACGGGCTAGGACTTAGCCGAAAATGGAAATGGGAACGTTTATGGGTTGATCAACCATAATAGGGGTTTAGATGACAAAACGTGTATGGATAACGAAAATAAAGAACCAAGTAGTAACAGCTCGTTCGAATACAATTAACGAATTCACATACAAAGGCTAGACTTGAATGCAATGGGTTTGTTCGAATCAATGTTGTAAAAATAGGTTTCCAAGGCCGAGTACTACCCGAGTACTCGCTACAAGGTATTTCGCCGAGGCGAGTTTCTTTAATTCCGCCAAGTTACTAAGAATTGATTAAACGTGGTCAACCCCAGTCAAAATCGCATCAAGGCGATGAACTTGGACCGATTTTGGCTTCAAAAAATAAAACATAACTCGTATTTAATTAATATTAAAGAATAAATGTCATTTTTTACCTAAAAGACTAACAATTTTTAGAATAATTTATTATTTAGAAATGTATTTCTCTTATTTATATTGATCTCTACCTATTTTGTTATACATATTAGTAAATTTATGATATTTTGACATATATATAATATCCAAAAATTAATTTTCTTTATATTTACCATGTCCGAGTACTCCGAGTAGACCCAACTCCCCAGTCGGCCGCCTAGGGTCCGCCTAACGACTTTTGCAACCTTGGTTCGAATACATTAGGGATGGTCGAATACAACGAATATATTCGAATACAATACATACGTTCGATTACATGGGCATATTTGAATACAAAACATACGTTTGATTACATTGTAAATTCGAATACATACAATACCTGAATACAATCTGGACTCGCATGCATTAGATATGTTCAATTACATCAAGACTCAATTACAATATTAATTCGCATACGTATATTTATTCAAAAAAAAATGGTGAACTCGCATACATGTATACTCGATTACATTAAAAGCTCGCATATATGTGTATACTATGGACCCGAATACATTGTTGCTTCGAATACATATACATGCTCGAATACAATGTATACACTCGCATGCATCCATAAATTCGAATACAATTATAGACTCGCATACAATATGCCTATTCGATTACATTATGGACTCGCATACAACATGCATGTTCAAATACATTATGTGACTCGAATACATTATACATGTATTCGAATACATTGTATAACCCGAGTACACTATGCATATAGTATACATTGAAAGGCTCATATACAGAAAAGGAGAAAGAAAGATTAAGTAAGTATGGAGTATATGAATACAAAAGGAAAGAAAGAAATGAACACATTGTATTCAAATGCAAAGTACTTGAATACATTAGTGTTGAGGGTAAAATTATATTCTAAGTAAAATCTATTCTAATACAAAGACATATTGATGAATACAATACATTATAGAGCCATTAGAATAGACCAGATTTAGCCATTTTTAGGCTGAAATATGAATAATGTGATTAGGACAAGTATTGATACACATGATTAATATACATTTATCAGAGCCCAGTTAAAGAAAGGAATAACCGTGAACGGAGAATGAAACAGGATCCAGGTGAGTTTCTAGACCCATTTTCTTGTTATGTTTTCAGGGTTGTGCGCATACTCAATGTGAATGTTGATACACTTACCTTAAATGGTAAGTGTATGTCTTAATGATGAATGTGATAGTTATGTTTATATTATGAATGAATGCTTGATAGTACGTGAACGATCTTCGGATATTTCACGTATTGTTAAGGAAAATATGTATAGAAAGTTATGGATGGTTGCAGGATGTGTGGAAGGTTACCAGGTTTCATACTCTAATGATATATGCGAATGTTACAAGGTTGCATACTCTAATGATATATGCGAAGGTTACAGGGTTGCATACCCTAATAATATATGCGAAGGTTACAGGGTTGCATACCCTAACAATATATGCTAAGGTTGCAGGGTTGGATACCCTAATAATATATGCGAAGGTTATATGGCGAAATTCTCTTTAAAACGTAAGGATAAATATGTATATGCAAATGAACGGAAGGTAACGGGTTAAGTATGTATTGTGCATCCTCAGTTATGCATGTACGTAAATATGTGAATGTATTGTAAGTTGCCTGATTAACTAGAACTCACTCAGCGTAGCTGAATTTTAACATGCACACAGGTGAATAGATTGCAACAACTAGCTTGAGGGAGACACATGGTAGGATTGGAAGAGGCTGGCATCTGAAGATCCGTTATGATGTTTTAATAATTCATGCTATGTTATGTTTTAAAAAGATAAGTTATGAACGTCTGTTTTGAATGGTTGACTTTTAATACTATTTCGCGAAAGTTTTTAATTAACTCTGATTTGTAGAACTGTGTTTATGAGTAAATCCAACGTCCAAAGTGAGGCACCGGTAAAGGGGCCTTACAAGTTGGTATCGGAGCAAAGTTCGAGAAAATTAAGCATCCTACATGCTTAGACTCGAACAGAGAATGGGATTTAAGTAAGAAAAGAAAGAAGATGTCAGTTCAAGATAACCATGTGTCACTCAAGCAAGCTCAGTAAAGGTAAAGAGTATGGTTAAATAATGTGTAAATGATGATTAGCATAAGTGAAAGAAAGGATATGTGTATGATAGGGATAGGATTAATTGGTTGTCTGATTGATTAACCGCTTAAAAGTAGAACTTAGCACAAATAGACTCATAAAAGGAAGTGTATAGGACACGGAAAGTAACGTGATCAGCTAATCACAGCTGGCCACTGTTATTACCTGTTAGCCTTACAATCCTTGTACTAATTAGTTCCTTGAGTGATGATGTTTGTGTTTTCCTTATAGAATACTAATGGCTAGAGCAAGAAAGACCATTGGGCAAGGAGGTCGTACGGGACGTCGTGGCAGGCCACGCATTGTTCGAGAACCTTCTATAAGAACAACCACTAACACCGGGGAAGAAGGAAGTGCAGCTGGTCGAAATCCGAGCAACAATGAAGGATATCAACTTGACCATGCTGTTAAAACTGCTATTGCTCAAGCTGTAGCAGCTGCAGTGAAGAATTTGCAACCTGAGAGGTCTGCTAAGAACTGCTAAGAGGTCAGGGGAGAATGGTAAGAAAGATGACGAGATAGAGAATGGTGACTCGAGTGAGGTTAGGTCTGTGAAGGTTGATGATAGAAGAAGGGGCCGATGTGGGTGTAACTACAAGTCGTTCAAGGGCTGTGACCCGCCGAAGCTAACTGGTTTAGGAGACGCAATCGCTACTCTCCAATGGATAACCGCAATGGACAAGGTTATCCGAATTAGCGAATGCCGTCCCGACCAAGCTGTGGGTTATGCTACCCAATCCTTTGGTGATGAAGCAATTTACTGGTGGGAGTCGGTTGAGCAGAGGAAGAGTCGGGAAGGGATTAAGGCCTTGAAATGGGATTATCTGAAGGAGTTGGTAATGAAGAGGTTCTGTGCTGATGCCGAAGTTGAAAGGGCGGAGATGAAGTTTTTGAACTTGAGAGAGGGAAAGATGACACACCGCGAGTATACTACTGAATTCAACCGAATGTCCAGGTTGGTACCGGACATGGTTAACACTGAAGCTAAGAGGATCAAGTGCTACATAACATGACTGCCATAGAATGTCCGCACATTGGTCAGGGCTAATAAACCGGCTACTTTTGACTCTGCGTTCGAACTCGCGGAGATGGTTTATAATGACCTGGCAGTGGACGATGTGGGGATAGAAGAAAATAAAGATAAGAAATGGGTCGCTCCTGTCAAACGACCTAGTACTCAATTGTGGAACCCTAGGGATAAGAAGTAGAAGGTGTGGGAGAAATATCGTGTAAGCCATGTGGTAAGATGCACGGTGGTGAGTGCACGTGGGGTGTGGGGACTGATGTTTGTCGCAAATGTGGAAAGGCGCATGGGGGAAAGTGCAGAGTTGGATTAAGCGCATGTTATAAGTGCGAAAAGGTATGACACTATGCTCATGAGTGCAGTGAGAAACCAACATGTTTATGGTGTGGTAAGACGGATCACAATTCCAGGGAATTTACTGAAGTTGGAGGAAGCGGAAAGAAGGACGATGAACCATCAAGACCAAATACTAGAGCCTACATGTTGACTCAAGAACAGGCCAAGCAGATCCCAGATATCATGAAATGTACGATTCATGTGCAAATAGAAGTTTTGTAGCTACGACATTTAGTGAGTTAGTAAAAACGAAATGTTGCCGAGTGCCTGAGACTTTTATAGTAGAAACCGCTACTGACACATCGGTTAAAATAATGAAAATGGTTAAGGATTGTAAGATAGAGCTGGAAGGACGTGAGTTCCCTGTTACCCTGTATGTGATGACCTTAGGAGGGTTCGATGTAGTTTTGGGAATGGATTGGTTATCTGAGTTTGAAGCTCAGATAGTATGTAAAAGTAGGATAATAAGGTTAAAGTCCTTGGATAGTAGTTCGGTGACAGTTTATGGAGATAAAGAAAGTTCAGGGCTTAATGTCATTTCAATGATAAAAGCCAAAGATTTGTTACGACGAGGGTGCGGTGCCTACCTGGCGTATGTTGTCAAAGCTACGGCCAAAATGAAAGAAATGAAAGATGTTCCTATCGTGCTTGACTACCCAGAAGTATTCCCTGAGGATCTTCCGGGGTTTCCACCGGAGCGAGAGATAGAATTCCAGATAGATTTAATACCAGGAGCCCAGCCCATAGCGAAAGCACCTTACCGCCTGAAGCCATCCGAATTGAGAGTACTGATGTCCCAACTACAAGAACTCCTCGAAAAAGGTTTTATGAGACCAAGTGTTTCCCCGTGGGGCGCACCGATGTTATTTGCTAAGAAGAAGGATGGAAGTATGAGAATGTGTATAGACTATCGTGAGTTGAACAAGCTTACGGTGAAGAATAGATATCCTTTACCACAAATTGATGATTTGTTTGACCAACTGCAAGGTTAGAGTTAGTTCTCTCAAATAGATCTCATATCAGGCTATCATCAGCTAAAAGTGAGAGAGGCAGACATCCCTAAGACAGCGTTTCGAACGCGGTATGGACACTACGAGTTCCTCGTGATGTCATTCGGTCTAACGAACGCTCCCGCAGCGTTTATGGACATGATGAATAGGGTGTGTCGGCCGATGTTGGATAAGTCAGTTATCGTTTTCATTGATGATATATTGATTTATTCAAAGAGCGTATCTGATCATGCTGAGCATCTGAGAGAAGTAATGGAGACTCTGAAGAAAGAAAAGTTGTACGCTAAGTTTTCGAAGTGCGCGTTCTGGTTGCGAGAAGTGCAGTTTCTAGGTCACATGATAAATCCTGAAGGGATTACCGTGGACCCAGCTAATATTGAGGCGATAACAAATTGGAAGACTCCGCAGAACCCGACTGATATACGAAGCTTCTTAGGGTTGGCCAGCTATTATAGGAGATTTATCGAAGGCTTCTCCAAGATAGCTGCACCGTTGACCGGTATGATCCGAAAGTCTGTAGTATTCAGTTAGGGTAAGTTTCAAGAAGAAGATTTTGAGGAACTAAAGAAAAGACTCACGCAAGCTCCCATCCTTAATTTACCCGATGGTGACGAGGATTTGATTGTTTGTACCGATGCCTAGCATCGTGGGTTAGGTTGCTTATTAATGCAACGAGGGAAGGTTATAGATTATGTGTCTAGACAATTGAAAGTTCATGAAATACTTATCCGACGCATGATTTAGAGCTAGCAGCTGTAGTACATGCTCTCAAGATATGGAGACATTATCTGTATGGTACTAAGTGTACTATTTACACAGATCATAAAAGTTTAAAGTACTTCTTCGAGCAGAAAGAATTAAACATGAGGCCGAGAAGGTGGTTAGAATTGATAAAGGACACGACTCTGACATCAAGTACTATCCTGGAAAAGCTAATGTGGTCACTGACGCGCTAAACCGTAAGAATGAGGAAGTCATTGCAACAGTGAAGTCGTATAAGTTTATTGTTAACTCCGATCTCTTTAAAGAAATCATCAAGGTATAGTATGAGGTGCTTGCATATGATGGACTAATGAAGAAGGAAAGAATTGTGGGGCAACAAGACGAACTAATGGAAAACATTCATGGTTTTAAGATTAGGTGTGACCGTATGTGGATTCCACGCCCTGGAAATCTCAGAGGTCGAATTTTAGATGAAGCTCACAAGTCGAGATACTTGATTCATCCAGGATCCACTAAGATGTATCAAGACTTGAAAAAAGACTATTGGTGGCCGGGTATGAAGAATGATGTAGTAGATTACGTCAGTAAGTGCTTAACTTGTTTACAAGTTAAGGCAGAACATCATAAGCCTTATGGAAAAATGCAGCCTTTGGACATACCTAAATGGAAATGGGAACACATCACCATGGATTTCGTAACCAAGCTACCTCATATAGCTAAACATCATGATACCATTTGGGTGATTGTGGACCGTTTAACAAAGAGTGCTCACTTTCTGCCGATACGAGAGGCTATCTCGTCGAAAAAGGTTAGCAAGTTTATTCATAAAAGAGGTTGTGACTAAGAATGGAGTGCCACTGTCGATTGTGTCTGATAGAGATACTCGTTTTACTTCGAGATTCTGGAAGAAGTTCCATGAAACCATAGGGACAAAATTGAACTTTAGCACGACATATCATCCTCAAACAAATGGACAGTCTGAAAGGACGATCCAAACCCTTGATGATATGCTACGTGCTTGTGTTTTAAACTTTGGAGGAAGTTGGGATGATCATCTGCATCTAGCAGAGTTCTCCTATAACAACAGCTACCATTCAATTATTGGTATGCCACCGTTTAAATGTTTTATGGAAGACGTTGTAGAACTGATGTATGTTGGGGAGAAATTGGTCAGAAAGAGCTCGGAAGTTTGGAAGTTGTTCAAGAAACTTCTTCGAAATTTGATCAGATCAAGGCAAGAATGAAAGCTGCTCAAGACCGTCAAAAGTCGTATGCTGATAAGCGGCGACGACCAATCGAGTTTAACGTTGATGACAATGTGATGCTCAAGGTCTCGCCTTGGAAAGGAATTATTTGTTGTAGGAAGAGGGAAAGTTAATTCCAAGATACATTGGACCGTTTAAGATTATGGATCGTGTAGGTGAAGTGGCTTACAAGATAGATCTACCCGAGGAGTTAGAAGGAATCCATTCAACCTTCCATGTTTCACATATGAGAAAATGTCTAGCAGATGACACGTCTCATGTGCCATTGGTAGATATTGAGGTTGATGAATGGTTGAACTACATCGAACAGCCTGTAGAGATTGTTGACCGCAAGGAAAAGCAACTTCGTCACAAGGTTTTACCCTTAGTGAAAGTGATATGGAATCATCGTAAAGGGTCGGATGCCACTTGGGAAGCCGAGGAAAAGATGCACAAGTTTTACCCTGAGTTGTTTAAGTAGTAGTTAGGTTTCGCCGACGAAATCTCTTTAAGGAGGGAAGACTTGTAACATCCTAAATTTATATAATAATAAATAAAGGGAAATGATGTTCTTTATTAAAATGTGTGTGAATATTTAAATAAGATTATATATAACAAAGAAATATGGACTTGGTTAATAAAAGATGGATTGAAGAAAAAAAGGGTATGGGCCTCAGGTCTCTGAGCTTGAGAGAGTATAAATACTCACTTAAACCCTAAAACCCTCATTTATATCTTTCTTATTCTCTACACACTCAAACACACATACACACACACACTATATACGGCCGCAACTAAGAGGAGGCCCAAGACCAAAAACCGAGCCTAGATTCTCATAAATCTTGGTTATACCCACAAGATACAAGTCCATAACCTATAACGAGGCTAACCGTCACCTAGAAACGACGAAAGGTATGTTCTTCATCTATAAAGGTTCCCTTTTCATGAATGGTTTGTCATGAAACTTGCTCTAGAGTAGATCGGGTCTAGACAGACCATAAAGTTGCCAACTTGATGTCTAAACTGGTCTTAACAAACTCATGGATATATATGGCTCATAAAGAAACCCTAGATCTAGCCTTTGAACGTTTTAAACCCATAAAGGTTCAAACTTTATGGATAAACGGGCTAGGTCTTAGCCGAAAATGGAAATGGGAACGTTTATGGGTTGATACCAAACCATAATAGGGGTTTAGATGACAAAACGTGTATGGATAACGAAAATAAAGTACAAAGCAGTAACAACCCGTTCAAATACAATAAACGAATTCGCATACAAAGGCTAGACTCGAATGCAATGGGTATGTTCGAATACATTAGGGATGTTTGAATACAACAAATATATTCGAATGCAATACATACGTTCGATTACATGGGCATATTCGAATACAATACATACGTTCGATTACATTGTAAATTTGAATACATACATTACCTGAATACAATCTGGACTCGCATGCATTAGATATGTTCAATTACATCAAGACTCGATTACAATATGAATTCGCATACATATATTTATTCGATAACAATGGTGAACTCGCATATATGTATACTCGATTACATTAAAAGCTCCCATATATGTGTATACTAGAGACCCGAATACATTGTTGCTTCGAATAAATATACATGTCCGAATACAATGTATACACTCGCATGCATCTATAAATTCGAATACAATTATAAACTCACATACAATATGTCTATTCGATTACGTTATGGACTCGTATACAATATGCATGTTAAAATACATTATGTGACTCAAATACATTATACATGTATTCGAATACATTGTATAACCTGAATACACAATGTATATAGTATACATTGAAAGGCTCATATACAGAAAAGGAGAAAGAAAGATTAAGTAAGTATGGAGTATATGAATACAAAAGGAAAGAAAGAAAGGAATACATTGTATTCAAATGTAAAGTACTTGAATACATTAGTGTTGAGGGTAAAATTATATTCTAAGTAAAATATATTCTAATACAAAGCCATACTTATGAATACAATACCTCATAGAGCCATTAGAATAGACCAGACTTAGCATTTTTGGGCTGAAATATGAATAATGTGATTAGGAAAAGTATTGATACACGTGATTAATATGCAGTTATCAGAGCTCAGTTAAAGAAAGGAATAACCGTGAACTGAGAATGAAACAGGTACCGGGGGAGTTTCTAGCCCCATTTCCTTGTTATGTTTTCGGGGCTGTGTGCATACTCAATGTGAATGTTAATACACTTACCTTAAATGGTAAGTGTATGTCTTAATGATGAATGTGATAGTTATGTTTATATTATAAACGAATGTTTGATAATACGTGAATGATCTTCGGATATTGCATGTTGTAACATCCAAAAATTTCGAATAATAACATTAAATAAATTATTTATTACGATGGGAAAGTTTACTTGAGTTGATAAGTAAATGATAAAATAGTAAAGGTGGAAATGTTGTAGGCTAATTAGATGGGATTAATGATGGACTAAAAAGGAAATATGGGCCTTAGGTCCATGGGCTTAAGGGAGTATAAATACCCCCTTAAACCCTAAATCTTTCCATTTCCATCCATCTTATCCGTAATATTCCCTACACACCTTAAAACACACACAAAGCTCCTCCATTTCGGCGGTAAGGTTGAGAAGGAGACCCGGGACCAAAACCATGAGAGAACCTTGATAAATCTTGACTACGCAAACAAGATACAAGATTATTGTTGAACATCAAGCTAGCCGTGACCTAGAAACAAGCAAAAGGTATGTTCTTTATGATGAAAGGTTACATTTTTATGAACGGTTTGCTATGAAACTTAACCCTAGAGTAGATCGGGTCTAGATGCTTCATAAAAATACAAACTTGACGATTAAATGGACTTAATGGACCTTCGGTTAGATATGGTTCATGAAGGGAACCCTAGATTTAGCTTGGAACGTTTTAAATCCGTAAAGGTTTAAACTTTACACCTAAAAGGGGGTAGATCTTGGTGATGTACTATCATGGGGTGCAAAATGGTTAAGAATGGTAGAAAAGGTTGTGAAAGATTAATGAAATGGGTACCTGAAGCTGGGTTAAGGGTGTTAAGATAAGAAATCAAGCTGAAAGCATCAAACATGGGCGTTCACGGTCAAACCTGGGCGTTCTCGGTCAAACCTGGGCGTTCTTGGTCAAACCTGGGCGTTCACGGTCAAACATGGGCGTTCTCGGTCAAACCTAGGCGTTCTCGGTCAAAGAGGGTTCTCAGCCTGGAGTTCTCGGCCATCCAATTTCTGTTGGGTTTGGGCCTGAACCCAGCCGGATTCAGGTGCTTTACTGGACAGTTGGGCCTGGACTAAATTAAAGTCCGCAATTTGTTAAGCTCTTGTCTAAACTAAACAAACAAGCCCAATTTAGAAAATACATTGGTTAACTAAATATTAACTTAATTAATTATACGGTTAATTAACATACATATATAAATAACAGTTAGCCATGCACAATTAAAGAAGGGGATTACGACTAACGGCGAACGCAACAGGATCCAGGTGAGTTTCTAGCCGCATTCCTTGTTATGTTTTCGGGGCTGTGTGCATACTCGATGTGATTAGTTAATACACTTACCTTAAGTGGTAAGTGTATGCCATATATGATATATGTGATAGATATGAATGATTGCTTGTCGGTACGCGAATGATCTTCGGATATTGCGCGTATTGTCGGGTTGTAAATAAAGATATGAATATTATATATGGATGATGTATGATCGTTATGAATGAATGCTTGTCGGGGCGTGAACGATCTTCGGATATTGAACGTACCGACAAGGAGTATGATTGCTAAATGAATTATGTGAAGAACGCCGAGAGTGTTCTTATGCTATAATGTAATTATTGTATATGTGAAGTATGTGTATACAGGTACACGAATGGTATGTGAGTTCTACGTTCGACATAGTAAGTTAGGATGGAAAATCCCTCTAGCTTCTGTTGGACATAGACTTGGTAGGCGATGGCGTAGTTAAGGACTGCGGGCCTTATACGTGATATAGGTGATAGATGTAAACGTAGATAGGGACGGTGGGCCTTATACGTGTTACAGATAATAGATGACAACGTAGTTAAGGACTGCGGACCTTATACGTATAATAGATAGGCATCAGCATAGGAAAGGACTGCGGACCTTATACGTGCTGTATTTGTGTTGTGGTAGCATATGGGAGGACTGGGGACTTCGTACGTGCTATGGTTTAGGTTGCAATATAGGGAAGGACTGAGGACCTTGTACGTGTTGTTAATATAGGATGGTATAGGGAAGGACTGCGGACCTTGCAAGTACCATAATTGGTGAACATAGGTAAGGACTGCGGACCTTTTACGTGTTCACGACCTTAAGTACAGGTATAGACGGCAGACTATGAACGTACTCTCGGTAGACTGAGGTTAGTGATTGTAGATATGTATGTACGTATGGTAGTAGGGTAACGGATTATGTATGGTTATGTATCTTCGGATACGTAAGTATGTATGATATATGTATGTATTGTACGTTACCTGATTAACTAGAACTCACTCAGCGTAGCTGACTTTTAGTATGCACGCAGGTATATATGTTTATTGAGAGGGCATGAGGATGACACATGGCATGGATTGAACGGCTGGCATCTGAAGATGAAAGAAATGATGTTTTAAATACGATGTTTATGTTATGGTTTTAAAGAAAAAATTAAATGTTTTGTAATAAACGGTTAAGGTGTTATATTCCGCGAAAGTTTTAATTAACTCTGATTTGTAAGAACTGTGTTTATGAGTAAATCTGACGTTAAAGTAGGGCTACCGGGTTCGGGGCCCTACACACGTATTGTTAATGAAAGTATGTATAGAAAGTTATGGATGGTTATAGGATGCGTGGAAGGTTACGGGGTTGCATACCCTAATTATATATGCGAAGGTTACAGGGTTGCATACCCTAATAATATATGCGAAGGTTACAAGGTTGCATACCCTAATAATATATGCGAAGGTTACGGTGTTGCATACCCTAATAATATATGAGAAGGTTACAGGGTTGCATACCCTAACAATATATGCGAATGTTGCAGGGCTGCATACCCTAATAATATATGCGAAGGTTATAGGGCGAAATGTTCTTTAACACGTAAGGATAAATATGTATGTGCAAATGAACGGAAGGTAACATGTTAAGTATGTAATGTGCATCTTCAGTTATGCATGTACGTAAATATGTGAATGTATTGTAAGTTGTCTGATTAACTAGAACTCACTCAACGTAGCTGATTTTTAGTATGCAAGCAGGTGAATAGATTGCAACAGCTAGCTTGAGGAAGACACATGGCAGGATTGGAAGGGGTTGGCCTCTGAAGATCCGCTATGATGTTTTAATAATTCATGCTATGTTATGTTTTAAAAAGATAAGTTATGAACGCCTGTAATGAATGGTTGACTTTTAATGTTATTCCGCGAAAGTTTTTAATTAAATCTGATTTGTAAAACTGTGTTTATGAGTAAATTCAACGTCCAAATTGAGACACTGCTAACGGGGCCTTACACAAACACAGGAATTTAACCTGGTTTAATCTAAGCTGACCTATGTATAGTTGTCCACAACCACATTTTGGGTTTTCTTATTACTCATGTGCTCAAGAGAATTATGACGGCTTAACAATTAACATCCATATATAATATATAACATTCATGGTATATAACTTGTAGAGAAAGAAAACGTAAATATGGAAACGACCACAAAATAAACCCACACGATATGACTAGGGGTCAGGCCGGTATGTGACCAGCAAAAACAAGTTAAGGCTTTAGGCCCATACTTAATTAAGGTCTTCAAGTAAAAAAAATAAAAATAAATCTATATAGAGATATATTATAACGAGTAAAGTAAATTCAAGTTAATGTATTAGTGTGATGTTATGCTTGATTGTTATTAAATTACAGGTCGTAAGTTCAAAACTTGTAGAAAACAATTTTTTTTCATAACAATTGTTATAAAAAAGCCATAAAATCTTATTTCGAATTATAATGTATTGGTGTGGTGGTATGCTTGATTGTTATAAAATTATTTATAGGTCATGAGTTCAAAAGTATTAGAAAACATTTTTTTTTCTCAACAATTGTTATAAAAAAGGCTCCAAAATCTTATTTCAAATTTAAGCTTTCACATTTGTATTGCCGGCCCTACTAGGGGTGGCTGCCCTAACCCCTTAGTCGAAGGCTCCATAATTCCAATAGGCCATGGCTTGTGGATATATTTACAGATAAGGCCATGTCTTGTGGTAGTGTCAATGGGGACGTGGAACCCCGCCACGTCGGTAAGTTGGGCATGAATGGAACAACGCAACGGCAGTGGCGCGAAGGATGGTGGAGCTGTGATGATCTTTGCGTGCGTTGGACACTTTTTGTTTATTTATTTTTTACTATTAAATAAAAAATAATCTAGTAATTTTTAGTTAACACTTAACACATTCCACCATTGCATTTTATATTATATCTCTGTGTAAAACATGTTGGTAGGCGAGTAAGATGAAACCCTTACTTGCTAAGATCATATGTAGTGGAGCATTAGGCTCTAAAACTATCCTCAAAAATCTTGATTGTAATGATTGAAGGAGAGTTTTAGAACCTTTTACTATTACTTGACATTTTACAGAATTCTCCTTTGCTCACTAGAACGTCACATGCACAAAACATCTCTATATAAAAAGTTTCGACTATACGTGATTTAAGTGGCGCAACAAGTCAATGTTCTTTGCAAATGACGTTCATAGTTAATAGGATCTTTGCAAATCTTCAACAATAATTAAATTATAATTACAACAAAGTAAGCAGCTTAATCATGAACAATAATGTAATAAATATACAATCCAAAGTATACACAAGAATTTGCATTTTTTTCTTTATTAATAATTTAATAGCTTAAAGTTATTAATAATTAATACTAATAATATTTCAAGTGGTCATAGTTAATTAGTTAGACACTTATATTCACGTGAATTATTAAAATAAGCCATTTGATGGCAGCTAGCAATTATATATACTATTATAATAAACTAAAACCATTTTATGTTACATGATATTTAATTCTCATTTTATTTATTTATTATTATTCAACTTTAAAAATTATAACTATTTAACTAAAACAAAAAACAAATATTTTAAGCATTTCATATTTATGATTTATCTAAAACTTTTAAGTAGTAAATAAAGTAAAAAAAGAAAAAGAAATAAAAGAACGCATGTAAAACTTTTGCAACTCACTTTAGTGTGTGTAAATTTGTGTTGTAAGTTTTTAGTTTATTAGTGACCGATTCAGAAGGTGTCACAATTCTTCTTTACTTTGAGCAATACGAAAATGATTCATCTCATTTGATTATTTTTTACAATTTATTCTATATAAACTTTTTTTTATATGTATTGATAACTACTGTTAAAGTGACATAATTCAACACTTAAAGAGAATATAGATTGATGATGGTGAATACCAGTACTTTTTCTTTCAGATCTAATAATTATGTGCAATTTATTTTGTCACAAGTTAACTGATAGTGAAATTCGTTGTGCTTATTTATTGTCACAAACTTACATCAACCAGAGTTTCGGGCCAAGCTGATATAGAAAATGAGTTGTTTTGATCCCTAAAATACAATGGTGCCATAGTTTTGATTCCTTGATGATATTCATATATATTCATGAAGCAAAAATTCGTATCTTCTTGGAAGAATATCCTGGGGATGATGACATTGTTTTGTTTATTATAGGCACAACACTCATTTTTTTTAAATCTTACAAGTTAAGACCATAAAGTATACTTGACTATTACAAATTATAGGAAAATGGTTTTAATTATGGGTGTTGCAAACCGATTTTATACAAAATCATTGTACGGAGTAAGATCATGAGTAAGGTGTTCGAAATACTAATATGTTTCTTTTAAGTTGGTTGTTTTATTATTATAACCTTTTTGTGTTCTATCTTCTATAAAATAATCTCAAAATTGTTTGATATATGGGAGAAATGAAAGTTTGGCTTTTACTGAGATAATTATTTGTTGTGAATTAAATCTTTGCAACACTTTATTTTACTTTGATTCACGTAATGAGTCATAACAAGTTTCACTTGAAACATGCCCACTTTTATTATGAATTGCAACATTTCGGGCAAGGTCAACTTGCATTCGACCATTTTAGTTAATGGGTCAAATTTGCTACTTGTGTTCTCTTATAGCTGGCAAAAAGGACAGGTCGTGTCTGTCGGCGCAACACATAAGAACCGGTTTGGTCGGTACAAGTTAGGGTTAAAATTGGTTATTTTAAGAAAATACTACTCTTGGTTTCGAACATGAATTCTTTACACTTTTTTTTACATTTACACACAAATATAAAACTCACTATAACTGTTTAGTTTCTTGTATGTTGTTGGAGTTTAGTAAAATATGTCAAGATCATCGATCTTAAATTTAAAGCTTAATAAGTTGGCTTGTTTGAAACCGAAAAAAATTGTGATAAAATGCCTATAACTTTATTAGTTTTACATCTTCTTTGTCGATATTACAAAATATGCAGCTGCTCTTCCTTCTAATTTTATAACCTAAGGCATGAATTAGAAAAAAAATACATAAACATAAAGTAATCCACACAAGTTTAATTTTTGTTGGCTATGATGGCTAATAATTTAATATCATTAAACCCTCAATTCGAATCCTTTTGGTAATTTTTTTACCGATAGAAACTCTTGTAGCTATTAGTTCATAGCAAGATATGTTGAAACTAACGCAATAACATAATTAGAAGCACATTTTTCTAATATATTTTTCAAGTCTTGTGACTTTTCAAGAGTTTAATGTGGTTTTGTACATGATTATCGCCACTTGAAGAACCAGAATCATATAATAAGATAATGAATGAGATTAAATTTTTCAAACCCGTGTAATACACGGGTTTATAACCTACTTATATAATATATAAAAGGTAAACCAAAGTCTATGGGTTGAACTAGTTGCAAGCAGGGGCAGATCTATATAGCGACATACGGGTTCACGGGAACCCACTAAGTTTCGAAATATATATAGAATATAGGTATAATTTATGATAGTGAACCCATAAACAATTTAGATTTCTAGTTTGGTGGTAACACTTCTTCCTTTCAAATCCGGAATCCCGGGTTTGAATCTTCTCCTTGCGTCAAATTATGTTTTTTTTTCTTTTTTTCATTATAGCTTACTAGTTAGAGTTTTCATTATTTACTCTTTTACCCTCACATCCCCACATCGTTAACACACAGTACACATACATAACATGACACAACAACATTGTAGCCTCAAACCCTAAGTGCCCACCATCAAACCTTCAAACTCTGACAATCCACCTCCGTGTGTTGCCTCTCTTTTCGTCGCGACGCCCTCGAACCTCCTCTCCATCTCTCATTCACTTCAGTTTTTACCGTTAGGTATATTTTAATGTTTTGCTTCAATTATTTTTGTTTATTTATTGAATATACAATTAGAAAGAATGATTATGTCAAAGTTTATTAATTGAATTAGATGATTAGTGGTGTTTAAATTTGTTTTGATAGAATCTCAAGATTTAAAAAGTCAATGTATCTTTATTATGTATGTTATCCTTTTCTAGGACGATGTTTGTTTTTTTGTTAATATATCGTATTTATGTTATGTAATGAACCTTACCTGACCCGAACCATTGAAGCTTGAACCGACCCAAACCTTTGAATCGACCCGATAACTTTTATGGCCGGTCGTATATAATTAGAGCATTTAAAAATAGTGAACCAATTGAAAAAAATCCTTGATCCGCCATTGGTTGCAAGACGGGTTGGGTTTCGGTTTCTTTCGATTTTTCGCACTGAACGGGTAGATTTTGGTTTTTGTTTCGTTTTCTTCGACTTTTTGGTTTCGGTTAATTTGTCTCAGTTTACGTTTTGGCTTGGATTAGGTTCCGCGCCGACACGAGTTTACGCACTAGACGGGTTGGGTTTCGGTTTCTTTAGAGTTTTCGCACTAGACGGGTCGATTTCGGTTTTTGTTTCGTTTTCGTTGACTTTATGGTTTCGGTTAATTTGTCGTTTTTTATGAACAAGGACAACGGCGAAAAATTTGTTTAGTTTTTTAGTTTTTTATTTATTTTTTGAGTTATGATTTTTGAAATTGTTTTTTTTAAATTTTTTTGACGGGTTTTTGAAATTGTTTATTTTTTAATTTTTTTGACGGGTTTTTGATCCTAATTTAAAAATACACATTAAAAATACACATTAAACCCCCCCCCCCCCCCCAAAAATTTAAAAATACACATTAAAAAAACCATAACTCAAAATATAAATAAAAAACGAAGTAGTAAAAAAACTAAATTATTTTCGTCATTGTCCTCGTTCATTAAAAAAAAACTGTACCGAAAATTGTTTTGACCCGTTCCGACTTGGACCCATTCCGAACCTAACCCGAACATATTAACCCTAACCCATTCGACCCGAACCAAAACAACCCATTTTTTAGTTGACCCATTCCTATCGTAACCTGTTTCGACCCTAACCCATTCCAACCCATGACTCGTTTCGACCCAACCCAACCCATTTGCCACCCCTAACTACAATGGATATCCATGAGAGGGTCTCCTCTTGTAATTGATGGCGGGGTGGATGACCTTTTGCCAATAAATATACTCGGGTATTCGGGTGACAAAACTTTGTTCGTAAAAGGAATTATCTTTAGAAAGTTGGATATGTTAACTATTGATTGCTAGTAATTTATATAGTTAGATTAATCGAGTTACACTTTCCACTTTCATCTTCGTCGCTAAAAACAATCATGTAATCTTGATTAAGTACACACAAACACAAGAATTTAACCTGGTTTAATCTAAGCTGACGTATGTCAAATTGTCTACAACCACATTTTAGGTTTTTCTTATTACTCAGGTGCTCAAGAGAATTATGATGACTTAACAATTAACATCCATATATAATAAATAACATTCATGGTATATAACTTGTAGAGAAAGAAAACGTAAATAGGGAAACGGCCAAAAAATAAACCCACACGATATGACTAGGGGTAAGGCGTGGGCCGGTGAAAAAAAGTTAGGCTTTAGACCCATACTTAATTAAGGTCTTCAAGTCAAAAAAATAAAATAAAATTTATATATAGATATATTATAATGAGTAAATTTAATTCAAGTTAATGTATTAGTGTGATGGTGTGCTTGATTGTTATTAAATTACAGGTCGTGAGTACAAAATTTGTAGAAAACAATTTTTTTTCAAAACAATTGTCATGAAAAAACCATAAAATCTTATTTCAATTTATAATGTATTGGTGTGGTGGTATGCTTGATTGTTATTAAGTTATATATAGGTCATGATTTTAAAACTTGTAGAAAACATTTTTTTTCTTAACAATTGTTATGAAAAAGCTCCAAAATCTTATTTCAATTCAGGCTTTGACATTTGTTTTGCCGGCCTGCTAGGGGTGGTTGCCCTAACCCCTTAGCCGAAGGCTCCATAATTCCAATAGGCCATGGCTTTGTGGAAATATTTACAGATAAGGCCATGTCCTGTGGTAGTGTCAATGGGGACGTGGAGCCCTGCCACGTAGGTAAGTTGGGCATGAATGAAACAACACAAAAGTAGTGGTGCGAAGTATCGTGGAGCTGTGATGATCTTTGCGTGTGTTGGACACTTTTTGTTTATTTATTTTTGAATATTAATTAAAAAATAATCTAGTAATTTTTAGTTAACACTTAACACACTCCACCATTGCATTTTATATTATATATCTGTGTAAACCATGTTGGTGGGCGAGTAAGATGAATCCCTTATTTGTTAAGACCATATTTAGTGGAGCATAAGGCTCTAAAACTATCCTCGAAACTCTGGATTGTGTAAGAGAATGGAAACATTGTAACGATTGCACGAGAGTTTTAGGACTTTTCACTATTACATGACATTTTAAAGAATTCTCTTTTACTCACTAGAACTCATAAAACATCTCTATATAAATAGTTTCGACTACACGTGATATAATTGGCGCTACAAGTCAATGTTCTTTGCAAATGACGTTCATAGTAATAGGATCTTAGCAAATCTTCAACAATAATTAAATTATAATTACAATAAAGTAAGCATCTTAATCATGAACAATAATGTGTCTAATAAATATACAATCCAAAATATAAACAAGAATTTGCATTTTTTTTCTTTATTAATAATTTAATAGCTTAAAGTTATTAATAAATAATACTAATAATATTTCAAGAGGTCATAGTTAATTAGTTAGACACTTATATTCACGTGGATTATTAAAATAAGCCATATGATGGCCGTTGGCAATTATGTCTATTATTATAATAAACTAAAATCATTGTTACGTTAAATGACATCTAATTGTCTTATTTTTTTTATTCAATAGCGTCATTATTGTTAAACTTTAAAAATTATAACTATCTAATTAAAACAAAAAACAAATATTTTAAACATTCTATATTAATGATTTATCTAAAACTTTTAAGTAGTAAATAAAGTAAAAAAAGAAAAAGAAATAAAAGAACGTATGTAAAGCTTTCGAAACTCATTTTAGTGTATTTTGTGTGTGTAAATTTGTGTTGTATGTTTTTAGTTTATTAGTGACCGATTCAGAAGGTGTCACGGTCCGTCTTTGCTTTGAGCAATACGAAAATGATTCATCTCATTTGATTATTTTTTACTATTTATTCTATATAAAACTTTTTTTTATATGTATTGAAAACTATTGTTAAAGTGTCATAATTCAACACTTAAAGAGAATATAGATTGATGATGGTGAATACCAGTACTTTTTCTTTCAGATCTAATAATTATGTGCAATTTATTTTGTCACAAGTTAACTGATAGTGAAATTCGTTGTGCTTATTTATTGTCACAAACTTACATCAACCAGAGTTTCGGGCCAAGCTGATATAGAAAATGAGTTGTTTTGATCCCTAAAATACAATGGTGCCATAGTTTTGATTCCTTGATGATATTCATATATATTCATGAAGCAAAATTCGTATCTTCTTGGAAGAATGTCCTGGTGGTGATGACATTGTTTTGTCTATTATAGGCACAACACTTATTTTATTTAAAATCTTACAAGTTAAGGCCATAAAGTATACTTGACTATTAGAAATGATAGGAAAATGGTTGTAATTATGGGTGTTGCAAACCGATTTTATACATAATCATTGTAAGGATTAAGATCATGAGTAGGGTGTTAGAAATACTAATATGTTTCTTTTAAGTTGGTTGTTTTATTTTTCTGATTTTTATGTGTTCTATCTTCTATAAAAGAATCTCAGAATTGTTTGATATATGGGAGGAATGATGGTTTGGCTTTTAGTGAGATAATTATTTGTTGTGAATATTATCTTTGCAACAATTTTTGCACTCTGATTCACGTAATGGGTCATAACAAGATTCACTTAAAACATGCCCACTTTTATTTTGACTTTGAACATTTCGGGCAAGTTCAACTTGCATTCGACTATTTTAGTTAATGGGTCAAATTTGCTAGTTGTGTTCTCTTATAGCTGGCAAAATGACAGATCGTGCCAGTCAGCGCAGCACATAAGAACCGGTTTGGTCGGTACAAGTTAGGGTTAAAACTGTTTATTTTAAGAAAATACTACTTTTGGTTTCGAACATGCATTCTTTACACTTTTTATTTTACATTTACACACAAATATAAAACTCACTATAACTGTTTAGTTTCTTGTATGTTGTTGAAGTTTAGTAAAATGTGTCAATATCATCTAAAATTAAAAGTTTAATGAGGTGGCATGTTTGAAACCGAAAAAAAATGTGATAAAATGCCTATAACTTTGTTAGTGTTACATTTTCTTTGTCGATATTACAAAATATACAGCTGCTCCTGCTTCTAATTTTATAACGTAAGGCATGAATTAGAAAAAAAATACATAAAGTAATCCACTCAAGTTTAATTTTTGTTGGCTATGATGACTAATAATTTAATATCATTAAACCCTCAATTTGAATCCTTTTGGTAATTTTTTTTACCGATGAAAACTCTTGCAACTGTTAGTTAATAGCAAGATATGTTGAAACTAACGCAACAACATAATTAGAAGCACTTTTTTCTAATATATTTTTCAAGTCTTGTGACTTTTCAAGAGTTTAATGTGGTTTTGTACATGATTATCGCCACTTGAAGAATCAGAATCATATAATAAGATAATGAATGTGATTTAATTTTTCAAACCCGTGGAATACACGGGTTTATAACCTACTTATATAATATATAAAAGGTAAACCGAAGTCTATTTATGAACTAGTTGCAAGCAGGGGCAGATCTATATGGCGACATACGGGTTTACGGGAACCCACTAAGTTTCAAAAATTATAGAGAATATTGGTATAATTTATTATAGGGAACCCACATATATTTTGAGAGTGAAGCCATAAACAATTTAGATTTCTAGTCTGGTGGCAACACTTCTGCCTTTCAAATCCGGAATCCCGGGTTCTAATCTTTCTCCTTGCGTTAAATTATGTTTTTTTTTCTTTTTTTTTCATTCTAGCTTACTAGTTAGAGTTTTCATTATTAGCTTTTATATAGCTGTTAAACTGTGATCTTATTATTAATATTATTATAATTAGTAGTAGTTTGTATATAACTGTTAACTTTGATTTCCTTTATTTTGCTTCATACACATATACTTAGAGCCGAGGGTCTCTCTGGAAGCCACCTCTTCATTCCTTTGGATGGAGGTACGGTGTGCCTACATCCCACCCTCCCCAGACCCTACTTATAGCTTTGCTGTCGGTGGGATTTTACTGGGCATGATTGATTGATTGATTGACTCTTTTACCCCACATCCCGACATCATTAACACACAGTACACATACATAACATGACATAACAACATTGTAGCCTCAAACCCTAAGTGCCCACCATCAAACTTTCAAACTCCGACAATCCACCTCCGTGTGTTGCCTCTCTTTTCGTCGCGACGCCCTCGAACCTACTCTCCATCTCTCATTCACTCACTTCAGTCTTCACCGTTAGGTATATTTTAATGTTTTGCTTCAATTGTTTTTGTTTATTTATTGAAATTACAATTAGAAAGAATGATTATGTCGAAGTTTGTTAATTGAATTAGAAGATTAGTGGTGTTTAAATTTGTTTTGATAGAATCTCAAGATTTAAAAAGTCAATGTATCTTTATTATGTATGTTATCCTTTCTAGGACGATGTTTGTTTTTTTGTTAATATATCGTATTTAGGTTATGTAATGAACCTTACCTGACCCGAACCATTGAAGCTTGAACCGACCCAAACCTTTGAATCGACCCGATAACTTTTATGGCCGGTCGTATATAATTAGAGCATTTAAAAATAGTGAACCCATTGAAAAAAAAATCCTGGATCCGCCACTGGTTGCGAGACGGGTTGGGTTTCGGTTTCTTTCGAGTTTTCGCATTGGACGGGTCAATTTCGGTTTTTGTTTCGTTTTCTTCGACTTTTCAGTTTCAGTTAATTTGTCTCAGTTTACGTTTTGGCTCGGATTAGGTTCCGTGCCGACACGAGTTTTCGCATTAGACGGGTTGGGTTTCGGTTTCTTTCGAGTTTTCACACTAAACGAGTCGATTTCCGTTTTTGTTTCGTTTTCGTCGACTTTACGGTTTCGGTTAATTTTCGTTTTTTATGAACAAGGACAACAGCGAAAACTTATTTTAGTTTTTTTTTTTATTTTTTTTTTGTTTTTTATTTATATTTTGAGTTAAGATTTTTGAAATTGTTTTTTTTGAATTTTTTTGAGGGGTTTTTGATCTTAATAAAAACACATTTTTTTTTAAAAAATACACAATAAAATAACCATAACTCAAAATATAAATAAAAAACGAAAAAAGTAAAAAAACTAAAATATTTTCGGCATTGTCCTCGTTCATTAAAAAAAAAACTAACCCAAAAATCGTTTTGACCCGTTCCGACTTGGACCCATTCCGCCCCTGACCTGGAATATTGCCCCTAACCCATTCGACCCGAACCAAAACAACCCATTTTTTAGTTGACCCGTTCATTCGTAACCTGTTTCGACCCTAACCCGTTCCAACCCATGACTCCTTTCGACCCAACCCAACCCTTTTGCTACCCCTAACTACAGTGGATATCTACGAGGGGGTTCTCCTCTTGTAATTGATGGCGGGGTGGATGAACCTTTGCCAATAAATATACACGGGTAGTCGGGTGACAAAACTTTGTTTGTTTAAGAAAAGGAATTATCTTTAGAAATTTGGATAAGTTAACTATTTATTGCTAGTAATTTATATAGTTAGATTAATCAAGTTACACTTTCCACTTTCATCTTCATTGCTAAACACAATCATGTAATCTTAATTAACTACACGCAAACACTAGAATTTAACCTGGTTTAATCTAAAGGCTGACGTATGTCAAATTGTCTACAAGTCTACAACCACATTTTAGGTTTTCTTATTACTCAGATGCTCAAGAGAATTATGATGGCTTAACAATTAACATCCATATATAATATATAACATTCATGGTATATAACTTGTAGAGAAAGAAAACGTAAATATGGAAACGGCCAAAAAATAAACCCACACGATATGACTAGGGGTCAGGCCGGTCTGTGGGTCGACGAAAACAAGTTAGGCTTTAGGCCCATACTTAATTAAGGTCTTCAAGTCAAAAAAATAAAATAAAATCTATATATAGATATATTATAATGAGTAAATTTAGTTCAAGTTAATGTATTAGTGTGATGGTTTGCTTGATTGTTATTAAATTACACGTCGTGAGTTCAAAACTTGTAGAAAACAAACTTTTTTCATAACAATTGTCATGAAAAAGCCACAAAATCTTACTTCGATTTATAAATGTATTGGTGTGGTGGTATGCTTGATTGTTATTAAATTATTTATAGGTCATCAGTTCAAAAATTTTAGAAAACAATTTTTTTTTCTTAACAATTGTTATGAAAAGGCTCCAAAATCTTATTTCAATTTAGGCTTTGACATTTGTTTTGCCGGCCTGCTAGGGGTGGTTGCCTTAACCCCTTAGCCGAAGGCTCCATAATTCCAATAGGCCATGGCTTTGTGGAAATATTTCCAGATAAGGCCATGTCTTGTGGTAGTGTCAATGGGGACGTGGAGCACCGCCACGTCGGTAAGTTGGGCACGAACGGAACAACGCATCAACAGTGGCGCGAAGGATGGTTGAGCTGTGATTATCTTTGCGTGTGTTGGACACTTTTTGTATATTTATTTTTGACTATTAAATAAAAAATAATCTAGTAATTTTTAGTTAACACTTAACACACTCCACCATTGCATTTTATATTATATCTCTGTGTAAAACATGTTGGTAGGCGAGTAAGATGAAACCCTTACTTGCTAAGACCATATTTAGTGGAGCATTAGGCTCTAAAACTATCCTCGAAACTCTAGATTGTGAAAGAGAAGAGAAACATTGTAATGATTGTAGGAGAGTTTTAGGACTTTTTATTATTACATGATATTTTACAGAATTCTTCTTTGCTCACTAAAACGCCACATGTCATAAAACATCTCTATATAAAAAGTTTCGACTTCACATAATTTAAGTGTCGCTACAAGTCAATGTTCTTTGCAAATGACGTTCATAGTAATAGGATCTTTGCAAATCTTCAACAATAATTAAAGTATAATTACAATAAAGTAAGCAGCTTAATCATGAACAATAACGCGTGTAATAAATATACAATCCAAAATATACACAAGAATTTGCATTTTATTTCTTTCAGATCAAATATTATGTGTATTTTATTATGTCACAAGTTAACTGATAGTGAAATTCATGGTGCTTATTTGTTGTCACAAACTTAGAGTTTCGGGCCAAGTTAATAAAGAAAATGAGTTGTTTTGATCCCTAAAATACAATGGTGTCATAGTTTTGATTCCTTGATGATATTCATATATATTCATGAAGCAAAATTCGTATATTCTTGAAAGAATATTCTGTTGGTGATGACATTGTTTTGTTTATTATAGGCATAACACTCATTTTTTTAAAAATCTTACAAGTTAAGGCCATAAAGTATACTTGACTATTACAAATGATAGGAAAATGGTTGTAATTATGGGTGTTGCAAACCGATTTTATACAAAATCATTGTAAGGAGTAAGATCATGAGTAGGGTGTTCGAAATACTAATATGTTTCTTTTAAGTTGGTTGTTTTATTTTTCTGATTTTTTTGTGTTCTATCTTTTATAAAAAAATCTCAAAATTGTTTGATATATGGGGGAGGAATGATGGTTTGGCTTTTAGTGCGATAATTATTTGTTGTTAGTAATATCTTTGCAACAATTTTTATACTTTGATTCACGTAATGGGTCATAACAAGTTTCACTTGAAACATGCCCACTTTTATTATGACTTGGAACATTTCGGGCAAGTTCAACTTGCATTCGACCACTTTAGTTAATGGGTCAAATTTGCTAGTTGTGTTCTCTTATAGCTGGGAAAAAGGACGGGTTGTGTCAGTCGGCGCAACACATATGAACCGGCTTGGTCGGTACAATTTAGGCTTAAAACTGGGTATTTAAAATACTACTTTTGGTTTCGAACATGCATTCTTTACACCTTTTTTTTACATTTACACACAATATAAAACTCACTATAACTGTTTAGTTTCTTGTATGTTGTTGGAGTTTAGTAAAATGTGTGTCAAGATCATCTAAAATTAAAAGTTTAATAAGATGGCATGTTTGAAACCGAAAAAAATTGTGAATCCTTAATTTAATATCATTAAACCCTCAATTTGAATCATTTGGTAATTTTTATTTACCGATAGAAACTCTTGCAAATGTTAGTTCATAGCAAGATATGTTGAAACTAACACAATAATATAATTAGAAGCACTTTTTTTAATATATTTTTTAACTCTTGTGACTTTTCAAAAGTTTAATGTGGTTTTTGTACATGATTATCGTCACTTGAAGAACCAGAATCATATAATAAGATAATTAATGAGATTTAATTTTTGAAACCTGCATAATACACGAGTTTATAACCTAGTTATATACTATATAAAAGGTAAACCAAAGTTTAGTGTACTTTGGTGTTCTTTATGATTAATCCTTGATGTATCTTTTGATTTTACTTGAGCCATTGTAGTTTTAAGAATCCTCATTTTGCGTTGTTTCATTTGCTTAGCCCAACAAGATTTTAAAGAAAGTTCTTATCTATATTTCATTTTTAATTGCAATTAGTTTTGAGTATTCTTTTATAAGTTTTAAAATACGATGTTTTATAGATTTCCGAATTAGTCGTTGCAATATGCTTATTTTATCTACGTGTTGATATCAATTTTACTCAAGACTGACTTGTGAATAACGCAGATATACATGCTATCAAAACTGTCTCACGGTTTACTTTTTTATATATAAATTAAGTTACATCATTTACCATTTCCGTTATTCTAATTATATAATACAATGATTTATAAATTTATGAATTGTGCTTATTTTTATCTATATACGAACTTGTAAAATATGATTGATTTTTTTTCCTATTGTGACGACCTGACTCGTTACCGTCTGTGCAGAATCGGTATCGATACCGATATTTGTTTTTTTTGTCGTTCGATGTAAATTTGTTGAAAACAAAGTTGTATTCGCAATGGATTATCTTTTTGATATTGTAACTAACAAAGAGCATCCGTATACTACATGTACCATGATGAACCTGCCAAGCTATTCGTTCAATCTCTTTTAGTTGTTATACCAAGTGTCTGTATCGTATTGGTACTATAAATGAACCGAACTGATACCAAACAAAAATCCGCCGCGAAATGCAGGGAATCCCACTAGCTATAATTATACTCGTCGATTATTATAGTGGTTTCTTTGCTGATCAACTTAATGGCATATTGGCAATTATTAAAGGCATTTAGTCTAACGTTATCTTGATGTGTTATAAGGTGCTTTCTTCTTCAAAGATTAAAGGTTCGAGCCCTGATTTAACAATGGAATAAAATTAGTAGATTAGATTCTTACAAGTTATTGTTCTAAGATAAAACTTAACGAAAAGAAAAAAAATTCACCATTGTTAACATGAGATTAATGAAGAAACAATTTATTGTAACTTCAATTAAAAAAGTTGCAACCCACTATTTACTTGCGAAAAAGTACACTTGTTGTACCCTAAAACTAAGGTTGCAAAGTAGGTAAGGATGCATGTGAGCTAATCGAGATTAAATTTTGTTGTTATTTTTTTTAGAATGACGAGTTTATCGTGTAAATAAACTATATAATATTTTATATTTGTATATAGAAATTATAATCATAAGCTATAACTAACATATGGTTATTAATGTGTGTATATATATTAACTAATAGATAATAAATAAACTGATCTCGAGTTTAAAAAGTAACCTGAAATCGAGTTCAAACTCTAAAAATAAAGCTTGAAAGCCCAAATCGCTTCGTTTACACCCACAAAACTAACTATATACCGAAAGTCATCATTTCATCTCCAACCTTAACCCTTCTTATATTATTAATTTGGTAAAAAATGATAAACTTGATGTTGTAAGTTGTGTTGTTGATTGTAAAACTAAAATAAGGAAAGGGGAAAAAAAAATAAGAAAAGAAGTTTATTATTATTATTATTATTATTATTATTGTTATTATTATATGCTTATCCTTTTAATTCTAGCACCTGTGTATGCCTTTAAATATTATTTAGAGAAAAAATTTTACTTTAGTAATCTCTCTCTAAAAAGGAAAAAACACACATCAGTATATATTAATAATAAGAGACTTGATATTTCCTCATACAAACCATCCTTAAATGCATTTTTATCCAATCCAAAATTTTAATTGCATATATTTTTAAACAAAAATTTACATATGACAACATTACCTTTATTATTAAAAAAACCGTGTAAAAAAATAACTCATCAAGTGATCAACCAGATCTACTCATCAAGTTCAGATCAACAAGATCTGAACTCATCCAACCTTGCACCAGAAATTACCACTAGTTCAATTGTTGAAACAACTGCTACTCAAAGAAATCGTCCTCTTGAGAATATCATTGATAATCTTCATGAAAGAGTGACCAGAAGTGGATCTGAAACAACAAACATCTGCTTGTTTTTGCAGCTTCTAAAAATATCAAAGTATATCAGTTGGATGTCAAGTCTGCAATTATGAATGGTAGAATAGATGAGGAGGTGTATGTTACTCAACCTTCAATTTTGAAGATCCTGATTATCCAGACATAGTGTACAAGTTAAGCAAAACTCGTTATGAATTACATCAAGCTCCAAGAGCATGGTATGATAAGTTATCAAATCACCTATTAGACAATGGTTTCCCATAAGAGCTATTGACAAGTCCTTGTTTTACAAGAGGAAGGGTAAAAATCTTCTTATCCTTTAAGTCTATGTAGATGGCATCATCTTTGGTGCAACTGATGATCACATGTGTAAGGAATTTGAAGAAGTCAAAATACTCCATGACTTCTATGGGAAAGATGAACTTCTTTCTTGGATTGCAAGTACACCAGAAATATGATGGAATCTTCATCAATCAGTCCAGGTATATGAAGGACATCACCTCCAAGTTCAAATATGAAGATTTGAAGACTATTACTACCCCAATGGACACTCATGAGAAAATGGTAGCTGATGAAAAGGCGGAGTCAATGGACCAACATGAATATAGGGCAAAGATTGGATCTTTGATGTATTTGACTGCAACCAGACCTGACATCATGTTTGCAGTTTGTGTCTGTGCAAGATTTCAGGCAAATCCCAAGGTCTCATGCATGTTATTTGTCAAGAGAATATTCAAATATTTGAAGGGCAATCCTGATATGGGGATTTGGTATCTAAAGAATACTTCCTTTGATCTGTGTGCCTTTACAAACAGTGATTATGATTGGTGCAACAGGAGGATGTCAATTCCTAGGAAGACTTGTTTCCTAGCAGTGCAAGAAGCAGACTACAATTTCTATCTCTACAGCAGAAGCTGAATACATTTATGCATCTGCTTGTTGTGCACAGGTTCTATGGCTACAAAATCTAACATCCCGAAAATTTCAATCCAAATTTGACAACTTAGGAAAGTTGAAGGATAAAAAATAATGTCAAAATAAGTAATGAGAAAAACTTAGATAAAGAAAATATAATCATATTATGTTAAGGAAATAAGAAAATAAAAACATTCCATAAAGAAAGTCATCTCATGTTAAGGATATGGAAAAAGGAAATTCCATCCCATATGGAAAGAAAATGGAAGAAATCCACTTGGGTATATATAAGGAAAATGGAATCCATCCCACATGCAAAGTGGTAAAGAAACGGAAGCACTTTATAAGGAAGAAAGTTTCCATAGTAATATTTTTTTATGCCAAACATGCGCTATGTGGTTCTAGCGAAGGGTGCAGAGCACCCCACGCGCACGCACACAGTCTCGGGCTCGGGCGAGGAAGATGGCGAAGGCGACGATGAAGGGCGTTGGGTGCAATGTGGCGCTTTGATGGCGCACTTTTCACTTCGCACGCTCGCATCGCCGCGAGCTGCTTGCGAGCCACCTTAGTATTTTTGGACAATGAGAGTTAGACCCAGACGTGACAAGCTACCAAAAGACAAGAGACCAAAAATAAAAAATAGTATCCAGGAATCTATCGCGATACGCGATGAGTCCAAGAATAAGGCCATCGCGACACGCGATGGTCCGTTATGACTTAGCGACACGTGTCACTTCCAGGTGACACTTGGCATATGTGTCAGGCCACGTGGCGACACGTAGCACTCTCTGAGCTACATGAGTCATCGCCATACGTGATGACTATAATAAAGGGTCCATCGCGTATCGCGATGGAGCCCGATTTCAATTATAAATAGAAGGGGTCACGACACTTCACAACTCCCACCAAAAACCTTTCTCTCTCTAGAATCACTTTCTCTACCTTGTTTTGCGTGCCGAGCATCGCTTGGCGCGCCGAACCTCATAATCTGCGACGTTTCCTCGAAGTGCGTGCCACCCAAAAGTAACCTAGTATTCTGCCCTTAAGTACATGCACGACCCGACGACCCATGAACATTGCCTTGATTTGCGTGCCAAGAAAAGTAGATCAAGAATACCCCGATATTCTTGCAAGTGCGGTAGTACTGCCGAAAGTCTAGGTAATTATTAAGCTAAGCATGGTAAGGTTTCTGCCCATATAAAATATTATTATTTCAAGGCTTAAAGCCTAGTCAGGGGTATAGCCTAAACCTTGATCGAATTAAAATATAATAAATAAAATAAGATTTCTTTATAATTAAGAAATACAAAATTATATAAACAAAGGTTATACTAAAATATAATTTCTTCATGATTAAGAAATATAAGCATTCACATACATGAGGATATAGTTAAAATAATATTTATTCAATAGTAAGAAAGATAAGCTTTACCTACAAGAGGTATAGTAAAAAAAAATAGTGTTTCTTTATGATTAAGAAACATAAGATTTTATATATCAAGGTTATAGACAAATGACGTTTCTTCTTGAAGAAGAAACATATCATTGACATTTTTTATTGAAGAAGGAACATCATAATTGTTAAGAATATATTATACTTTAGTTAGTAATGTAAATCTAAAATAAATAATGATAGGATAAAAATTTACCAACTAGAGGATCCTCAATCCTTTAAGGATCCATGATCCTGGCTAGACAAAGTACTTCTTAAGATGGATAGCATTCCATGCTCTTGGTAGTCAGTCACCTTCCATGGTAAGTAGATGATATGCCCCCTTTCCTGCCTCTGACTCGATCAGGTAGGGGCCTTCCCACTTAGGTGCTAGCTTTCCATATGCGGGTAGCAAATAAAGAGAAGGAATTCATTTCCAAAATATCAATCAAGGTTTAAAGCTATCAAAACCAGACTAAAGGTCTGTAGCCGGATTAAGATTCGATCCTGGTGTTTATATAAATTTATTTTATTATAGGTCAATCAACATTCGTTCATAAAGGTTTTCAAACGAGATCACCACATCATTCTAAACAGACAATCACAGGTGAATACGTTAAACCTTTTTTCAATCAGTCAAGACAAACATGTTGTTTATCTTAAATAAAGTCAGTCATATATTTTAAGAGATTACGTGATCTCTAACATAAAGATTTAAGGGATTACGTGATCCCTAATTTTACAAGATAGAAAATAAAAGCAACTCAGACCGAGTAAACATGTGTCTGGATCCAAACATAATTAATCTAGTCTTTCAAAAAAGGCTACGTGGCCACAAACTAGAGATCATAATAAAAGTTCTCCAATGGGCGTCAGTTCCCGGAGAACCGGAATTGTGTGTGTATGGCAGTGGCACAAATCCCAGAAATAAGAGACGGTTCTGCTGAGTTTGTTCAAGAAAACTATCTTGTCAGCCAAAGAAAGATTTATAAGATGTTTTTAGAGTCAACGATTCACCAGCATATCGCTGACGTATTTCCCTTCAACATTTCAGGAAATAAAGTTAAGCACAGGTAGCAAGGAAATTATAGCCATTCATGGAGTTAGATGCTCGCAAGGCAGAGATAGCTCAATTTTTAATTATTAAAATATTGTAAAAAATATCTAAACAAGATTTATTAGGGGTGTTCACGGTCCAGTTTTAGGGTTAAACCGCGAACCAAACCGCTAGTAACGATTTTAGTTTTTGCAAACCATAACCAAACCATTGAACATTTAAACCGAACCGAACCAAACCAAACCAAACCGTACCGTTACGAACGGTTTAGTTCCATTTTGGTTTAACGGTTTGGGCCTTTCGGGTTTTTATACAAATTGTTCGACATATGATATGATATATTTATAGTAAAGTTGTCAATAATTTGCAAATATCAAACATATTTAAACATGATATGTTCACGGTTTAAGTGTAAACACAAGTTGTTCGAAACACACATCAAAATAATCATGTGAACAAACTTTAATATGCCAAAATACATCAAAAAGTTAACGGTTTGACTTAGCACATTTTCTAATTCATTGCAAGTCTGCAGTTAATATATATTATATACATTACTAGTTCTAATTTAACAAATATATTCATATAATCTAAGATATTTTAAGAAATTAAACATAATTAAAGTATACAATACGGTACGGTTTTATACGGTTGGTTTTCGGTATAAACCGTAAACCAAACCGTTCACTACGGTTTGAAATTTTTGAAACCGACCGACCGAAACTTTAATAAAAAATCAACCATGAAACCGAACCGATGACCGGTTTGGACGGTTTCACGGTTTCGAACCGAACTGTGAACACCCCTAAGATTTATAAAGTAAACACTCGGATATTTATTATCCGAGAAGCCTTCCAAATAAATTAAATATTTTATTATTGTAAATAAAGGTTTATAAGTATACTAATGTTTCAAAAATATATATTAGTATTTTATTTTTAAACTAAAACTTCTGCTAAATAACCGCATTTATGATATATTTAAAAAAGAGGTACCAACTATTGGTCATACGCCTAGGCCCTAAGTCGGGGTGTGACACAAAACCAAATGCTGGACTATGGTCTAAATTTCTTACACACTCCTATTTTCATTGATAATATTGTTGCTATGTTCATTGTGAAAAATCATGTGCATCATTCTAGAACTAAGCATATTGGGATTAGACAACATTTCATTAGAAATTGTAATGAAAATGGCTTAATAAAGATGAAGATGGTTGTGACTAATAAGAATCTTGCTGAATTATTCACCAAGCCTCTAGACAAAACTAGATTTAACTACTTATTAAAGGCCTTAGGAGTGATTAATGTTGATGAAGTCTAGTTAATGATATGTGCTTGCGTGCTTGATGATTTATCTATTCTTTTGTGCATTCTGTTTGATTATCTTTTTATGTTTGTAGGTTTTGCTAATCAGAAAATCCATAAAGATTTTGTTTTATCTTGAGTCTTTTGAAGAAAATCCAAAAATGATTTGTTTCCGTTTCAGTCTGTTTATAATGATTAAAAAATCACAACAAAAATTTGAAAAGTGTCAAAAAGTTTGATTCAAAAGCAAAAGCTTTTGGTGAGTGCAAAATGAGATGTGATATGATTATTCAGTTAAATGCTTTGAAGAAACAATTAAAAACTTTTAAGTGGAAATGTGATCCAACCTTAAATGGGAAATAATAGTACATTGACTATCTACACCTAACATATGGATTTAATAGGCTAGAAGAAGTATGAGTTTAGTCATTGATATGTTTGGTAGTTTCCCATGATGTGTAAAAAAATTGATGTGATATAAACATAACGAATTGCTAAGTTTAATGTGGATATACATTTTAAAAGAAGTATGCATGTTTCAATATACATCTCTTCAAATGATAGACATAAAGGTAATATCCAGTCATACACAAGCATGTTAGTGTTTGGTCTCCCAAAATGAAAAGTTTTAATATATGATAGTAAACCAAAATTCTTCAATGTTTATATATCAACCACAAGTTGATAAAAATACAAACTTAAGGGTTTAAAGTTAGAACAACGCAAGGTGGAGCATCATTATAAGTCCTAAACACCTTGTATGAGAGGCATGTAAGACTGAATTACGTGGCATGTAAGTCTATTGTTCAACCTTAATGTTTGAAATTGCAAAAATATCCAAAGTTTGTCAAAAAATCTGTTTTTGTCGTCAAAATATTTTGTCCAAGCATTAGGGGGTTGAAGTTGAGTTGGGGTGATCTAGAGAAAGCTAGATAATCCTTGAGACGAGACATGAGGCATCATAAGTCTAATTAGTGGGATCTATTTGAATCTTTTGCATTAGTACTTGAACCTTAAGCATATCACTGATGTAATGGAATTAATGCTAAGGTAAGAAATACCAGCTGTTAACCTGCTTTATATGTTGCATTAATGCTGAGAATGATGTATTGTGAAAGTAACTTAGTCAATATGATCCCATGTTGAGATCTTTCTAATTTTTTATTTGATTTAAATGACAAACTGAAATTTGATCTCATTTCACCAAACTGTGTAAGCTTTAAATCACCAAAGTGTCAAAACTTATGCCCTTTGTCTATTTAAATAAGTCTCATCATTATACTTATGTTTTTATATGCTCAAACTTTTAGTATTTTGCAAATTTGGCTATTCGAGCATGATTTATAGGTTCAAGCATGAATTTTGAAGTATTAGAGAATACGTGTGTTTTTAAGGAATATCTAAGTCATTTGAGCATGCTTTAAGTCTTTGAGTATATTTGTTATGTACTCGAGCATAGTTGTGTCTCTACACGATTAATGCATGATGTTATGTGTTTTCGAGCATGGATGTTGAATATGCGAGCTGAATTGATTATTTATTCAATTCGTGTGTGATATGTGTCTTTATTTGCTTTTTAGGTTATTCATATCGGGGACTTAATTGTTCACAAGCAAGATGGATTGCTTGAAGTTTTATTCTTGGTTAATTTTTTTGTGATTTGTTTCTCGAGCAACCTTTTATATTTGAGCATGCTAGATTCATTTTATACTTACGTTTATTTTCTAAGGCTTAAGTTTGTCTAAGTGTGCTAGTCATTTATTTCCCGGGCAGACTCTACCTTACCTGTGACTTTGATTTCGAGCATACTTGAGGATAACCATGCTTGGCAGTTTGCTCGAGCATGGATAGTATTTGAGTTTTTAAATTATTTTAAAGAATATGACGTCTTGCTTGTGCAAAAAGACAAAAGCCTTTTAAATTCACATACATACAAACTTTAGTATAAAAGGGGACTTAAACGTTTCCAAACACTTTTCCCTCTCACCTACTAAAGCTTCATCTGCTTGTGCCATAATTACTCAAATACTCACTTAATCAATACTTGTGTTTTTATTACAGATTCCGACTTGGTTAGTGATTTAATCCTTAATTTCCGACACCTAATTTCTAGGTTTAGGGTATCAATTTTATGTCTTACTTACCGGTTTGTTTTTGTGTAGGTTTACAATTGTCGAAGAACAGGTTCTTAAAGAAAAATTTCTTTCTCGAATCTTCTTTCATTAATGTTTAATTGCATTTTCTAATACTAATTCTTGTTTGCATGCCATTATTTGTTGCAGATAAGATGCCTTACAAGTTTGAACCAAAACACAATATGTGTGCTCTGCTAGAGGTTACAAATGAGAATCAAGCATTAGAGCAGATTATCATATGGCTACAACTGTCGAACTTAAACTTTGCTCTCACTAAAAACCCTATACTTTACAGAAATCATTTACAAGACTTTTGGGCATTGGCTGAATATGTGAATGATGCCAATAGATAAAGGATTAAGGCCACCGTTCAAAACAGAGAGATAGAGATTACATAGCAAATGATAAGGGCCAGATTGATACTAAATGATAAATTTTAAGGCCAATTGTTATATTCTCAAAGGAGGTTATTGAGAATCTTTCAAGAGACTATGAGCTACCTAGGAGGAATACATGAAGGACAATTTCAGAAGGGCATGCTCCCGTTGATTTATAGGTTCCTAATACATCATCTTATCCAGAGTTTATCTCTGAGAACGGGTACATGGACCTTGTTGACTAGAGAACTTGCTTCTGCTACTATTTCTATATTATACACAGAGCCATTTAACTTTTCTAGGATGATATATCAAGGGATGGTGATCAATACACAAAGAAAAGAGAGAGAATTATTTTGATGTACCCAAGATTATTGCACATTATAATTGATGCTAAACTGCAAGATCTTGCAAGGAAAAGTGAAACTCTATTCTTGCAAGACCCTAATGTTTATAGAAGATTTAGTCGTTTGGCTACCAGCCAATTTAATCCTTAAGTGGAGTTTGATATCCTACCATGGATTTTAAATGTTGTATTATATATATGGAGGTGCCTGAGTCACTTGAGCCAGAGGTAGCAAATATTGATGAGGAAAGTGATAGTAGTAGTGAATCTAATGATAGTGATGGTAATAATGATGCTCCTGATGATAATGTGGTTGAACAGAATGTTGATATTGGTGTTGAACATGTTAAGGAAGAGCATATTGAAGCTGAAGATGTTGTGCAACAAGTTATTGATGATGTTAACATTGGTTTTCCACCTATTTCCCCTGACCATATACTACCATAATCACCACATATTACATTTCAACTCCATTCACCAATCCATGAAACCATTATTACTGAGCCTATTAACCAACATACTTCAGCTACCCCATCCTAACCTGAATCCCACGCCCATGAACCTTCTGATAATTCCTCAGCAGAACAACAATCAAACATTGAAGCCAATATTATTTCCTCATTCCAATCACCCATCCAAGAAACCTTTCATATATCTTTAATTCACTCACTCATACATGAAACATTCCTAATTTCACCAACCCTTTCACATGAAACCACTACACAACAAAGCCTTTACCCACATGCTGAACTTTATTCAGATCTCCCAACCAGAAACATTTTGCAAGAAGAAAGAACAAAGGTAAGGCTCCAGTCATTGATGAGAACCCTGAGGATCCAGTCATACACTTTATATCTACATCTAGGAATCAATTCCTAAATTTATATGAATCTGTAACCAGGGTCAGGACTGTGTTAGAGTAAATAATGAAAGAAATGTATGAAAGTGAGTTCTTGAACTTTATGTTGTCTGAGAAGGAGATAGAAGAACAAAGGGTCCTGCTTGAACAAGCCAATTTAGAGAAACAATTAAGAGATGAAGCACAGATGTTGGGTGAAGAGGAAATACCCCAAGAGATCTTAGAATCTCTAAAATTGTTTAAAAAGGGGTGATGCCAAAAAGGGGGCTAATGGTGAAATATTAAATATGAGGCAAATATTGACAAGGATGCTAAGAAAGATTATGTTGAAAAGCTGATTAAGAGAGTCAAAGAATGGCCAGAGAAGATTGTGTTCTATGTCAAAAAGAGGAAAATATCTACTTCTTTTGTGCCTGTAACTGAAGAGCCTTTGGAGGCTGTACCATTGAGGTAATTTATGTGATTGAGAATACTCATGTTGTTGTTGTTCCCAAATCCAAAAGACAAAAGGCAACTACAAAGAATACTTTGAAAGGGAAACACAGTTAGAGAAGCTATTAGAAGAAGACCGAGGTTCCATAAATAGGTGCTCTTGATGACTTATCTGGTGAATTAATTGATGAAGATGTTGGAGGGCAACCAGAAGTGAAACCAGACATGAAAGCCTTCATGTCAACATGACTGAGTTACACATGGTAAATATTCAGAAAAGACTTGATGAACTTAAAAGGAAAGACCCCAAAATTCAGATTCAACTAGATTTTGGGATGAGATTTGAAGAAATCAAGGATATGACAGATGAAGATCTTGATTATTTTATCCAGAAGAAAAATGATTTGGAATAGAAAAAGGCTGCTATGCTTAGATGAGAAATAGAAAGAGAAACTTGCTAATAAGTTATATTTATGAGACTGATCATATGGATAATTTTCAGCAGAAGAACTTGACAAACATTTTGAAATAGTGATAGAAAGAAGTCAAGATGAAGATGAAAAATAAAGCTAAGAAGAAAGACATGAGAGAAAAGGAGGAAGCTGATTAGAGGGAGAAAGAACTATAAAATTTTGGTGGTAGAAGGGATTTTAGTTGACAAGGGTTATAGCTATGAATTGGTAAAAATCAAGTCAAAGAAGGAAGTTGAAAAAAAGTTTCAAACGATTTCAAAGAAAATAAGAGATGAAGAGAGAGCCACTTCTGCACAACATAAAAAAACAATGAAAAGATGAGCTCCATTGAAAGCTTCCTATCAAGACCTTCATTAACAAGAAAAAGAAGGTTGAGAAGAAAAATAAAGATAGAGAAGAGCCAGTGTTCTCTGATGACATGTCCAACTTGTTGATAAGATTATTGATTAGCAAAGGGGTAGTTGAACTTGAGATTGATAAAATTTCAAGATCCTAGATGAAGAGTTTATTTGACATTGAGGCAAAGAAATATAACCAGGAATTAAAAGAACAAAAGATATATCCTCTTAGAAAGTCTAAACCTTCTTCTTCCAAACGAAGCACATAAAATAAAAGAAAAAGGGAAGAAGTGAAGGAAACTGTTGAAATGGATAAAAAATAAAAGGTAATTGAAAGTCAAGATACTCCAAATCATGATGAAGAAACCATGAAAATGATCAACCATTTGGTTGAAAGAGAGCAAGATTGTGACATTCTGATTAAGCTTCCAACAGAAGAAATTGAAAGAATATATGCTAAGGATCTTGAACTTGATGAAGGAAGTGAAGAAAATGAAGTATCATACTATGAGTGATCCAGAGGAGATTCAAGCACATATTTATAAGATTTTTCAAAGATCTGGTTCTACAAGAATATTACCTTGACTATCAAATTTTCAACCATATACCTCAAGACATCCTGTTCCAGCCATCAAAGCTTCATTTAGGAGAGAACCAATTCCATAATCTAATGAAGATCTACCAAAGGACTTGTTCTTTGATCCTAGAACTGGTGAATTGAAGATTATGTTAAAAAGTGGAAAGGTGAAAGTTGTAAAATACAAAGATGACTTTAGAGATTTATCTGTTGAGTAACTTTCTAAGCTTGCCAATCTACCGTTGTATAATTATCAACAAAGAAATAGACTGGCAAAGGCTCAACATAATGATCTTTCTAACTATTGGAAGGACCAATTTAGAAAGGTATTTCCTTTCTTTAAAAGAAAACTAAGATTGAAGCCTACAGAAGCTGAAAAGAAATGAAGATATCAAAGAGCTCTTGAGCTCAAGGCATCCAAAATTCCTCATTCCAATATAAGATGGACAATCAAAGAAGCAGTCAGCATGAGAAGAGAGATGATGAAATCAAATGTTGAAGTAAGGAAGAGTGGATTAATTACTGAACTCAGATATGATGATGTATCTACAAGCTTCCTACTTATGAACTCTCTTGGACACCTTTTGGGTGTGATCAAATATTACTCTGAAGTGTAGTTCTTACACACTACTTATTTAAGGGACATTGCTGAGTGGGGCTTCCCTAAAGATCATAAATTTTGGACTGAACTCAACATGTTTTAACAAAGTGAAGTTAAAATTAGAAAAGACAAGATTGACAAGAGAAATCAAGAATTTGCAAAGAAGAATGCAAGATACAACCGTTAATGTTTATATTTAGTTTTATTGTACTTTTTATTTTGAGTAATTCTTATTCCTATTTTGATATGCAATACCTTCTTTGGCAGAATTAAAACTTGTAATCATTCCTTTTAGTAATGTAATTTACTGTGTTCAAAGATTTGATTTGTATTTTTGTTAAGTGTATGTAATCCAGTTGTGTTTTGGTGCATCTGAGTTTGTTTCAATCTAGGGGGAGATTGTTGGGTCCAAAGGTTAGATAGAAATCTTCTCAACCTCCCCAGATTCGTCTAAGTATGAAACTCGAGTAAGCTCAAGCACTCCGAGCAAGGAAAATACTTCCTAGAGCGTATTATTCTATCCGAGCAATTTTTTTCCAGAAATCTAGTGTTAGCTTCAAGCAAGATGCACTTTGTCGAGCAAAGTTGTTCTTGAATCAAGTAAGGTTTACTACCGAGCGAACCATTGATATAACTTAGCTTAAACTAAGTTCACGAGCAACTTAGTGGGTCAAGAAAAGTTGGAATAAAGAAAAATATCAAGTTTGATGGTATGGAGTTTATGAAATTCTAATAAGCAAAGTTCAGCCTCGATAATGTCTACAGTACACGAGTATATTTAGAATGTTCAAATAAAACTAAGTATAGGCCGAAGAGGTTCGAGCAAGAACTTGTTTGCTCGTAGGGACAATCCAAGCAAAATTTGGTTTGCTCGTGAAGATTAAAGTTTGCTTGAGAGAAATATTTTAACACTGAAAATATTCTAAGTATGGACCTACTCGAAGTAATGTTCCGAGCATACTCATGGATTACAAAGTCAAAGGAGCTTTACTCGTCAATGATTATGTCCGCTAGAAGACTTGATTTAAACTTGTATTTTATTTTATAATGTTTTATAATGATTAGGGATTCTAGAAGGAATGACACGTCTGCCTATAAATATAATGATTAGGTCACATTGATGGGACACCTCTTACACACCTTTGACAGCCAACACACCTGAATATATGTCAACTGACATTTCCTTCTAAAATCCTAAAATCCTAAGTTTAAAAGTTTCAACTTTATTCTTTTATTAGTTTATTTAATGTTAATTAAATGTTTTAAACATCATCATATTTTCGTTGATTCGTGTATAATTTCTTATATAATTGTGCTATCTTTTTATCTTTAATTTTTTTAACTAAATGAAAAAAAAACATAAAGATTCTTTGTTTCTTGTTATCCTACATTCATATTCATTTATTAATTCATATAAACATTCAGATCAAGCAAAATACTCTTATTGAATCAGTTTTTTAAAATAAATCCTAGAACAAAGTCTTTATTATTTCTTTGTATTAATATATATTTAATAACCTACACATATCGTACTAATAACATACACATATATTCATATTAACCTACACAGACTATACTGATAACGTTCCTTTTAGAAACACCATGACACATTACATATATCGCAATATAACCTACACTAAATATAATAGCCTACACAAATTAATTATATTAACCTACATATCCTTTCAATAACCTACATCATATAAAACTACCACATATCATCAAGCTCGTACATATACACATCCTACCAAATTTCCTACACAGTACCATACACATCCTACACAACAATATTTTTAACACGAGACATCTACAACAAAAATAAATTTTAACCCTAAATCATTAAAGTTAAGAATGATGTATTTAAGGTTTTGTAATAATTAAATAACATGTGTAGTAGCGATGGTACCTACACATAAATCGATTTTACTCTAAAAGTAGCTATTGAAACAAATGTTTGTGTAGAAGTGATTGAAAGAGATAATTGAGTCCTACCCTTGAAATCACAACTCTACAATAAAAAATAACAAACTAAATCAAAAGAAATATTGTCTTAGATTACTCCAACACAATGCGACATTGTTTTTCTCTACACACGTATTCCTACATTACTAAAATTTAAAATGTGAAACTCCAATAGTTTCTTACAAATACAAATAATAATAATAATAATAATGCAATTAACTATACTTTTTTGTTTCATACGTACACTAATAATTATATATATATTTGGTTAATTATTAGTAACACTAACTACACAAAATTACAAAATAAAGGAACATATCCACACACACATATATATATAACTGATAATGTTTTTTTTTGAAAAAAAACAACCAAATCAAATAGATGCAAAGAAGCCTTATTTTTTCCACAAATTATAAACTTTAGAATTAAAATTATGATGTAAGCTATTAGAAAGAGACAAAAATGTGAAATTATAATTAATACAATAAATTTTTGATATTTAATTTCTTGAGAAAAATAAAGCGTAGAAAATGGAAACATATTTGGTAATATATGTTCAAAATCAATAGGCTACACAACAAAAAGACCACACTACCCTCTTTAATTAAAACATGGTATGTTTGACAAAATTGCGTTTAATTCATTGAACAAATAATTACAAAAATGCCATAAAAAATGTAGTCCATGGATCCATCTAAATCAAGGGTTTAGATTTACTTCTCGCACTTCTTGCATTAAAATGGCTTCTCTCTTGAACCATCCCATATATATATATATAGGGTTCAGATCATACACACATGAAATTAATGTGCTAAACGCCAGAGAGTAATTATATATACATGTAGAGTAATTATGTAATTACTCTACTTGTATATATAATTACTCTACTTGATTCTCACATTTATAGCGTTAATTTCATTTGTACGTTAACCTTCCTCTATATATATATGTGTGTGTGTGTGTGTTTATATATATATATATATAGAGAGAGAGAGAGAGAAGATGGAATACAATAATGTCTTATTGTACAAAACGTACGCGACAATTGGGAGCGTTGATTTCAACCTTCGACTCAGTTGCATTTAGTTGGGAAGATTCCGTTTATTTTCAGCGAGAATGGTACGATTGTCTTTTGTTAATTAATCTAAATTAAGTTATTTGCATATAAACGGTTACGCGTATCGTGATTTATAGCTGAATCAAAATCAATTTCTTTTTTATGAACCAATTTTTGTACCATAATCAAATCAATTAAGTTTACGAACCAGGTTTGAACCGACTTTTGATCTAGGGTTTTGAAATGTAAAACGATCGTGAATGTATGTTTTTGCTCTATTTCAAATAATTGACATTAGTTCTATAGTATGGTTTAATCGGTCAGGCTTCTGCATGTTAGTGTGCTATGATTTTTAGATTTTTTTAGCATTTACAAATAATCACATGATAATATATTAGTTTAGTTTGCGAGTGTATTACGAGCGTGTGCACATGATAACTTTTGAAGTTTAGATTATGATCGTATTTACGAGCGTGTTAACATGATAGCTTTTGAAGTTCAGAATATGAGAGTATTACGAGCGTGTTAACATGATAGCTTTTGAAGCTTAAAATATGAGCGTTTTACGAGCGTAACATGCTAGTGTTGAGGTTGATATTCATTTTATGAGCTTTTTAACATCATTGTAAGTGAAATTTAGTAATTGAGCATTTTACGAGCGTAACATGGTAGTTTGTTTTAGTTTAGGTTGTGAGCGTTTTATGAGCGTAGTTAACATCATAGTAATATAAATTTGGTAAGAGTGTTTTACGAACATAGTTAACATGATACTATTTGTATGAGCGTCTAAAATATGTATTTATTTTAATTTTTGCACATGATGCAAGTATTGTAGTTGAAAATAAAGGAACTGATATTATTCCTAAAGTTGCTTCTTGTGACAAATCTGTCAAAGTAATGATGTTTTCGTCATCAGATCAAGCGTATGATTTATATTGTGAATATGTAAAGAAGCCTGGATTTGGTGTTCGGAAAGGTGGATCGTACATGTATGATGGGGTACAAAAGACCAAGTATTTTATATGTTGTAAAGAAGGTCACAAGCCAGCCAAAAGTTATAATTCGAAAGGTGATTATAATGAATCAAACAAGCCATATTATAAAAGGAGGAAAATGCCTAAAATTAGATATGGTTGTAAAGCACAACTTCAGTTAAAGTCTATGGACGGTGTAAGTTTTGAAGTTCATGATTTTGTTGAAGGCCATAATCATAATAAGGTAGCAGATTGGGATACGCAGTTTGTTCGATCAGGAAGGAAGTTAACACATGTCCAAGAGGAAAATATTTATGAGTTGTATAATTTGAACTTGGGACCCGTTAAAGCGTTCATTGTTATGAGAACACAGTATGGTGGTTTTGAAAAAGTGGGTGCAACTAAGTATGATTGTAAGAATTTTAAACAAGGTTTCAATTGTTTTATCTGAGAGTATGATGCTGAGATGACTTGTTCAAAGATTATGTACGAAGAAAACATTTTCATCTGATTATTCATTTGAATATGATGTCAATGATAATGGTGAGCTAATTCGTGTTTATGGGCTGATGAGATTTCAAAGAGTAATTCTCTTGAATTTGGGGATATTATATCTTTTTAATGCTACATTTAAGACTAACAAGTTATTGATCCATACATTTTCAATATAAAAGTTTTGTATTAATTTTTGTGTTTTGTATGTATAAATATGTTTTTATGTACAAGTACAAGATGGTTTTTGTACCATTCACAACAAATGATAACCATTATGATAGTGTGACTATCGGTGTTGGATCATTAGCTTTCGAAACTATTGAATCACACATGGTTATTGGACACGTTACTTAAGTCGTTTGGTAGTGCACCGAAGGTTATTGTTACTGATCAAGACCCGACTAAGAAGCAAGCTATTGCATTTGTGTTTCCAAATACAAGGTGTTGAACTCGGATTCAATCTAAACGATTATCGATTATCAATCGTAGATCTAATACCTTAAACGGATCTAGTTCTAGATAATACTCTTAATTATATATATATATATATATATATGTATATTAGTTATTATATATGTGTAATAGTAATACGTTAGATGAAGGATTGATCGAGAGAGAATTGGACAGAAGTTCATTACCCCAATAAATCAATAACTAAATTAACAGAGTATAGACACCCTATATATAGACGATGGAGCCAATTCGTTACACATACCTCAATGAATTGGATCCAGTTCGTTAACTTACATACTCAATAAAGGAAACATAACGAATCTTTGATTCGTTATGCCCCATTCGTCAACATTCCATGACGAATGAGAACATAAATAACGAACTAGACATTACAATAGATAAACTGGCTAATTCGTTAAACATCCTTAACGAATTATCCTTACATTAACGAACTAAAGTAAATTATATAAATGCCCTTAATATTAAAATATTAATAAATTACAAAATGATAGTTACAAAGACTCGAGACGACAAAACCGTGCACTAACAAACACCCCCTCGTCTTGAGTTCTTTGTCTTTACTTTACATGAAATTTTTCGACTCCAAATCTCGACAACTATGAATCCTGAAGTTGTGACACACACGCACGACACGTTGGAATTGCATAGCTCGTTCATAGTCTTCCTGGCGCTCAATTAATATCTTATTCACGAACAACACGTCATTGTCAGTCTCAGATAAGTTAATGAGCCACATAGGATAGATCACTCTAATAAAGTTAGTCTTTAAGACTTTCCCAAGGACAATGACGGCCTCACCAGTACGATTGTCGTAGTACCAACGGTTGAACGTTAGGTGAAGACCTTGCGGGAAAGTCTTCACTAGTACGTACTTCATCATTTTTGGTGGTTTTACCTTAAGCATGAACTTCCCCCATCCCGTACGTGGGGCTATCTCGTTAATACGCTTACATATAGGAATCTACGGCTTAAAGTACTTAAACCCACAGTTTACTTCAAAAAGCAAGTGTTGATGAAACCAATATGCTTGATGATTTCTGCCGCGGTTTATGAAAGGTCGACTCGCGAGGGTACGAACATCCCAACGCGGTAGTGAGAGAACGTCAGTGATATTTTCATAGTACTGAACGCCATTCTCCCACTTGATGATGCATACATTAAGTTCAGAATCATACAGCCAGGAAACGATATCACCTTTAATAGTCGACACGGCTTTGAACTTAGTCTTCTGATTGGCTTTAGCACGTTCAATCTCGTCCTGCTCTAATTCTTCATTCACGTACCTGTACGCCTCAATGATCATACGTGCTTGTTTGCACCAATACTTAAACCATTCTTGAATATCCTCCATTGATGGATCAGGATTCCAATCCAACCTCTTCTCTTTCCCCTTAGAAACCTTTTCCAGATGATCTTCAGCAGCTTTGACATTTTCTTCATTGAAGTTAGGAATACCCTCATCAACATTGGATCGTTGATAAAGATCGGGGTATTCCTCTGCTGTCACATCCTCGATCTCGATCTCTTCATCTTCATAAGCAAAAGTCGTGTTCATCACGGGAAACGTTGGATCTTGTAAAATTTCTTCATCATTTATTACTTCCACGTCATCCTCAGCTTCCAAAGCATTCAGCTCTTCATCATTCAAACCCAACAATATCGAAATCTGCTCACGTGTCAGTGACCTATCAACAAACTGTCCCTCCTCAATCTCATCCGCATTCACCATACTCCTCACCACCCCCATATTATCCACAAATATCACAGTATTAACCTTTATTGACTCGATTGGTTGTACATTCGTCGAGTCTTGACAAACAACCACCTGTTTATCCACATCACCAACACCACTCATTCCAGCACCATAGGATGAGCCATGAGCTTGTTTCGGCTCACAACCTCCAGCTCCCGAGGCATCAGGATCTTTATCATCCTTCTTTAGCTTCTTAAGTACATGTTCTTTACATGTTAGCTGCAGAATAAGATCCTCTTGCTCCTTTATTTTCACCCCTGAGACGTAACAATCTCACGGAGCTCGTTTGTCTCTTTCTGACAATAGGAGACGAAACCCATAAAACGCATTTGATTAAGTAACATCTGCTCTTGAGCTTGATGATCGGCCGCCATTTGATTCTCATATAGATGAATCAAACTCAATTGCATGTTCATCTGATTTTCCTGTGGCATAGCATGAAAGGATGGAGAGATCGGCTGTACAGGACCATAAGGACGATTAAGCCTCATGAAAGAAATGTCCATAGGCTGTGTTGACATCATAGTCGGTGTTGGAGAAACCACCGATGTAGCAGCAGTAGGCCTTGGTAAAGTAGATAAAACAGATTGAGGGATCATACCAAGCCTAGGATCCGAAGTAAGAGTAGTCGTCAAAGTCAATTCCGTGGTGCTAGTAGTAAGCGGCAGCACCGGTCTTTGAGGAGCATGTGACCTTGGAACTTGAGGAACAAATGAAACACAAGAACCTTGTGTTATACGAAGTTTAGCTGGCTCGTCAGAAGCAATCTCTTTACCCTTTCGTTTGTGTGGTGCAACAGAAGAACTTGCCACCGCAAACTTAACCTGATGTTGGTCACCCCCTTGACCACCATCTCCACCATTTCCACCATCTCCACCATCATCACCATCATCGTTCTCACCTAGACCCTCTTCACGTTCAGAATCCGAATCATCATGGATCCAACGATCATCAGAAGGACAGACAAAAGCCGGATTTGCAATGTGACCAATCAAGCGTTTGGTTCTCGGCGTATCTTGACAGTACAAATTCGTTCTTCTCATTGTATCAACTTTCATATGTTCAAGCTTCAATACATCGTTGCGGAGTGTTGGATCAATCACCAGATCAGGAATCGCATCATGAATAAGCAGTTGGAGAAACCGTGGATACATAAGAAATTTCCCACGTCGATTCTTGACAAGGCAATTTTCTTTGAGATTATAGAAGATCATCACTGAGAAGTTAAAAGGCTTATTCAAGATCAACGCGACGAATTCCGATTGGAGCATAATCCGGCACTCGTCAAATTCACCTTTTCGTCCACCAAGGAAATTAATCAGAACATGCAATAAATACTTGTACGTGGGGCACAAGTTTGCCTTGTTATACATGGACTTGTCAAGGTCACCAACATAAAATACTCGGTCGAACAGACTACTAATCAACCCTTTATCGAATTCACACGGGTTATCCACATTATCTCCAAATCTTAACACTCTTTGGATCTCCTCGGTTGATATCACAACCGGTCTACCATTCACCTCGGCAGCTATATGATCCTCCGTCTACACATATCGGGTTGAGTTCCAGAACTGACGGATAATACTAAATCGAATCTTAGGATTCGCTGTAACAACATAGCTAATACGTGAACGACGTATAAAAGCTAACTTTTTCCCAAATATATCTTCATCGGCAAAGTTCGTTCCGAAAAAAGCGCAGATGTTATGCTTCTTGTCGAACGGCAGTAACGAGAGATCTGGATCCTATTGTTGTGGTACCGGTTGTTGCTCAGCTAAAGGAGGATCCTGAACAATCTCGTCAGCCATAAATGAAAAATATATAAATCCAATATTTAGTAAAATGAAATAATAATTAAATATTTAATTATAATAATTAATTATATTTTCTGATTTGTTATAACGAATTGGGTAATTCGTTATCGTGGAAAAAACACGAATCAAAGATAACAAATCTTAGTTAAAGGGATAACGAATTAATGAACGAATTAGGTAATTCGTTATCGTATGAGGTTGATTCGTTAAGCTATTGGTAACGAATTGAACACGAATGGGTTGAAATTCGTTAACCCATAACGAATTGGACTAGTAGTGTTCAATTTTGACTTTATGGAGTCAAGGTCAAAATTGACAAGAACATTGAAGGTCAAACCTTTCAACCCAGACCCAATTACCCCATAATACACGATATAAAACCTTACAAAAGACCCTAATCAACTCGGAAACACATCGACAATTGACCTGAATTGTCCATTTTGATTGGGTTTTGGTATAAGTTGGGTAAATTGATGTTTATATTTATAAGTTAATAACAGATTATAAACTCGATCAAAAGACCCTTGAAATGGTCATAATATTCTACGAAAAACATCACGTTCTGATCCTCATTACCTTGCGAATCTTAAATGAGGAACAAATAAAGGTTTAGAGATGATCGAATATTCTGGAAAAATCGGCCAGAGGTTTGCTTAGTGAGGAAGAAAGTGAATAGTGAACGAATCAAGACGAAACGGTCTTCACAGTTCCCCATAAGCAACGAATTGGCACTTTGTCCAAGACAACGAACATCTTATTCGTTAATTTTGAAATAATGAATTAGTTGATTCATTATTATATTCGTTACATGTGGCAACAAGTGACACGTGGCAAACGAATAAGTGATTCGTTAAGACTTAACATGAAGCAATAACGAATTAGAAGAGATTCATGCTTAATTCGTTTAAATATGGATGACGAATTAGGGTCATTCGTTACAGAGTGGCGAAAGCGAATTAGATTGGTAACGAATTAAAGTATTTCGTTATAAATAAGCCCATTCGTTATTCATAAATAACGAATCAAGTTTGGTATCTTTTCAATTTTCTTTTATTTAATTTAAATTCAAATAAATAATTAATTCAAATAAATAAATAAATAAATAAATATCTCATCGAAACCCATGTCCCAATGATATTATACCTTAACGTGTTTTACGCTCAAAACACTTAACTTAAAAGTAACTTAAAAGAATTAAATAATATGTAAAAGGAAAAATTATAAAATCTTTTTGGTATTTTTCTTTTCCGTATCAAAATATTTACATTCAAATCCGAAAAATAAGCATAAAACATAAAATATTTTTGTATGGTTTTCGAAAGCAGTACATATTTTTGTATTTTTGGTGAGTTTAAGCATAGAATCATATTGACCAAATTGCCCTTCCATCACAGTTTTATATTTCAGCGATATTATGACTGGCGTTAAGTCGACCATTGATATTGTTGTCCACCTAAATCTTACAACAAGCTTTCAAGCGTTTTTGTGATATGATTAATTGGTTCAATTAAAACACATAATATCAGAAACTATCAGCCACTAATCTCGGTTCAAGCTTAATTTGATTTTTACCGTAACACCCCAACTTGACTTAAACCATTATGTTGTCGATCAAAATTTTGATTTTATAGATTTTGTTTGATGCACTAAGATTCTTTTACCAAGAGTGAGTACACACGAGTCCATCTGTCGGCTTACATACATCGTGTCCCCTGGGGTTCGTTTCTTATTGGTATTAAGACACACGCAAGGGAGGAACAATGTATGACTAACAAGTATTTTGATCAAGTCAGTAGCGATCAAGTTATGACTTTGGGTTTGCTCAAAAAGCGATAGAAATATTCATGCATATGAATACCCAGATGATTAAGTAGTATAAAGACTCACAGTGTCCAGAATCCTAAAGCTTATTAATCAAACTTATTTTTTTTTTGGTGATCAAACATACATAAGGCTTGAGTATAACAAGCTATTACATTTCTACCATCATTACCGATATTTTTGATAGAGACTAACACCTCTTTCAATTTGGCATATCTTTATGTTTATATCACATACTTTACTCTAATGGCTTGGTTAAGACCTATCAATGCACCAATGTAATTAAGCACTCAGTCTTTTAAGCTTATTTCTTTCTGGATATGGGACGAGATGATAAATGTGCTATCATTTTCTATTTTTGCTTCAAAACTCAAAATTTTTGAGGAGCATAAAAATAAATTCAATCGCCCCAGTTAGTTTAACTCTATAGATTAATGGCTATCCTATCAATCCACAAGTAGATAACAGGACCAAAACATGCAAGCATGTTCCACAAACTTAAATAACCGACATAATTTTCGGCGAGAGAATCAATTAAAAACGCACAACAGTCTCCCCAACTACTTTCCATTATTAGGTGAATGGCTATCCCGAACATTTACAAGTAAATACCAGGGCCAAACATATAAAAGTATATGTCCTTCAAATATGAGTAAATGGCATAATTTTAAGCGAAAGCATATAAAAATCTTTTTGGTTTTTCTATGTACATAGTTTAAAAACACAATCTTTTTGTCTTTTCAGATTTTTTCTTTAAAAACTGTAAAAGACAGTATTTTTGATTTTTCAAATTTTTCAATGTTTTTGTATTTTTCAAAATATTTTAAACACAAATCACAATATTTTTGTATTTTTCAAAATTTTTAATGTTTTTGGATTTTCTCTTATACAAACTAAAAGCACAATATTTTGTATTTTCTAGCTCACCCCCAAAACCTAAACATAAAAATTTAATGAAAGAAAATAAATAGAAAATAAAGATAGTTATCCTTGTTTCTGGATATCAGCAAGATATTTTAATCCATTTAAACCAAGCATGAAGTTAAAACGTGTTTTATCAAATGCTGTAACATCCTACTTTTGGTTATAATAATAAAATAAATTTCGTATATTTTATAACGGGTCGTTATCGGTTTAGATAAATAGAATACGAGTTGGGCTAGTGTTGGGTTTAATGGATATGGGTTATGCACTTGGGTTATGAAAAAAAGAAGGAAAGACCATGGGCTTAAGCCCATGATCCATAAATATATTCATAATCACCACTTAATTCCTCATTTACACATATCCCATACACCACCCAAAACACACACTTAAACTTTCTCTCTAGTTCTTCCTTTCTCTAAGCCAAAACCAAGAAGGAAACCGAGCACCGACCCGAGATAATGATAGTATTATGTTGTATGAACTTAAACCCGTTAGATATGGTCACGAAACGACGAGCCGACACCGTTAAACCGTTTAAATTACGAGATCCGGATGGAATCGGGTATAAACCTTAGGGATCACCCTAGCTCAGATCCAGATCGAACGAGATGAAAAACGATGAAAAACGGTGTAAAATGCGGTAAACCACGTTTTTTCGGCCACCGCCTGGTTTTCCGGCACGGGTGCGCCGGAAAGGCGGCGCATGTATTTAAGGATGTCAGGGAATGTTCCTGACATTATCTGACAAACCCTAACCCTAATTCGTTACAGGAGAATAACGAATGAGCTTCAAGTCGTTATGTGGTTCGTTACGGAAGAACCCTCGATTCGTTAGGCCAGTTCGTTATAGAAGAATAACGAACTAGTTGAGCAATTCGCTGTGATTGCCAGTTCGCTATGAAAGACCACTTCGCTATAAAGTTCAATTCGTTAAGATGGTCCATAAGTTGTGATTCATTATGATATAACAAATAAGAACTCCATTCGTTATAGAACTCTAATTCGTTAAAGAACTAAATAACGAATCCGATAAACTGGATAACGAACTAAGTTACAGGATTGGCAGAAATGGTTCCTGGACTTAGAAAAGAATGAATTAATTGCAAGAAAGCCCTTGAACTTTTAAGTAGCAAATTAAATAATGATCCAGGTCAGCTCGACCCCAGCCAGGGGCTCTGTCCTTTGGACCCTGCCAGTGGCTGCCGCCCCTAGAACCCTGCTGCCAGGGGCGCTGCCCCCCGGAACCCCGTTCATTGTGGGTTATATAAAGATAGAAATACGAAATGAGTAGTAATAGTTAATTGATACATGTGAACATTATACAGTTTGCCGAGCCCAGCAGAAGAAAAGGAATAACTATTAACGGTGAACGTAACCGACTTCAGGTGAGTTTCTAGCCCCATTCCTTGTTATTTTTTCGGGGCTGTGTGCATACTCTATTTGATTAGTTAATACACTTATCCTAAGTGATAAATGTATGCCATATATGTATTATGTGAAATGTATGAATGATTGCTTGTCAGTACATGAACGATCTTCGGAATTGCATGTACTTCCAGGTAATAGTTTGATGTTATATGTATGTTTCAAGATGAAGAATGAATGATGTATGTACGTACAAAACTTCACGATTATGTATATAGAAAGTATGCTATGGAGGTATAGAAGAAAGGGTACCGGACCCTAATAATATCAGAGGATGAAGGGTGACCGGACCCTAATAATATCCGAGGATGGAGGGTACCGGACCCTAATAATACCCGAGGATGAAGGGTGACCGGACCCTAATAATATCTGAGGATGGAGGGTACCGGACCCTAATAATATCCGAGGATGGAGGGTACCGGAACCTAATAATATCCGAGGTATGTAGGGCGAAATGCTCTTTATAACGTGAGGTAAGTTTTGGATATAAATATGAAAGAATGATGGACAGGTTAAGTATGTAATGCGTACCTTCAGGCACGTATATGTGTATGTAAAGTAAGTTATGTGATTAACTAGAACTCACTCAGCGTAGCTGACTTTTAGTATGCACGCAGGTGAGTAGAATGAGGCAGCTGGCTTGAGCGGGGACACATGGCGGTAGAATAAAGAAGCTGGCATCTGAAGATCTACTTGTTATGGTTTGAACTTAAAGACATGTTTAAGTTATGTTTTAAAGACAAGATTATGAATGTTTGTAATGACTGTTGATGTTTTATATTATTCCGCGAAAGTTTTAATTAACTCTGATATTCAGAACTGTGTTTATGAGTAAATCCAACACAAAAGTAGGGCTACCGGTAACGGGGCCTTACAAGTTGGTATCAGAGAAAAGTTCTAGAGATTTAGGCATCCAAATGCTTAAACTCAAGCAGAGAATGGGATTCAAGTAAGAAAAGAAAGAAGATGTCAGTTCAAGATAGCCATGTGTAACTCAAGCAAGCTCAATAACGGTAAAGTGTATGATTAATTATGTATGTAAATGTTAGCTTAATTGTTAAAGAAAGAATACGTGAATGTTAGGGATAGGATTAGTTGATTGTTCGATTGTTAACTGTTTAGAGTAGAACCAGCACAAATAGACTCATAAGAGGAAGTGTATAGGACACGGAAAGTAACGTGATCAGCTAATCACAGCTGGCCACTGTTATTACCTGTTAGCCTTACTATCCTTGTACTAAATAGTTCCTTAAGTGATGACGTTTGTGTTTTCCTTTCTAGAATATGATGGCTGGATCTAGGGCAGTTGTTGGAGCAGGAGGCCGCACTGGATGTCGTGGCAGGCCTCGTCGTGCCCAACAACCGTCGGTAGAAACAGCTTCCAACAACGGAGCTGAAGGAAGCGCAGCTGAAGAAACCCTGATAACAATGAAGGGGTTCAACTTGATCCCTTAATCGAAGCAGCTATTGTCCAAGCAGTAGCCACGACTGTGAAAAACATGAATCCGGAGAGGTCTGCTGGAGGCCGTGAAAGAACCGCTGAAGGAGCGGGAGGAGGTGGTAGGAAGGATGGTGAAGGGGAGAGGGAGGCTTCGAGTGTTGCGAGGTCTGTGAAAGTGGATGATATGGAGAGGGGCCGAGGTGGTTGCAACTATAAGTCCTTCAAGGGTTGTGACCCGCCGAAACTGACTGGTTTGGGAGACGCAATCGCTACCCTTCAATGGATAACCGCCATGGATAAAATTATCCGCATTAGCGAGTGTCGTCCCGATCAAGCTGTCGGTTATGCCACCCAATAGTTTGAAGATGAGGCGATGTATTGGTGGGAATCTATTGAGCAGAGAAGAAGTCGAGAGGAAATCAAGGCTATGTGGTGGGAGGATCTGAAAGAACTGGTTATGAAGAAATTCTGTGCTGACGCCGAGGTTGAGAGGGCGGAGATGAAGTTCCTAAACTTGAAAGCTGGGACGATGACACGTCGTGAGTACACCACTGAATTCAACCGAATGTCTAGGTTGGTGCCCGATATGGTCAACACTGAGGCGAAGAGAATCAAGTGCTACATGAGGGGATTGCCACAGAAAGTTCGCATGCTGGTCAGGGCGAATAAACCTGCTACTTTTGACCTTGCTGTCGAACTCACAGAGATGGTTTATGAGGATCTTGTTGCGGACGATGTTGTGGTGGGGGAAGAGAAGAAAGACAAGAAGTGGGTCGCTCCTGTTAAACGACCCGGTACTCATTTGTGGAACCCTAAGGACAAGAAGTAGAAGGTGTGGGAGAGGAAGACGTGCAAGACGTGTGGGAAAGTGCACTGTGGCGAGTGCAAGTGGGGTACTGGTTCGGATGTGTGTCACAAGTGTGGAAAGGCTCATGGTGGAGAGTGTAGGCTTGGGAAAAATGCCTGTTATAAGTGTGGGAAGGTTGGGCACTATGCTAATGAGTGCGATGTAAAACCCGCATGCTACAAGTGTGGTAAGACGGGTCATATGGCAAGGGAGTGTACTGATGGTGGAGCTAGAGGTAGTGGGAAGAAAGATACCGATCAAGCTAGGCCAAGGACAAGGGCCTACATGTTGACCCAGGAGCAGGCTAAACAGATTCCGATGTGGTGACTGGTACGTTTTTAGTAAACGGTATTTCTGCTTCAGTATTATTTAATTTGGGTGCGAATAGAAGTTTCGTAGCTACACCTTATAGTAAATTAGCTAAAATGAAATGTTGCCGAGTGTCTGAAACTTTTATAGTAGAAACTGCTAGTGACGCTTCGGTTAAAATAATGAGAATGGTTAAAAACTGTAAGATAGAGTTAGAGGGACATGAGTTCCCGGTTACCTTGTATGTTATGACCTTAGGAGGGTTCGTTTTGGGAATGGATTGGTTGTCTGAGTATGAAGCTCAGATAGTAGTAAGAGTAGGATGATAAGGTTAAAATCCTTGAATGGTAGTACGGTGACGGTTTATGGTGATAAGGAAAGTTATGGGCTTAACGTCATTTCGATGATAAAAGCCGAGGGTTTGCTAAGGCTAGGATGCAGTGCCTACCTGGCGTATGTAGTCAACGCTACGGCCGAGACGAAAGAGATGAAAGATGTTCCTATCGTGTGCGACTACCCAGAAGTATTCCCTGAGGATCTTCCGGGGTTGCCACCGGAGCGAGAGATAGAATTCTAGATAGATTTAGTACCAGGAGCCCAGCCCGTCGCGAAAGCGCCTTACCATCTAGCACCATCCGAGATGAAAGAACTGATGTCCCAACTGCAACTTGATGTGTAGTGAAAAACACTTATTTTCCTTATGAATTTATCATGGTTTTTATGTTTATTTGTTTAATTTATGAGAGTATTGGGGGCTAAGTGCAATAATTTACAAAGTTTAAATGTTAATTGTAGGTTTATGAAAGATGGTGAAAAAAGAGTCAATTTCGAAGATTCTAGAGGACTTGTTGGTCAAGTTTTAAAGCTATAACTCAAGGCCCAACCCAAGCCCACAAGTTAGAAGCCTTTTATAATATTATATGAAGATAATTAATGGAGAATTCAGCCATGAAGCCAGCCCTAATCCCGAAATTAACAAAACCCTAACTTGGGCAGCCACCTTGCGATCGGAACAGCAGGAAGAAGAAAGAAAAAAAGGAATCCTTGGCGGCTGAGGTAGTTGTGGCGGCTGGAGAGGAAGAAGAACATCAAGAGGGATCTTGTGCAGCTGCTAGGAGTCTTATACATCATAAATCTCAGCCATAAACCCTAAGTAATTGATCTTAAACTTTGTTTATTGTTCAAGAACCCTAACTTTGTTGATTTAGTCTTTTGCTTTGAATTGTTTTGCAATTGATTGATAGTTTGTCTTGTGATTGATATTGTTTGGATTTTGAATGAGTTTTATCATGTTTAAGTTGATGTTTGTGATGTTTCTCTTAAGTATACGTGGCTGTCCAAAATCAATGTTAGGCTAAACTTGCTTGTTCTACCTAGGATAGATGATTGTTGAGTAGTTTAGACTTGTTTGATGGATTGTTAATGTTCAAGACTTGAATTATTGATGTAAAGTTTAACTAAACCATAAATTAGATTGTGTGTGATGGCTATGTTTTATTTGTTATTACTTATAATCCTCTTGCATTAGTTAATTGAATTAGTTTTGATTAATTGATTGCTTGTTAGACTCTTGACTTGGTGTTAGGGTTTATTTGCGGGGTGTACAACCGTAGGGATAAGTGGGTAATATACATCATCTAAAATCAGTTAAAATACACATTCTTTGAGACCGAGAGGTGATAAGAAGTAATATTGTCTCGATGCTTTTAGTTGTTAGAATTAAGACCGCGCGAGAGCGGGTTTTTATCTTGTCAAGTTTGAGTGTTTATGTGCAATTAGTTGGTTTAATTTGGGTTAAGTTAAATTGTTCCTCTATCCTTGGTGACATAGTATTTGTCTCCATTAGGATAGTGTGTCGATGAGACCGAGAGGAGAGTCGTCATTTGAACACGTTAATAATTGTTTTTCCGGTTTGTTCTTTAAAATCAACTAAAACAAGTTAGAGATTGTTAGAGAGACTGAGAGGTAATTTGACTTTCTTAAACAAGTTTTAGTTGTGTCATCTTTTATAATCGGTGTCGTGAATATTTTCAATCCATTGTCTTGTTATTTCTGTCAACATGATTCATTCCTAGGTAGACGTCTTTATACATTGAATTTAAACCAAAGTTTTCAAAGTTTTGTCAAAAGTTTTCATTCAGTTAAGTTAAGTAGTTAAAATAAATTCTAAAATAAATTAATTAAATATTTTGGTGACTCTTGGTTAGAGTTTAGTAATTATAAACGTTTTCACGTGTCTTCGAGTTCGATATCCGGACTTTCCTCATCTGTGCTATACGCGACCGGTACACTTGCCGTTTGTGTGAACTAGGATAGATTGTTTGGTTTTTTAAAGCTTAGTTGCGACTTGTGTTTTATTTATATATATATTTTCGCACATCAAGTTTTTGGCGCCGTTGCCGGGGACACGGTTAGAGGCGTATTAACAACGACTCGAGTTAAGACTTGCCTCGTTTACTACTTATCTTTCTTAATTGTTTTGTTTGTTAGTTTAAAATAGTTTAACTAATTATAATTTCTTTTATTTATTTTAATAGTTGTATGCGACGTACTCGATCTCTAGGACCCCCAGAAGTTGAAGGATTTCCCGAACCAGAGAGAGAGCTTCTTGGCTTCTTGAGGGACATCGTACAAAACCGTCTTCCAGTTCATATACATCCGTCGGTAATACGTTTTCTTCTCCTACTTTTTCTGAACCCGTCATTAGGGATAGGATTATGGGCGACGCGAATCCACTACCGAGGAGGACAGTTGCAGACCGGGCCCGTCCGATCGATGCTGGCGCGAGATCCAGCATTGCTCCACCAGCTATAGGAGTTCAAACGACTTGGCAGATTCCATCTAATGTTCTGAACACGATTGCTCATTCTGCTCAATTTCACGGGTTGCTCCACGAGAACCCGCATTCTCATCTCACTCGTATTGCACGTATCTGCGACACGTTTCATCTTGCCGGCGTATCCGAAGACGCCATAAAACTCCGAATCTTTCCGTTCTCACTCGTTGATCATGCGAGTCTGTGGCTTGAGTCCCTCCCACAGGGGTCCATTGCTAGTTGGGCTGCCATGCAGACCTAATTTCTCGAGAAATACGATCCTCCGGCTAAGGCCACTCGTTTGCGTAACCAGATTCATTCTTTCCAGATGGAGGACACCGAGAGCTTCTACGAGGCGTGGTAAAGGTTCAAAAATCTACTTGCTTTATGTCCGAACCACGGCCTACAAGACTGGGCGGTTGTCGAGAAGTTCTACAACGGAGTGACGTACGCAACTCAGAGTATGCTCGACACAGCTGCAGGAGGTAACCTACTAACGACGAAAGATACGGATGAGTGCATTGCCTTGTTTAACGGTTTAGCCATGAGTGGATACCAGCGACCACCAGTTAAGAGTACCAAAACCGTCGATTCCCTATCACGCGGCATGCATTCGGTCGACACGAGCACCGCACGAGCGGCACAAGTTGAAGCGTTAGCAAAGATCGTGAAGGACTTGCAAGTGAAAAGTAAGTTATGCGAGATCTGTAGAGGGGGACATGATACGGTTCAGTGCCCCGTAGGTTTCTAGGAGGAGGCAGTCGACTTCGTTAATAATCCAAACCGAAATCAACATTCTTTCAATTCTTATAATTCGGGGTGGAGAGGTAACCAAAATTCCAACTGGAGGAACGGAAATCAGTCCGGCTTCCAGCAACGTCAGAGCCTATTCCAGGATTCCGGTGAGGGACCGAGTAGTGGGGAGGAGAAGCCCACGTTAGAGGAGATGATGGCACACCAGACACAGATGCTGTCGCAACTCATGACTCGAGAGGACTCCCGTCACAAAGAAACTCAAGTAAAATTCCGGGAGCACGAGTCATTCATGAGAAATCAAGGAGCGTCAATCCAAAATCTTGAGCGTCAGATGGGAGAGATAGCAAGTCGTCTAAATGAGAGGTCGCCAGGTACACTTCCAAGTAACACTGAACAAAATCCGAAGGCGTTCGCGAAGGCTGTGACGACAAAGAGCGGTGCGGGGGCACGTAGCGAGCCCGTGATTCAAGAGACGATGAGAGGAGTCGTTAACAAGCCTGCGGTAGATGTGGAGGAGCAGGTAGACGAGGAGATTCAGTTGGAGTCTCAACCGGCCGAGGTGGATTAAAGGGACAGACCCGGAAGTTCAGCACAGGCCGAGAACCAACCATTACCCAGCACACCACCGAGAGTCTACAAACCTAGACTCCCATTTCCCGGGAGAGTCCGTAGGGATAGAGACGAGGAGCAGAACTCCAAATTTCTTGATCTTCTGAAGCAACTTCATCTTAATATTCCTTTCCTTGAGGCACTTACGCAAATGCCCAAATACGCAAAGTTTCTTAAGGATATTCTTTCAAACAAAGAGAAGTTAGCCGAAGTCTCTTCCATTCCTCTGAGTGCTGGTTGCTCTACAGTCTTGCAGAGAAAGTTACCAGAAAAGATGTCCGATCCTGGGAGTTTCACAATTCCCTGCATCTTGAGTGATAATACGGTCGTCCATGCGCTGGCAGATCTTGGTGCCAGTATTAATCTCATGCCGTATTCCGTGTATCGCAAGTTGGGTCTAGGCGAACTGAGGCATACCCGTATGAGTATCCAGCTTGCTGATCGTTCTGTAAAAATACCCCCGAGGGGTGGTCGAGAACATGCTTGTTCGTGTCGACAAGTTCATCTTCCCGGTGGACTTTGTCATCCTGGACATGAACGATGACGATAGTGTCCCACTCATCTTGGGCCGACCATTCCTTGCCACTGCACAGGTATTAATCTTAAGAGTTGGAGATAAGAACGTCACCTGTGACGTTCGACAGTCACTGAAACACCCCAAGTCTGCTGATGACTCCTTATACTTCATTGATACCATCATGGAGCATGTAGGGGAGTTTTTCATTGAAATTTGTGGAGGATCTGCCTCCGACACCCAGATTCTCGATAGGGAGATTCCGGAGATTGAAATGGTTGTCGTAACCAATCAGTCCTTAAATGACGACACCGAGTCGCATACCCCTAAATCTGGCGTGTCTGCTAAGATCGTACGAGACGATCCGATGGACCGACCTTCGGTCGAGATTCCTCCTTCTTCCTTTGAGATTAAGGATTCGCCTGCCCACCTTGAGTATGCGTTTTTAGATGAAGAGAGGAAGCTGCCGGCTATCATTGCATCTACTTTGACGGAGGTCAAGAAGGCGAATGTGGTTATCTTGGATATCGAGGGTTGTCATGAAGAGCTTGTGGAGGATACCTCTATGGAAGTAGATGATACGCAATTTGACCCGAGAGGTGACATTGAAGGAATAGGAAGATTAATTTTCAGGGAGACATCACAGAAGAGGGAACATGTATACTTGGATCAAACGAACTTGAAAGTGAGGATACGACATACGAAACAACATAAAAAGTTGACACACAGCAAAGATGACATCCTCCTTCATTACACGACTCGTATAAAGTTTGGTCCGGGTAAGTATAAGTCTTGGTGGTCCGACCCGTTTCAGATTTTCAAAATCTCTTTAAATTTTTCTGGTAAGTTTTTCCCAACTACTAGTAGACAAATAAAACGAAACGGGTTGAGTGGGAAACGGATAAAGGAGAAGCCACCTGATGGAAATTGAGATTTGGGGTCAGGCTGAGGACCCGTTAAACTAAGCGCTCTCTGAAGGCAGCCCGAGATTTAGAGTTTTGTTTTTTTTTTTTAAAATAGAAAAAAAAAATTTAAATATTTAATAAAAGTCAAAAAAATTAAAAAAAATTCAAAATCACAAAAATATGTTTATTTCTTATGTTTTTGTTTTCTGTTTCGTACGCCGCTACATGCGAGCGAGTTTGAGTTTTTACAGGTATTATTATGCGCATGGTAGCTCTGATGGCGTTTTGGAACTGGTTCACCCGAGGTTGCGGCCGCGAATGAAATGTTATACGGTCGTTCGTTCGAATCATACACAGCTGATGAAGAATTTGCATCTAAACCAGGGGAGTAACCCGTTCTCTATTTTAATTTTTGTTCTTTCAAGTTTTAGTTTTATGCTTTACGTTTTATTTTTATTTTATTTCTTTTCCTTGTTCTCATCGAGGACGATTTCGTTCTAAGTGTGGGGATGGGAATTTATTTTACTTAGTTGTAGAAAAATAATAATAATAATAATAATGATAAAAATAATTAAAAAATTTAAAAAAATAAAAAGTTTTCACTTGTTTTTCGTTTTCGTACGTTGTTTAAGTTAAAAAAAAAAATGTCCCTCGTTTTTAGTTTCTTTTGCATTAAAGTGGGAGATGATGATATCTATCGGAAATCGGTTTTTCAAACTACTAATAATACGAGATAAATAAAAGAAAACGCACTTAACTTGGGATGTGTCGGTAGGCTCAGCCTTGAAAATGAAAGGGCAAATTTGATAAAACGGTTAAACGGAAATCTTTTGTGGGTAAAGCGTTTTGTCCGTGAAAAATAAGCAATGAAAGGTCGGGCCATACTCAAGCCTCAAATTTTGGTATGAAAAAAAAAGTGGAAATATCATGAGTTTTAAAAATTTTGAATACGTTATCATATGATGCTTGGGTAGGTTTAACGTTAGAGTATGCCGTGTAGCCTGTGATATAAATCTTAAAATGCTAGTTTAGTGTTTTACACCTCATTGGCGTATGGTTTTATAACCTTAAATCCTGTATTGATGGGATGCCTTGCGTCCGGAGACCATGGGTCTGTATGCAATCTATTTATCTGGGTATTCACAATTCCTAAGTGGGGTTGTGTATATTTAAAAATAAAGCCAAAGAGCAAACCCTTATAAGTCTATAAACATGATCACAAAAAGTACAAAAGTACAAATACACTACAAACTTGATCATCCACGCTGTTAGCCATGTGGGGTCCCCTTGCTCGCGTCTCATTACCATTAAGAAACGGACCACAAGGGACACGCTACATGTAAGCCCTACAGATGAAATTTTGCATACTCACCTATGGTGAAGGATTTGGGGTATTGCTTGATAACGGGGGTATGTCATGTTGTGGGGAGCACTAGCTATAAATTAATTGAACCTTAATCATATCTAATGGCTGCTTGGTAGACTTTGATGCTTAAGCTTAGGTGGATAAACAATACCCTTGATCGTCTTAACTATTCATAAATATTGAGCAACAAAGTTTTAATTCTGCTAATTTTGAGGTTTAAGTCAAGTTGGGGTGATCTGGTCCGGTAAAAGCAGAAAATAAGCGGGTCTTAATTGTGTAAACCACTAAGTAATATTATTGTCGGATCTTATTTGTCCCGGTAAAGATTAAGGCATGGGTTTAGGTGGACAACAATATCGATGATCGCGGTTTTTGCGTTTTTCTGAGCTTTAAAATATAACCTATATGTTTGATTTAACTTTGATTTTCCGATTCTGATCCAACTGCAGTCAAATCTTTTTCATGGACGAAAAAGTCTTAAGTGTGGGGATGTTTGATGTGTAGTGAAAAACACTTACTTTCCTTATGAATTTATCATGGTTTTTATGTTTATTTGTTTAATTTATGAGAGTATTGGGGGCTAAGTGCAATAATTTGCAAAGTTTAAATGTTAATTGTAGGTTTATGAAAGATGGTGAAAAAAGAGTCAATTTGGAAGATTCTAGAGGACTTGTTGGTCAAGTTTTAAAGCTATAACTCAAGGTCCAACCCAAGCCCACAAGTTAGAAGCCTTTTATAATATTATATGAAGATAATTAATGGAGAATTCAGCCATGAAGCCATCCCTAATCCCGAAATTAACAAAACCCTAACTTGGGCAGCCACCTGCGATCGGAACAGCAGGAAGAAGAAAGAAAAAAAGGAATCCTTGGCGGCTGAGGTAGTTGTGGCGGCTGGAGAGGAAGAAGAACATCAAGAGGGATCTTGTGCAGCTGCTAGGAGTCTTATACATCATAAATCTCAGCCATAAACCCTAAGTAATTGATCTTAAACTTTGTTTATTGTTCAAGAACTCTAACTTTGTTGATTTAGTCTTTTGCTTTGAATTGTTTTGCAATTGATTGATAGTTTGTCTTGTGATTGATATTGTTTGGATCTTGAATGAGTTTTATCATGTTTAAGTTGATGTTTGTGATGTTTCTCTTAAGTATATGTGGCTGTCCAAAATCAATGTTAGGCTAAACTTGCTTGTTCTACCTAGGATAGATGATTGTTGAGTAGTTTAGACTTGTTTGATGGATTGTTAATGTTCAAGACTTGAATTATTGATGTAAAGTTTAACTAAACCATAAATTAGATTGTGTGTGATGGCTGTGTTTTATTTGTTATTACTTATAATCCTCTTGCATTAGTTAATTGAATTAGTTTTGATTAATTGATTGCTTGTTAGACTCTTGACTTGGTGTTAGGGTTTATTTGCGGGGTGTACAACCGTAGGGATAAGTGGGTAATATACATCATCTAAACTCAGTTAAAATACACATTCTTTGAGACCGAGAGGTGATAAGAAGTAATATTGTCTCGATGCTTTTACTTGTTAGAATTAAGACCGCGCGAGAGCGGGTTTTTATCTTGTCAAGTTTGAGTGTTTATGTGCAATTAGTTGGTTTAATTTGGGTTAAGTTAAATTGTTCCTCTATCCTTGGTGACATAGTATTTGTCTCCATTAGGATAGTGTGTCGATGAGACCGAGAGGAGAGTCGTCATTTGAACACGTTAATAATTGTTTTTCCGGTTTGTTCTTTAAAATCAACTAAAACAAGTTAGAGATTGTTAGAGAGACTGAGAGGTAATTTGACTTTCTTAAACAAGTTTTAGTTGTGTCATCTTTTATAATCGGTGTCGTGAATATTTTCAATCCATTGTCTTGTTATTTCTGTCAACATGATTCATTCCTAGGTAGACGTCTTTATACATTGAATTTAAACCAAAGTTTTCAAAGTTTTGTCAAAAGTTTTCATTCAGTTAAGTTAAGTAGTTAAAATAAATTCTAAAATAAATTAATTAAATATTTTGGTGACTCTTGGTTAGAGTTTAGTAATTATAAACGTTTTCACGTGTCTTCGAGTTCGATATCCGGACTTTCCTCATCTGTGCTATACGCGACCGGTACACTTGCCGTTTGTGTGAACTAGGATAGATTGTTTGGTTTTTTAAAGCTTAGTTGCGACTTGTGTTTTATTTATATATATATTTTCGCACATCAAGTTTTTGGCGCTGTTGCCGGGGACACGGTTAGAGGCGTATTAACAACGACTCGAGTTAAGACTTGCCTCGTTTACTACTTGTCTTTCTTAATTGTTTTGTTTGTTAGTTTAAAATAGTTTAGCTAATTATAATTTCTTTTATTTATTTTAATAGTTGTATGCGACGTACTCGATCTCTAGGACCCCCAGAAGTTGAAGGATTTCCCGAACCAGAGAGAGAGCTTCTTGAGAGACGTCGTACAAAACCGTCTTCCAGTTCATCTACATCCGTCGGCAATACGTTTTCTTCTCCTACTTTTTCTGAACCCGTCATTAGGGATAGGATTATGGGCGACGCGAATCCACTACCGAGGAGGACAGTTGCAGACCGGGCCCGTCCGGTCGATGCTGGCGCGAGATCCAGCATTGCTCCACCAGCCATAGGAGTTCAAATGACTTGGCAGATTCCATCTAATGTTCTGAACACGATTGCTCATTTTGCTCAATTTCACGGGTTGCTCCACGAGAACCCGCATTCTCATCTCACTCGTATTGCACGTATCTGCGACACGTTTCATCTTGCCGGCGTATCCGAAGACGCCATAAAACTCCGAATCTTTCCGTTCTCACTCGTTGATCATGCGAGTCTGTGGTTTGAGTCCCTCCCACAGGGGTCCATTGCTAGTTGGGCTGCCATGCAGACCCAATTTCTTGAGAAATACGATCCTCCGGCTATGGCCGCTCGTTTGCGTAACCAGATTCATTCTTTCCAGATGGAGGACACCGAGAGCTTTTACGAGGCGTGGGAAAGGTTCAAAAATCTACTTGCTTTATGTCCAAACCACGGCCTACAAGACTGGGCGGTTGTCGAGAAGTTCTACAACGGAGTGACGTACGCAACTCAGAGTATGCTCGACACAGCTGCAGGAGGTAACCTACTAACGACGAAAGATACGGATGAGTGCATTGCCTTGTTTAACGGTTTAGCCATGAGTGGATACCAGCGACCACCAGTTAAGAGTACCAAAACCGTCGATTCCCTATCACGCGGCATGCATTCGGTCGACACGAGCACCGCACGAGCGGCACAAGTTGAAGCGTTAGCAAAGATCGTGAAGGACTTGCAAGTGAAAAGTAAGTTATGCGAGATCGGTAGAGGGGGACATGATACGGTTCAGTGCCCCGTAGGTTTCTAGGAGGAGGCAGTCAACTTCGTTAATAATCCAAACCGAAATCAACATTCTTTCAATTCTTATAATTCGGGGTGGAGAGGTAACCAAAATTCCAACTGGAGGAACGGAAATCAGTCCGGCTTCCAGCAACGTCAGAGCCTATTCCAGGATTCCGGTGAGGGACCGAGTAGTGGGGAGGAGAAGCCCACGTTAGAGGAGATGATGGCACAGCAGACACAGATGCTGTCGCAACTCATGACTCGAGAGGACTCCCGTCACAAAGAAACTCAAGAAAAATTCCGGGAGCACGAGTCATTCATGAGAAATCATGGAGCGTCAATCCAAAATCTTGAGCGTCAGATGGGAGAGATAGCAAGTCGTCTAAATGAGAGGTCGCCAGGTACACTTCCAAGTAACACTGAACAAAATCCGAAGGCGTTCGCAAAGGCTGTGATGACAAGGAGCGGTGTGGGGGCACGTAGCGAGCCCGTGATTCAAGAGGCGATGAGAGGAGTCGTTAACAAGCCTGCGGTAGATGTGGAGGAGCAGGTAGACGAGGAGATTCAGTTGGAGTCTCAACCGGCCGAGGTGGATCAAAGGGACAGACCCGAAAGTTCAGCACAGGCCGAGAACCAACCATTACCCAGCACACCACCGAGAGTCTACAAACCTAGACTCCCATTTCCCGGGAGAGTCCGTAGGGATAGAGACGAGGAGCAGAACTCCAAATTTCTTGATCTTCTGAAGCAACTTCATCTTAATATTCCTTTCCTTGAGGCACTTACGCAAATGCCCAAATACGCAAAGTTTCTTAAGGATATTCTTTCAAACAAAGAGAAGTTAGCCGAAGTCTCTTCCGTTCCTCTGAGTGCTGGTTGCTCTGCAGTCTTACAGAGAAAGTTACCAGAAAAGATGTCCGATCCTGGGAGTTTCACAATTCCCTGCTTCTTGAGTGATAATACGGTCGTCCATGCGCTAGCAGATCTTGGTGCCAGTATTAATCTCATGCCGTATTCCGTGTATCGCAAGTTGGGTCTAGGCGAACCGAGGCCTACCCGCATGAGTATCCAGCTTGCTGATCGTTCTGTAAAAATACCCCCGAGGGGTTTCGTGTCGACAAGTTCATCTTCCCGGTGGACTTTGTCATCCTGGACATGAACGATGACGATAGTGTCCCACTCATCTTGGGCCGACCATTCCTTGCCACTGCACAGGCATTGATCGATGTCTGCGAGGGTAAATTAATCTTAAGAGTTGGAGATGAGAACGTCACCTTTGACGTTCGACAGTCACTGAAACACCCCAAGTCTGCTGATGACTCCTTATACTTCATTGATACCATCATGGAGCATGTAGGGGAGTTTTTCAGCGAAATTTGTGGAGGATCTGCCTCCGACACCCAGATTCTCGATAGGGAGATTCCGGAGATTGAAATGGTTGCCGTAACCAATCAGTCCTTAAATGACGACACCGAGTCGCATACCCCTAAATCTGGTGTGTCTGCTAAGATCGTACGAGACGATCCGATGGACCGACCTTCTGTCGAGATTCCTCCTTCTTCCTTTGAGATTAAGGATTCGCCTGCCCACCTTGAGTATGCGTTTTTAGATGAAGCGAGGAAGCTGCCGGCTATCATTGCATCTACTTTGACGGAGGTCAAGAAGGCGAATGTGGTTATCTTGGATATCGAGGGTTTTCATGAAGAGCTTGTGGAGGATACCTCTATGGAAGTAGATGATACGCAATTTGACCCGAGAGGTGACATTGAAGGAATAGGAAGATTAATTTTCAGGGAGACATCACAGAAGAGGGAACATGTATACTTGGATCAAACGAACTTGAAAGTGAGGATACGACATACAAAACAACATAAAAAGTTGACACACAGCAAAGATGACATCCTCCTTCATTACACGACTCGTATAAAGTTTGGTTCGGGTAAGTATAAGTCTTGGTGGTCCGACCCGTTTCAGATTTTCAAAATCTCTTTAAATTTTTCTGGTAAGTTTTTCCCAACTACTAGTAGACAAATAAAACGAAACGGGTCGAGTGGGAAACGGATAAAGGAGAAGCCACCTGATGGAAATTGAGATTTGGGGTCAGGCTGAGGACCCGTTAAACTAAGCGCTCTCTGGATGCAGCCCGAGATTTAGAGTTTTGTTTTTTTTTTGTTTTTTTTTAAATAGAAAAAAAAAATTTAAATATTTAATAAAAGTCAAAAAAATTAAAAAAATTCAAAATCACAAAAATATGTTTATTTCTTATGTTTTTGTTTTCTGTTTCGTACGCCGCTACTTGCGAGCGAGTTTGAGTTTTTACAGGTATTATTATGCGCATGGTAGCTCTGATGGCGTTTTGGAACTGGTTTACCCAAGGTTGCGGCCGCGAATGAAATGTTATACGGTCGTTCGTTCGAATCATACACAGCTGATGAAGAATTTGCATCTAAACCAGGGGAGTAACCCGTTCTCTATTTTAATTTGCATCTAAACCAGGTCAAGTAACCTGAGCATTTGAGAGAGGTGTTAGAGACTCTGAAGAAAGAGAAGTTGTATGCTAAGTTTTCGAATTGCGCGTTCTGGTTGCGAGAAGTGAAATTTCTTGGTCACGTGATTAATCCTGAAGGGATTACCGTGGACCCAGTTAAGATTGAGGCAATAACGAATTGGAATACTGCACAAAATCTGACTGATATACGAAGCTTCCTAGGGTTAGCTGGCTACTATAGGAGATTCATCGAAGGTTTCTCCAAGATAGCCGCACCGTTAACCGGTATGACCCGAAAGTCGATAGTATTCAGTTGGGGTAAGTTTCAAGAAGAGGCTTTTCAGGAGTTGAAGAAGAGACTCACGCAAGCTCCAATCCTTGCTTTACCCGATGGTGACGAAGATTTGGTTGTTTGTACTGATGCTTCGCATCGTGGGTTAGGTTGCGTTTTGATGCAACGAGGAAAGGTGATAGCTTACGCGTCTAGACAGTTGAAAGTCCATGAGAGTACTTATCCGACGCATGATTTAGAGCTAGCAGAAGTAGTGCATGCCTTAAAGATATGGAGGCATTACCTGTATGGTACTAAGTGTACTATTTATACAGATCATAAAAGTTTAAAGTATTTCTTCGAACAGAAAGAGCTGAACATAAGACAGAGGAGGTGGTTGGAGTTGATTAAGGATTACGACTGCGACATTAAGTAGTATCCTGGTAAAGCTAATGTGGTCGCCAACGCGCTAAGTCGTAAGAATGCGGAAGTCATTGCAACAGTGAAGTCATACCAATTGATTATGAATTCAAGTCTGTTTGATGAAATCATCAAAGTACAGTCTGAAGTGTTGGTAAATGAAGGGCTAGTGAAGAAAGAAAGGATTTTCGGTCAGAAGGACGAGTTGATGGAAAACACTCATGGTGTTAAGACTAGGTTTGATCGTATGTGGATACCACGCCATGGGAATCTCAGAGGTCGAATCTTAGATGAAGCTAATAAGTCAAGATATTCGATTCATCCAGGAACTACGAAGATGTACCAAGATTTGAAAAGAGATTACTGGTGGCCAGGCATGAAGAATGATGTAGTAGATTATGTCTGTAAATGCCTAACTTGCTTGCAAGTCAAAGTAGAACACTAGAAACCTTATGGAAAGATGCAGCCTCTAGAGATACCAGAATGGAAATGGGAACACATTACCATGGATTTCATAACTAAGCTACCTCGTACAGCTAAGCATCATGATACCAGCTAGGTGATAATGGACCATTTGACCAAAAGCGCTCACTTTCTACCCATACGAGAGGCCATCTCGTCAGAAACGTTAGCAAATTTGTTCATGAAAGAGGTTATGGCCAAGCATGGAGTGCCGTTATCGATCGTGTCTGATTGAGATACTCGATTCACTTCGAGGTTTTGGAAAAGGTTCTATGAAGCCATGGGAACAAGATTGAACATCAGTACGGCGTATCATCCTCAAACAGATGGACAGTCTGAAAGGACGATCCAAACCCTTGAGGATATGCTACGTGCTTGCGTTCTAGACTTTGGAGGAAGTTGGGATGATCATCTCCATCTAGCAGAGTTCTCCTATAACAACAGCTACCATTCAAGTATTGGTATTCCACCGTTTGAGATGCTCTACGGTAGACGATGTAGAACCCCGGTATGTTGGGGAGAGATTGGTCAGAAGGAGATGGGAAGTTTGAAAGTGGTTCAAGAAACATCTTCAAAGTTCGATCAGATTAAGGCAAGAATGAAAGCTGCTCAAGATAGACAAAAGTCTTATGCTGATAAGCGGCGACGACCGATTGAGTTCAACGTTGGTGACAATGTGATGTTTAAGGTCTCGCCTTGGAAAGGAATTATCCGTTTTAGAAAGAGGGGGAAGTTGAGTCCGAGGTACATTGGAGCGTTTAAAATTATAGATCGTGTAGGTGAAGTGGCTTATAAGCTGGATTTGCCAGAAGAGTTAGAAGGAATTCATTCAACCTTCCATGTTTCTCATATGAGAAAATGTCTAGCTGATGACACGTCTCACGTGCCATTAATGGACATTAAGGTTGATGAACAGTTGAATTACATCGAGCAACCGATCGAGATAGTTGACCGCAAGGAAAAGCAACTTCGTCACAAGGTTATATCTCTAGTGAAGGTGATATGGAAGCATCGCAAGGGTTCAATGCTACTTGGGAAGTTGAGGATGAGATGCGCAAGTTTTACCCGAATTTGTTTATGTAACAGTTAGGTTTCGGGGACAAACCCTCTTTAAGGAGGGAAGACTTGTAACATCCTACTTTTGGTTATAATAATAAAATAAATTTCGTCTATTTTATAGCGGGTCGTTATCGGTTTAGATAAATAGAATACGAGTTGGGCTAGTGTTGGGTTAAATGGATATGGGTTATGGAATTGGGTTATGAAAGAAAGAAGGAAAGACGATGGGCCTTAAGCCCATGATCCATAAATATATAAACCATAATCACCACTTAATTCCTCATTTACACATATCCCATACACCACCCAAAGCACACACTTAAACTTTCTCTCCAGTTCTTCCTTTCTCTAAGCCGAAACCAAGAAGGAAATCGAGCACCGACCCGAGGTAATGATAGTATTATGTTGTATGAACTTAAACCCGTTAGATATGGTCACGAAACGACGAGCCGACACCGTTAAACCGTTTAAATCACGAGATCTGGATGGAATCGGGTATAAACCGAACCTAAGATGAGGTTAGGGATCACCCTAGCTCAGATCCGGATCGAACGGGACGAAAAATGATGAAAAATGGTGTAAAATGCGGTAAACCACGTTTTTCCGGCCACCGCCCGGTTTTCCGGCATGGCGGCGCCGGAAAGGCGGCACATGTATTTAAGGATGTCAGGGAATGTTCCTGACATTCTCTGACAAACCCTAACCCTAATTTGTTACGGGAGAATAACGAATGAGCTTCAAGTCGTTATGTGGTTCGTTACGGAAGAACCCTCGATTCGTTAAGCCAGTTCGTTATAGAAGAATAACGAACTAGTTGAGCAATTCGCTGTGATTGCCAGTTCGCTATGAAAGACCACTTCGCTATAAAGTTCAATTCGTTAAGATGGTCCATAAGTGGTGATTCGTTATGATATAACGAATCAGAACTCCATTCGTTATAGAACTCTAATTCGTTAAAGAACTAAATAACGAATCCGATAAACTGCATAACGAACTAAGTTACAGGATCGGCAGAAATGGTCCCTGGACTTAGAAAAGAATGAATTAATTGCAAGAAAGCGCTTGAACTTTTAAGTAGCAAATTAAATAATGATCCAAAATTCTAATGGAAAATGTGTTAAGGCAGGGGCTCTGCCCCTTGGACCTTGCTAGGGGCTGCCGCCCCTAGAACCCCACTGCCAGGGGCGCTGCCCCCGGACCCCCGTTCGTTGGGGGTTATATAAAGATAGAAATACCAAATGAGTAGTAATAGTTAATTGACACATGTGAACATTATACAGTTAGCCGTGCCCAGCAGAAGAAAAGAATAACTATTAACGGTGAACGTAACCGACTTCAGGTGAGTTTCTAGCCCCATTCCTTGTTATGTTTTCGGGGCTGTGTGCATACTCGATGTGATTAGTTAATACACTTATCCTAAGTGATAAATGTATGCCATATATGTATTATGTGAAATTTACGAATGATTGCTTGTCGGTACATGAACGATCCTCGGAATTGCATGTAGTGCCCGGTATGGTTTGATGTTATATGTATGTTTCAAGATGAAGAATGAATGATGTATGTACGTACAAAACTTTACGATTATGTATATAGAAAGTATGCTATGGAGGTATGGAAGAAAGGGTACCGGACCCTAATAATATCCGAGGATGAAGGGTGACCGGACCCTAATAATATCCGAGGATGGAGGGTACCGGACCCTAATAATACCCGAGGATGAAGGGTGACCGAACCCTATTAATATATGAGGATGGAGGGTACCGGACCCTAATAATATCCGAGGTATGTAGGGCGAAATGCTCTTTATAACGTGAGGTTAGTTATGAATATAAATATGAAAGAATGATGGACAGGTTAAATATGAAAGAATGATGGACATGCACGTATATGTGTATATAAAGTAAGTTATGTGATTAACTAGAACTCACTCAGCGTAGCTGACTTTTAGTATGCACGCAGGTGAGTACTATGAGGCAGCTGGCTTGAGCGGGGACACATGGCGGTAGAATAAAGAAGCTGGCATCTGAAGATCTACTTGTTATTCTTTGAACTAAAAGACATGTTTAAGTTATGTTTTAAAGACAAGATTATGAATGTTTGTAATGACTGTTGATGTTTTATATTATTCCGCGAAAGTTTTATTTAACTCTGATATTCAGAACTGTGTTTATGAGTAAATCCAACACAAAAGTAGGGCTACTGGTAACGGGGCCTTACAAATGCCTTGGTAAATGGATAGGCTTTTTGAAAATCAGTGTGCACTTTCTCAATATCAATTAATTTCTTTTCAAAGCAATCCCGTATAAAATGATATCGAATTTCGATATGTTTAGTTTTTGAGTGTTGCACGGGATTCTTGGTGATACTTATAGCAGCGGAGTTATCAATATAGATGGGAGTAGTAAGAAAATTCAAACCGTAATCCCACAAGTGTTGCTGGATCCATAAAACCTGTGAACAGCAACTCGTGGCTGCCACTTATTCGGCTTCGGCGGTTGAAGTGGAGACCATTTTCTGCTTCTTACACTACCAGGACACAAGCCGACTTCCTAGCAATTGACACCCTGTCGTGGTCGATTTAAAGTTGATCTTGCACCCTCCATAATCTGAATCGGAAAACGCAGTGAAATCGAAACTATCTTCCTTGGGATACCATAACCCGATGTTAGGATTACCTCTCATATATTGAAGTATACGCATTACCGCTGCCAGGTGAGTCACTCGGGGACTTGCTTGGTACCTAGCACAAAAACAAACTGCAAACATTATGTCAGGTCGAGAAGCAGTAAGATACATTAAAGAACCTATCATCGCTCGATATAGGGTAGGATCGACGGTATCCTCCAATTCATCCGGTGATAAATTGTGACCCACGGGGAGAAGAGTTGAAGGGATTTTTCCGACAATTATTTTGAATCGGCTCAAGACATTGTTCATGTACTTCGTCTGATGAATGAAGATTCATTTGTCAGACTCATGAACCAGCAACCCTAGAAAGAAGTTCATCTCTCCCATCGAACTCATTTCGAACTTTGTTTGCATTGACTTCTCGAAATCCTTACATAACATGTCATTTGTTGACCCAAAGATAATGTCGTCGACATATATCTGGAAGAGTAGCAAATCATCACCAACAATCCTATAAATTAATGTGTAGTCTACAGTCCCTCGCTTGAAGCCGTTATCAGTAAGATAGTCAGCAAGCGTGCCATACCAAGCTCTCGGGGTTTGGTATAGACACACAGGGCCTTGTTTAAACAGTAAACTCGGTCCAAATAATCAGGATCTTCAAAGCCAGGAGGATGTAAAACAAACACTTCCTCATGTAGTTCGCCGGTGAGAAAAGCACTTTTCACATCTATCTGATAGACTTTAATATTCTTGTAAGCCGCATAAGCCAAAAATATTCGTATGTTAGTAATATGGAATAAGGAAATTCCATCCCACATTGAAAGATGTAAGAAAATGGAAGCATTCCACATGGGTATAAATATGGAAATTAAAACACATCCCACATGGAAAGTGGTAAAGAAATAGAAGCTCTTTATAAAGAAGAGAGTTTCTATAATAATATTCTTATATGCCTAGCATGCACTCAGTGGTCCTAGCGGAGGGTGTGAAGATCCCGACGCGCACGCGCACAAGCACGGGCTCGGGCGAAGGGCGTTGGGCGTTGGGCGATGGGCGCAATGTGGCGTTTTGATGGCGCACTTTTCAATACGCACGCTCGCATCGCCGCGAGCCGCCTTAGTATTCTTGGACAATGGGAATTAAACCCAGAAGTAACAAGATACCAAGAGACAAAGGACTAAAAGTGAGAATTTGAGTTCAGGGACCCATCGCGCTACGCGATGAGCCCAGAACACAGGTCATCGCGTATCGCGATGGACCTTGATGATTCAGCAGGACACGTGGCAGCTTCTAGTATGGCGGCGTATGTTATGCGGCGCCGCGATACGCGACGGGGTTACCAAGACCCATCGCGTATCATGATGGGTTGCAAGTTCAGCCTATAAAAGGGGGCCTCACGGCTCATTCCTTCTCACACCAAAATTCTTTCCATCTCTAGATTTACTCTCTCACTACCTCGGTTTCCGTGCCCCGACGCAACAATCGTCACCTCGTAATCTGTGCTATACATCGACGAAACCTCAAAGTGCGTGCCACACGAGAATAACCTGACTATCTATCTCGAAGTACGTGCACAAAACGACGACCACCATATGTCGCATCGTTTTGCGTGCCAAGCATCGTAGCGCGTGCCAAGCTCTGTGATTCTGACAATTTAAGCACCAGTACGCGACATAGAGTAGAAGTGCTGCTCGTACAAACTTAGGTATCTAACTTCGAATACCCGTGTAATGTAAGGGTTCTGACCTAAGTCATTATGGTATTATTATTATATGACTTAGACCATAGTCAGGGGTATAGCCCAAACCTTGATCATAATTATGTTTACATAAGCATTAAACATACAAAGGATTATAGTAATGATTCTTCACAATTAAGAAACACAAATTTTACATTCATAAGGATATATATAGTTTCTTCACGATTAAGAAACATAGCATTCATATATAAAGAATATAGTTAAAACATTGTTTCTTCATGTTTAAGAAACAAAAGATTTTACATGCATAGCAATCAATGAATGTTTCTTCTTAAAGAAGTAACATATTATAGATGTTTCTTCATGAAGAAGAAACTCAGCATGTGATTAGTCAATGAACTGAAAGACTAAAGGTCTAAATATTTTATTCAAACAAATGATCAATCAAGGTTTAAAGCTATTTAAACCAGACTAAAGGTCTATAGCCAGATCAAGAGACGATCCTAATATTTATATACCTATTTTATTATAGGTCAATCAATCAGTCAATCAATCATTCATTCACAGTCAAGGTTTCAAACGAGATCACCAATCATTCAGAACAGACAATCACAGGTGAATACGTTCAAACCTTTTATAAACGTGAATACGTTCAAACCTTTTATAAACGTGAATATGTTCAACCTTTTTATATAACGTGAATACGTTAACATTTTCAATCAGTCAAATCATATATATACTCAATAAGACGAACGGGTGTTTGTCTTAACGAGTCAATCAATGTCTACATGAGATCATGCAATCTCTAAAACGTTATAATACAAAGTAGAGAATAAAATCAACTCAGACCGAATACGCATGTGTATGGATCCAAAACATAACTGTTAAAGCACAATCAATCAATCAAAGGCAAAGAGGCCGCGGGCTGCAACGGTCATGACCAGTTCTCTGTTCAGGGCTGCTTGGCTCGGAGATTACCGTTATGTGTGTAGGGCAGTGGTACATATACCGGAAGTAGAAATGCTTCCGCTGAGATTTTTAAGAAAACTATGTTTGTATTGTAATGTCATTCAAATGTTTTATAAAGTCATACGTGTTCACCAGCATATAGCTGACGTATTTTTCCCCACATTTCAGGGAAACAGATTAGCACAGGTAGCAAGACATTATAGACATTCATGGAGTTAGATACTCGCAAGGTAATGTTGACTCATTTTTAAGTTACTAAGATATTGCAAATAGTATTTAAACACCAGATATTTATTATCCGAGAAGTTTTCCAAATAAATTAATATTTTATTCAACCAAAGTCTTCCGCTAAAATAAACCGCAACTCTGATGTATTTACAAAACAGATACCAACTATTGGTCATACGCCTAGGCCCTAAGCCGGGGTGTGACAAATCTATTCCCTCTTGCTGATGGAAACATTGTACCACTAACCTTGCTTTGTTTCTCACGATCACCCCACGATCGTCCTTTTTACATTTAGATACCCACTTCGCAGGGATAGGCTTCTTAACTCTAGCGGGTTTATCGATGAGATTCCATACACCCAATCGGTTAAACTGTTGCAATTCCTCTTGCAACACTTCTACCCAAGAACGATCTTCAAGTGCCATACGAGTAGTTGTTGGATCCACTTGAGATAGAAAGCAGGTGTATTTGGCAAGATTCATGACTCTTGAAGAATGGAAATCCCCATAAGAACACTAAATGTTAGACTCACTTGAAGAAGCAACTTGATGACGTGTTTGCACACCTGCATCAAGTTCCCTAATGATGTTGTCCCATGGATGATAATTATGAATCCGAAGGATAGGATTCTCAGGAACAAGGACATTTTATGTTAAATTAGTGAGATTCTCCTCAGCATCATGAGACGATTCACCGACCTCATGTGTTTCAGGAAATGGAACCGAGGAAGAATCAACAAACTGACTATCATCTGAAGATATGGAAATCACATCGGATACATCAGGGAGATCATCTTGAATTGCGTCTTCATAGTTGGAAAGAGAATATCTTGAAGGTAAGTATTGGTCTTCCAAATACGCACGCACTAAATCTTCATTTGGTTGATCAACTAGTTGAGTAAATAAATCAAGTAAGCTCTAGTAGTCAAACATCTAGTCAGGTCCTTTACCTTGGGAAGGTGTGGTATATCTTTGGCAATCAACATGGTACCATTCCTCTACACAACCCGAGGTGAAATTAAATACCCGTTTCTTAGGTGATGCGTAACCTAAGAAGTAACCTTCAATTGCTTTTTCTTCAACTTTTCCCGCATCTTTCTTCAACATGGTACAAGGACACCCAAATGGTTCCAAGTACTTTAAATTAGGCTTACGTTTGTTCAGAAGCTCATAACTTATCTTTTGAAGCTTCTTCACGGTCAAAACACGATTGAGCGTGTAGCAAGCAATATTCACAGCCTCGTTCCAAAATTGAACAGGAAGCTTAGAATATGCAAGCATAGTTCTTGCGGCTTCAATCAATGTTCTGTTTTTCCGTTCAACCACCCCATTCTGTTGTGGTACGTAAGGAGCACTGTATTCTCGATGGATACCCTTTTGAACACAAAAGAAATCCAATAAATTGTTTTTAAACTCCGTACCATTATCACTTCGAATACGTCTCACTTTTAATTTGTATAGTGATCCGATCTTAGTAATTAAATTTTGAACTAGAATGGGTGTCTGGTCTTTTGAACTCATAAATAAGACCCACGAATATCTTGAATATTCATTAGTGACGACTAGACAATACCAATCACTAGTAATACTCGTACGATTCACATGACCAAACAGATCCATATGAAGTCGTTCAAGTCGAGTATCAATGGAATTGATTAACTTAGATGGGCGTGACTTCTTCTTATGTTTTCCTTTTTTACAAGCAATACAGTGGTCAGATAACATAAAATGTTTTAAAGAAAAACCATAAACCAGGTCATTTGCCATTATATAATTCATTTTCCTGACAGAATATGACCCATTCTTCTGTGCCAGAGAATCATGTCCTTTTTAGTTGCCTTTGAAAGAAAACATGTTTCCACAGAAGTTGATACCTTAGAAGACATGTTCAACACATAAATATCATTCGATCCAGGAGATCTCATGACAACCATGTCCTCGGAAATGACGTATCCCGGTTTTAGAATTAGACATTCTTTATCAGTAAATACGGTAGTGTATTTCTTATCACATATTTGTGACACACTCAAGAGGTTGTGGTTAAATTTATCACAATAATTAACTCTTTCAAATGTGATGCAACCATTAGACACATCACCCTCTTTGGTGACCATTCCACCCTAATTACCAGCAAATGCAACATACCATCCTTGTATATTTTGACATTTGTTAAAAGATTGATGTTGCCAGTAATATGACGAGAGCATCCACTATCCATTATCAACTTTTCACCAGAAATGGTCTTGGATGAACCCTACACATGAAAAGAAAATGATCACTTCAAAAAGGCAGCCCAGGCCTCAGTCTTGGGCACCTTTGAGTTTCTCTTGAAATTTTAACATTTATTGAATCCAAATGTTACTTAGATGCTTGTGAATAAGTCAAAGGACGTTTAGAATTTCGTCTTAAGTATGCAGCTTGAACAATATTTGTATTCACATTTTTGCAAATAGGTTCCGTAGGAACGAATTTGGGCTTAACATTACTTACATTCTCATTAACATGAATCACCTTTCGAGGATTCACATTAGAAAACATAATTTGAGTTTCATCATCGAAAGACATTGGTCTTCTCAAAATCTCCTTGATTACATGAACGGGTTTGGATTGTTCCTTATTAAAGGGGTGAGAATTTTGGGATTTCTTCAGCCCACAGTTTCTGACTACATGACCATGTTCACCACAGAGAAAACATGTTCTCATGTCAACACGTTCATGTGATGGTTTAGCAAAAACATGTGTAAACAAAGGTTGATGATAAACTCCAGCAATGGGACCTTTATCCAAGTCATCAAAAGTCATTGATTTTCGTTTCATGTAGAAATCCAGATTTGATCAATTTGAAAAGCTTTGTAAAGAGTCAGATCCATTTGACTTTACAAATTGAACATTTTTAGCAGATTTTAACAAACTTTTTGCTTTTATCAACGGATCTACTACTTTTGAGGTCTTGGATTTCACAAACTTGTATTCAAGGTCTTGTGAAAAACACTTTCAATCAATTCAGGTTTGATGATATCAAGCGAAATATAGTTCTCAGTGAACATAGTGCTTATTCCTTTAAGCTTAAAAACACGACCAGTTGATGGTTTAGAAGCAACATGATTGATAAAACGCATCAAATCCTCGTAAAATATTTTAGGCTTTTCCAATTTCTTAGCCTTCACTGGTTTAACTTTCTCCCTTTTCACTTGAGATATGTTTGAACCATACACAGCCTCCTCAAATTCACGAGGCTCACATAGAATGTGGTTCGAACTTGAAATGTTTTGGTTTTTGTGTATCACTTCGGGTTCAAACAGATCCTCAATGATAACTTTCTCGACATTCTCAACAAAGACTTTGTTGCTTTCAACATGATGTTTTTAGTTGACGATTGGGTTTTAACATTATCAGTTTTTACTGATTTAGGTTTTTCTGAAACAACAGGTTCTTTCACAACCACTTCTTCTTTTCTCGCAAAAGGATTTGCAGTATAATCATTATGAAATGGTGGTGGTACCTCAACAAAAACTACACCCCTTTTAGAATCTTTTTGCTTACTAGTTACTTCAATTATTTCATTTAGCAAAAATGATGAGTTTCTAAATTTGCCCAACTTATTCTTCAACTCAAGAACTTCATTTTCAAGCTCAGTTATCTTAGATCGATGTTTCAAGATTTCTTGATATTTCTGATCATTGTCATTTTAACTGATAATTCAGCTTTGAGATCATGGTTACTTGTAGACTATGCTTCAATTTTCTCCCTAGATCTCATTTGAGATTCTAAATATTGTCTATAAGTATCCTTAAGCGAAGCAATTTCTCTCACCAAACGGTCATTATGATCTTTCAATGATTCTAACTTAGGCTTAATTATCTCACAATCAACACAAGACACATTAGCAGATAGATTACCAGAGTTAGGAACAAAAGAACTAACCTCATCAATTTTGGCCATATAAGCAAACGTAGTTGGCTGCATTTCACATGAATCATCAGAATCAGACTCAATATCATTGTCTGAAGATAGCTCATTCCTACTTGCATCTTAAAAACTCTCATTTGACTCGAACTTATCCAAGTTAGCTTGATTGTCGTTTCACAACAACCTTTGTGACCAATCAGTTCCATCAACAGCAGATAGCAATGCTTGTGATCTCGAAGCAGACGGTTTACTTCCAGAAGACTTATCGAGATCATTATTCTTTTTCGCAGAAGAACTTCTATCTTGACTTCGAGGTCCAGTTATATTCTTTCTTTGGTTTGTCACACTCTTTGGCAAAGTGTCCAAAACTCTTGACAGTTAAAGCACTTAACTTTCAGCTTATCAAACCCAACTCTCTTGTTCAATGATGGAAGATCTTTGCTACTTCTTTGCATGAAATTTTTCACTTTTCTTACTATCATTGCCATATTCCACTTTAAATCCATGAGCTCCAAATCATCATGGTCGATTTGGTCATAATCTTCATCGGTTAACTCAGTTGTGGCAATTTTACTAACAAACAAGTTCTCATATGAAGTCATGAAAGCACACAAAAAGGCAAAATTTTGTTCAGCCTCTTTCATGTTCACGTTAGGTGGTGCTGAGAATTGATTTGCAGTGGCCAAAGTTACAGAACCTCCATTAGATCCAGAACCTCCAGATGCCAAAAAACATACACTTGGATCACTATAAGTTGTTGTTGAACTTTCATTTGCATTTTGAGTAAGAAATGCAGTGATCGAAGATACTATGGTGCTCAAAGGCATACATACCATAGAAGGATGGATCTTGACTTTATTTTGACGATTTATGACACTTCAAATCATATTTCCGAACTTCAATCTTTTGCATAAACTCAGAAGAAGTCAAATATTTATTTTTGAAATAATTATTCTCCTTCAACACCATCAGTAATGTTGAGTAAGAACAAGGTTAAGCATTTTTAACTATATCAATCTTGTCAGATTCAGAATGTTCCATCTTTAACTTGTTCATTTCAGCAATTAAGTGATTGAAACGAGTAGTCATTTCCTCAACAGTTTCACCTTTGAGTAGGTTAAAGTTCCGGAATTAGAACTTTAACATTACTTGCTTTCCTCAGTATTACCCATGCTTCTCATTCTGATGTGTTGAAACAAAGAAGCACTAATCTTGATGCTTCCACTTTGATGGAATATATTATCTGGTAATGCCATAGTAAGATTCGAATAAGCTTTTGTCTCAATCTCTAAAGCCTTCTTCTCATCTTGAGAATATTGTGAGAAAGCTTCAGGGGTAAAACCAGTAGTCTCGTCACCAATAATTGGTACAGTGTAAACATCATCAAGACATCATGAACAATCGGGATGCACAGAACCAAGAGTGCTCGAAATCGGGGTTCCCATTTGGCAAAATCACTGAATTTCATCAGTCTAGAACATTTGGAATGAGATCCAATTTCAGCATCCAAGTGTAACATTTGTTGCATAAGCACATTCTAAGATGCCAACGCTTAAAAACCGGCCATTGTAAATAACAGATTCAAATTTGACTAAAAAGTCAAACTCAAAGGTTAATAATGAAACTTTTGTAACGAATCAGATGAGGTAACAAATCAAGATTTATAACGAACTGGTAACGAATTAGGTTAAAATGAATTAGAGATGAATCAAGGACACGCCACTAAAGAAACAGTAACAAATTGTTGACAAATCGTTGACTGATTAATTTAATGAATCAAGATGATGAATCAAATTAACGAATCAAGATGACAAATCAAGTAAACAAATCAAGTAGCGAATCCAAGATTACGAATTAATTACTGTTGATAATGAATCACCTACAGTAACTAACGAATCAAGTTGTTAGACAGTTATAACAACTTTTGACACGTGGCACGAATCTGTTCAGAAAAAGGTAACGAATATGTTTGACGGAGGACACGTGTATAACGAATCAAGTATAACGAATTAACTTGTACAACGAATCAACCATAGCGAATTAACTCCATTGTTGAATCTTCAAATCTTTAAATGATATTCCAAGAAACTTAGAAAAATTTCCAGAACCAAGAACAATAACACTAGTATCAGATTTGTAATACAAACCCAATATTCAACCAAAACATCTAAGTTATGACTCAAAATACTCGTAAACGAATCGCGATTCCAACTATCACAATCCGTATACATTAACCACACAAACAACTGCTAATTAACACCAATTACATCCCCTGTTCCGTATCCATAGCGATCCAAACCAAAATCAAACTAGATTCAATCAAATTCCCAATCCAATCTTCCTTAATCCTTTTCGAACACAAATCAAAACAAATTCAATCCATAATCAACAGATTAAACTGTTAATTAGATCAAATTCAAAATAATCTTAATAAAACTGAAAACACTTCAATTAACAAATTATTAACACGAATCAAGAGCAATCAGAACACCGAAAGCTCTGATACCACTTGTTGAACACTTATTCAGATCTAATCGATTATCGATTATCAAACGTAGATCTAATACCTTAAATGGATCTAGTTCTAGAAAATACTCTTAATTTTATATATATATATATGTATGTATATGTATATTAGTTATTATATATGTGTAATTGTAATACGTTAGATGAAGGATTGATCGAGAGAGAATTGGGCAGAGGTTCGTTACTCCAATAAATCAATAATTAAATTAACAGGGTATGAACACCTTATATATAGACGATGGAACCAATTCATTACACATCCCGTAACGAATTGGATCCAGTTCGTTAACTTACATACTCAATAAAGGAAACATAACGAATCTTTTATTCGTTATGCCCCATTCGTCAACATTCCATGACGAATGGGAACATACATAACGAACTAGACATTACATTAGATGAACTGTCTAATTCGTTAAACATCCTTAACGAATTAGCCTTACATTAACGAACTAAAGTAAATTACATAAATGCCCTTAATATTAAAATATTAATAAATTACTAAAAAATAGTTATAAAGACTCGAGACGACAAAACCGTGCACTAACACAAGGCATAGGTTATGCATGTGGCACATTATGAAGAAGGTTGCTGACATGGTAAAATGGAGTTTCAATTGAGTGTTTTAACGGTTTGCTTTAACAATCACATCTTAGTATATTTAGTTTAATTTATGAGCGTGTGACGAGCGTTTTAACATGATACTAACTGAAGTTTATTGTATGAACGTTTCACAAGCATTTTAACATGATAGTATATTATGTTCATTAGCAGTTTACAAGCGTTTAACAATTGTTTTTATCAGGTTGGAGCCAAGCTATGTAATAACGAATATTTTAAGCTTAAGATATGTGATATTGTGTGAACGGATTCAATTAGTCCTTCTGAATTCGTGGATAAATGACAGGCAATAATGGTTGAGTTTGAGCTTGAGAAGAATAAATAGCTTATTGATATGTATGAAATCAAATTTGCTTGGATACCTGCTTTTTATAGAGACGAACCTTTGATGCGTACAATATCAAGATCTTAGAGTGAAAACCGTTTTTTTGGTCAAGCTACAAATTCTCAGTTAACTTAGTTAAGTTTTTCAACCATTTTGAGTTTTGTATGGAGATACCGAGATACAATGGCAGGCGGTCTGATCATGACAGTAGGTACACGTACCCTGAGTTAGTAACCATAAGTTATCTTGAAGGGGAAGCAGTTAGGATATATACAAGATCTATTTTTAATGATGTTCAAGATGAAATGAATGAAACTGTTGGTGGTGTTTCAAAATTCAGTGCTTCTGAAGAAGAAGGAGGTTATTTGAGGTATAAAATACGGGATATTAATACGTATGTTCCAGGATTCTTGGAGGTAGTTTTGAGCGTTTAAAACATTTTTTAGTTTTAAAATTGTTTAACATTAGTTTAATTAGCCTAAGAGTTTTCATTATTTTTTAGGTTTTGTTTAAGAATGATGGTGAATTTGTTGAAGTGTCTACTGTGACCTTCACTTTTAAAAGATTTGAACAATATGGTTTATTGTGTCGACATATTTTCTACGTCATGAATTTGTATCAAGTTAAGAAATTCCCGAAAAATTTATAAATGATCGACGGAGAAAAGAGGCCGCGGTGAATATTAGAATAGTTCCAATCTCAGAGTTTGGTTATGATAAGAACATGAAGATCAAAGAGATTTCAAGAGAAATAAAATATGCCGGTGAATACCTTATCAACATTTATGTTGCAGATATCAATGAATTGAAAAATGTAACACCCCGTAACCGCAGCGGAAACGTACATGGGATTCAACAGACACATCTGATATCAACAGCATTGCTTATAAAGAAAATACCACTACATTAATTAATATCATATTACATTGTTGCTAATTCGTTACTGTCTAGGTGTTACACACGAGTTTTACCGATAAGACATTAATATATTCATTACAAAATATAGATCAGCAAGCTTCCAACAAGTAGCACAGATCATTAAGCACATTTCAATCATTCCAACTTGGGCATACCTAGAAAACATGTAAGAAAACGGGTCAACTACGAATAGTTGGTGAGTTTCACTAATTTAAATAAACCCTGACAGATCATTTTAATAACCATTTATTAGCAATGAAATTATGCTGGGAACTATGTTACCCCAGAACAATAATAACCTCTGGAACTACGTTACCCCAGAACAATAATAACCCCTGGGAACTATGTTACCCCAGAACAATAATAACCTCTGGGAACTATGTTACCCCAGAACAATAATAACCTCTGGGAACTACGTTACCCCAGAACAATAATAACCTCTGGGAACTACGTTACCCCAGAACAATAATAACCCCTGGGAACTACGTTACCCCAGAACAATAATAACCTCTGGGAACTATGTTACCCCAGAACAATAATAACCTCTGGGAACTATGCTACCCCAGAACAATTACACACGATAAACAATTTATATATTCTGTGCATCAAACATATATATATAAATATACAAGTGTTTCCATACGATCGGTATGTACTTAAATACTTTAATAAAGACATGTTTTCCGCCCCAGGAAAATATTTAGAAACAGTTCAGTAAAAAGGGGCTCGTGAAAACTCACCTTTCTGTGAGTCGGGACGTGATACAATGAACTGCTATAAGCCTGGATCTGTAATATAATATCTAATCGTTACTATATAATTCCCATAAATTAAATCCGTGTTAATCGGTACATCTGGGGACATTGTTAACCCAGTACTGTACTCGATCCGGGGACAATGTTAACCCCGTGACACTCCTAAGGACTCAGATTGTGTCATTACTTAGAGTCGGACGGTCAAAATTATCATTTTTATGTTTTCCTTGATTTGCGTGCCTAGCACGGTCATCCGTTTTTAGTTTCAAAAATGAGTTTATTCACACCCGACCCAAAAATGGTGTTTGACTGTTACTTTAGTTATCGTGATGAAATTAGAGCTCGGTTTGGACACCCCGTTTGGCCGCGGGGCCCGTTTCCGTCATTTAGGTGCCGGAAACAGTAAAATCGGGTGAAATTACCCAAATCATCCGAATTATTTTCGGATGATTTTCTTTTATTTACTTTACTTAGTATTATGAAAATGGTCTATTTTTAGGTTTTTATATACCAGTCAGCTCGCTTATGCGAGTTTTGCCGGTTTACACGTTTTAAGCTTTAAAAATTTGTTTTTATGTCCTTTTTAGCACAAATAATTACCCGTTTAGTCTCGGGTCTTGAAATTTTGCACAAAACTTATTTTGACAGTAATAAATTTTATAAAAATTTTCCAGATTTATTTTTTATATTTACATTTATTTATCTATTTTTAAACATTATTAAAACACTAAATATGTCAAAAATACCAAAAACTTTAGAAAAATCCCAAATTTTTCCGGGATGATCCCTGCCATCCTCATAACTCCCTGGAATTTTTCCAGAACCCAAAACTCATTTTTCAAGCCATTTTCACAAAAACCGAGCTAGAAAGCCCTAGAACTCGTTTTACCGAAAAGCCCCCTTAGACTTCTCCAACTGAGCTCAAATTTTGTGTGTGACTTTTATATGTTATAAAAACCTTATCCTAAATTTTCCAGAATTGTTCATCAAGTTTAGCTATTTTTCACCATTTTTGGCCAAAACCGAGCATTAAATTCACCAAATATTCATCTTTTATCCAAAAATTACCAAAAATTCACAGATCTCATATTTTCATGTGTAGATCATCTCTGTGAAATTTCATGACCCAACTCTAAGCACGCTACAATCTGTCCAAAATCACTAACTCACACGAAAACCGAACTATCTTGTGTTTTCTAGCGTTAGATCGCAAAGATCTTGGTTTCTAGCCTTTGCTAGCCACTAGATACAACACTTACAAGCACAATAACACTATACCAAGCAAGTTACACCAACAATCAAACCATTTCTTTCATAGTGTCGGTTTTGATATAAAAACAAAGGTTTTAACCGTGAAAATCCGTTCTCGACTCTTTTTACTCATTTCTTGGACCAAGATCCCTTGTATAACTTGTATACATCTCTTGATCATGCAAGAGTCGGTTTCATCTCGGGTTTTCACCCGTCTTTCACATAGAAACTCATTTTACAAGATTTCAACCGTAAAATTTTATTCTAAACTCTTTTAACTCATCACTTGGATCAAGATCCTTTGTATAACTTGTATACATCACTAGATCATGCGAGAATCGGTTTCAACCCGGGTTTTCACCCATTTTTACATTTGAAACCTCCTTTTCTCAAGATCATGAAGTTAGAAAACAAGATTCAAGCATCAAAACATATGTTATACCTTGTGTTCTTGGTTAAAAATGATGATCTTGATGAACACTTGAATGTATGGAAAGAGTTGAGAGAGTTTTGATAATGTAAAAAAGAAAAATGAAGTGATATGGTGAAGAGGGTGGACCGATCGGTCCACCATATGGGGTGGGGTGGGTCCCACAAATCCATTCTAAGCCACATATTCGTATTACGCAATCCGGATAATGTTGTGGATAATCTGGTTCAGTTCGTTTCTCGTTTAAACTCGTAATTCGGCTTAAAACGAGACTAAAATGGTTGTTTTTCGGGTTAAAAATAAAATTTACATAAAACTGATTTAAAAACTTTAAAAAACTTAAATCATGACGTTAAATGACTTAAAACATCGTACTGTCGGTCTTTGTGCATCTTTTTCGGTTTGATCGATCGTCTCTTGCTTGGTTTGATGTTAAAGGTTTCGTTTATCGTACCGACGTACTAATAAATCGAAATCCTTTTTCTGTGCTATAATTCACTTATCCCGAAGCATTAATACTTCGAAAGCATCACTAAACCTTATATACTTCGTCTATAATGTAATTCCCGATTCGTTCGGGTTTCAATAATCGTTCATTAGTTAATTGGAATTCCAATACGATTCACTATATAATCGAGTATGATTCGTACTATGAATCATATATACTCGTACATACGTACTATAACTCATATAATCAATATTAAATGACACGTAAATAGTATATACCGGCTAGGGTATACCTGGATTTGCCGGAATCGTTACATTCTCCCCCCGTTATAAAAATTTCGTCCTCGAAATTTTACATGTCAACTACTTCCTTTTGAGGAAATAGGTGGGGGTACTTCTTCCGAAATTCATCCTTTCGTTCCCAAGTAAATTCTGGGCCTCGTTGCGAATTCCATCTAACTTTGACCAACGAGATCTTATTGTGTATAAGTTGCTTGATTTTCCCGTCTATTATTTCTATGGGCTCCTCCACAATGTTGAGCTTATTATTTATTTGAACACCCTCTAAGGGTAATACCGATGTCTCATCCGACAGACACCGTTTCAGGTTCGACACGTGAAACACGTTGTGAACTGCACTCAGTTCATCAGGCAGTTCTAATCGGTATGCTACAGGACCGATTTTCGCAGTAATATCGAATGGTCCAATATATCTAGGGGCCAACTTCCCCGCCTTTCCAAATCTGACCACTCCTTTCCAGGGTGATACTTTCAAATATACCCTTTCCCCTTTCTCAAATGACAACGGTTTCCGACGGGTATCGGCATAACTCTTCTGCCGATCCCGCGCGGCTTTCAGGTTGTTCTTAATTTCAAGAATCTTGCTGGTCGTCTCCTGGACCAGATCCGATCTAATGACCTGCGAGTCACCCACTTCAGACCAACAAAGTGGTGATCGGCACTTTCGTCCATATAATGCTTCATAAGGTGCTGCCTTTATACTGCTATGGTAGCTGTTATTATAGGAAAATTCAACGAGTGGGAGATGTTGATCCCAATTTCCCTTAAAGTCCAGTACGCAGGCACGAAGCAAATCCTCCAAAGTTTGAATGGTCCTCTCAGACTGACCATCGGTCTGAGGGTGGTAAGCTGTGCTTAGGTCAATACGCGTTCCCAATGCTTCTTAGACAGCTTGCCAAAGTTTGGAGGTGAAATGGCTATCCCTATCAGAGATGATCGAGATGGGGATGCCATGACGAGACACTATTTCACTAATATAAATCTGCGCAAGTCTCTCAGTGTTATAATTATTTCTAATCGGGATAAAATGTGCCGATTTGGTTAATCGATCCACGACTACCCAAATTGCATCATGTCCCCGGGGTGTCTTAGGGAGGTGTGTCACGAAATCCATCGTGATCTGCTCCCATTTCCATTCAGGAATTTCCGGTTGTTGTAACATCCCCGAGGGTTTCTGGTGCTCCGCCTTAACCCTCGCACACGTCGTACACTTGCCGACGTAAGTGGCTATATCCTTTTTCATACCTGGCCACCAGTAAAATTCTTTCACATCCTTGTACATTTTATCTGATCCCGGATGTATGGAATATTTTGATTTATGTGCTTCGTCCATGATTAATTCACGAAGGTCATGGAGGGTCGGAATCCAAATCCGATTTTTGAAATAGAGAATTTCGTCCACACGCTGTTCGAAATTCTTCTCGTTACAGAAAAGTCCCTCTTTTTCCAATTGGTCCCCTTTCAACGCCTCGTGTTGATCGACTCGAATCAAATCCGAAAGGTTCGACTGGACTATCATTCCCAACGCTCGCACGCGTAGTGGCTTAACTCGATCTTTCCTACTCAAGGCATCGGCTACAACGTTAGCCTTGCCGGGGTGATATCGGATGTCACAGTCATAGTCACTCAGTAACTCGACCCACCTTCGTTGTCTCATATTCAGTTCTTTCTGATCGAATATGTGTTGCAAACTTTTATGATCAGTGAAGATGGTGCACTTTGTACCGTAGAGATAGTGTCTCCAGATTTTAAGTGCGAAGATGACTGCTCCCAGTTCTAGGTCATGAGTAGTGTAATTTTTCTCGTGAACTTTTAATTGTCGAGAAGCATAGGCTATAACCTTACTATTTTGCATCAATACGCATCCTAACCCTCTCCGGGATGCGTCACAATACACGACAAAACCATCGTCTCCGTCGGGGAGACTTAAGATTGGCGCTTGGCACAATCTTTGTTTTAGCGTTTGAAACGCCGTTTCCTGCTCTTCACCCCATTCATACTTCCGATCCTTTTGAGTCAGGAGGGTTAAAGGTTGGGCGATGCTGGAAAAGTTCTCTATAAATCGACGATAGTATCCAGCTAAGCCTAAGAATTGGCGGATTTCCTTTGGAGATTTAGGCGCTTGCCAATTCTTAATTGCTTCAACCTTACTCGGATCAACGTGTATTCCTTGGTGGTTTATAACGTGACCGAGGAATTGCACCTCTTGTAACCAGAAGTTACACTTGGAGAATTTTGCATATAACTTCTCCTGATCCAGGAGCTCTAGAACTAACTTTAAGTGTTGCTCGTGCTCTTCTTTACTCTTCGAGTATATCAAAATATCGTCAATAAATACAATGACGAATTTTTCGAGATAGGGTTTACAGACTCGATTCATGAGATCCATGAATACAGCTGGCGCATTTGTTAGCCCAAAAGGCATAACTAAGAACTCGTAATGGCCGTAGCGAGTCCGGAATGCGGTTTTTGGGATATCCTCCTCCTGAATTCTAACCTGATGGTATCCCGATCTAAGATCTATTTTTGAAAAGAAGCTCGCACCTTGTAGTTGGTCGAATAGATCATCGATTCGGGGGAGAGGATACCTATTTTTGATTGTCAACTTGTTCAATTCCCTGTAATCAATGCACATTCTAAGGCTCCCGTCCTTCTTTTTCACGAATAAAACAGGTGCACCCCACGGGGAATAACTAGGACGTATAAATCCTTTATCCAACAATTCCTGCAACTGGTTGGATAATTCTTGTATCTCGGATGGTGCAAGTCGGTAGGGCGCCTTAGCAACAGGGCCAGCCTGAGGTAACAGATCGATCCTGAATTCGACCTGTCGGGTTGGCGGTAATCCAGGAAGTTCCTCTGGAAAAACTTGTGGAAATTCGCGTACCACGGGAATATTGTCCACCCGTTTTTCCTCAGAATCAGCGGCCGTCAGGCTCGCTAGATACGCCACACATCCCTGACGTATATATTTCAACACCTTGAGGTGGGATATAAATGGTATCATGGTGCCATATTTTTCTCCCTGCACTAATATCTCCTCGTCATCCGACACCCGGATCTTGACGGTTTTCTTTTCGCAGTTTATTTCTACCCTGTTACGTGCCAACCAATCCATTCCCACTATCACGTCAAAACTACCCAATTCTACCGGTAACAAGTCGATCAGGAAGGATTGTTCGTTCAGAATAAAAGGGCAATTCCGAACTATCCGATTAACTATCATGGTTTTACCGTTAGCGACTTCTACGGTGTAAGGTTCTATGGTTTCACCAATAGGATGGTTTGCTATCGAAAGGAATCTAACGGAGACAAAACTTCTATCGGCGCCTGTATCAAATAATACAGAAGCGTAATGATCAGAGACGAGGAAGGTACCTGTCACTACGCTGGGGTCCTGGCGCGCCTCGTTCGCTCCCATCACGAATGCTCGGCCTCGCGCCGGATTGGACGACGATGGCTGACCCGCGAGTTGTCTCCCGTTTCCTCCCTGGTTCAGTTTCGGGCAGTTCCTTTTGAAGTGATCCGTGCTGCCGCATTCGTAGCAAGCACGGCTAGTGGTCACCATCTGGTTTCCTTGCGGGTTCTGCTGTCGGGCCGGTTGAGTTCTAAATGGTTGCGCACGAATAGGTTGCGGTTGACGGTTCAGGTTGTTCAGATTTGTCTTACAATTTGGTGCGTAGTGTCCAATCCTGCCACACCGGTGGCACACCACCTCTTTGCACACGCCACTATGGTGGTAACCACATTTCCCGCACTTAGGAAACGTTCCCTTCTGCGGTTCTTGCCTTCCGCCCGAACTAGTCATGGCATAGCTCTGGGCAGCGGGCCTAGCTCGTTTGCTTTGCTGCTTTTCCTGGATTCTATGATCATGTGTACCCCGTTTTCCCCCAGCGGATTCTCCTGTCACCTTTAGTGATCCGCTCCGTAAGAAATCATACGTGACAATGCCAGCCTGTGTCACTGCACTTTCATACGTCCGGTGTCCCCCCGCGTTGACTATACTCCTCACTACTGGAGTAAGTCCCCAAATATAACGTTCCACCCTCTTCGTCTCCGGGGTGACCAACCACGGTACTAATCGTGACAGTTCATTAAACCGATTGGTATAACCCAAGTGGTCCGCCCCCTTCATCTCCAGATTCCACAACTCATTTTCCAGTTTCTGCAATTCATTCTTTGGGCAGAAATGTTCCAACACAAGAGCCTTAAGCTCCGTCCAGGTCATGTGGTTTGTCGCCGCCTGACCTCGAGTCTGTACTATGGTGTTCCACCATGTCAAGGCATGGTCGGTGAATGTACAGGTGGCGTACTTAACGACACAATCCTCGGGACAGTTGCTGATATTCACCACTGATTCTATTTTCTCTATCCATTTAACTAACCCATTCGGTCCTTCAGACCCGCTAAACTCTAATGGCTTGCACAACATAAAATCCTTGATCGAACATCCCCTGGATGCACGAATTGGTTCAGTACGGTTTGTCTCTACCGTAGGTATAGGGCCATTGTTGTCAGTAACGACCACCCTAGGCGGTGCGTCATTACTCGGAATAGTGTTATCATTCCTTGGAGGATTAGCATTTTGTTCCCCGTCATTATTTATGGGCGTTTGATTGCTCGGAGGGGTTGGATTGGTCGAGTTATTAATACTGGCGGCGATGCGCGATACTATATCCGGTATCGCCGCCTCCAACTGTTGAGCAATCAAACGGCTCACATCTACTTCCGATATTTTCGTTGATCGTTTCGGTGCCATTCTACACAACATCAAGAAATACATATAATCAATACCATCTCAAATTATAAAACACAATACATATTTCATTCATTAGTAAACATTGATACATATTACACAAACATCAGTTTACATACTTTCCAGTCAACATTACACAACTAAGTTTTAATACAAGGGCCCTATGTCGGTATCATCTCGACATAACCCGTAAAAGGGTCAGTGCTTGAATGATACCCAAAAGTATCTATAAAGATATGCCCCAAAAGAGACCCACCCTAGGGGCCAGTGGTTGTATCATAACTAACCAAGATTCACTCCGTGTTAGTATCACCACTAACTACTTACACAGAGTATCAAAAAAAAAAAATGGTCCCTGACTATCCCCATCCAAACATAACTACTAAACACGGTGGTATGCCCACCACATCATCACTGCCACCAACGCCACCACTACTGCCATCACCCCCCCGGAGCCACGCCTCTAACCGCTGAACCATCAATAGGGAGTACGAGCACTCCCTTGTCAACCGGTCGATTGCATACTGGCAATCCAGTATGCGGTCACCAAGGTACACCCGTCTCTGTACCCCCACGGTCAGGGCGGCTGAGTGCTCATTTACTTGCTCTGTGAGCACTCGTAGCCAGGCTGCCGCATCCCGCTCCTGTCTCGGAAGGCCTCAGACAGGTAGAGCCATCGGCTCGGGCTGAGATGAGGACTCTCCCCGACGAGTAGCAGGTCGGGGTGGGGGAGAGGTCGGTGGGACACGCGGAATGCTGATCCGCGCCGTAAGGCGAGGACCAAATCCCGGAGGGACAGAGGTGGCCTGCGGTGCGAGTGGAGTAGGGGATCTGACGATCCGGGCCGGGGAGGACTGGCTCGAGCTCCTGTGACTCGCCTCGCTAGGCTCGGAGTCGGATGACACGTGTAAGCTCCCGGAGTTTCCGGGGCTAACCTCCTCCGGATCCTCCTCTACTGATAAGCTATGCGGGCTTGACATTTTTACCTGCACACAAGTTAACAAGCATATAGTTCTTTCCATAGTGTAATTCATAATCAAATCAATACATACTTATTTATACAACTTTACCACATAATAATATTATCATATATTTACACATATGTTGCCAATTTTACCTATTTAAAGTTCCTCGTGACTTCCCCTGAATTCTCCCGTGCAGACAAGTCTGTTATTATGTTCCGGACCATAATAACTCACTTGTCCATCCAAGTTCATCCAGATCCCGTCACAATAAATTATTAGTTGATATTCAGATCCTATAATACTTGAGCTACTGGTTATATTTTAGGTATCTCTTTCAGACATCCTAATTCTTTATAACCAATGGCTCTGATACCAAGTTCTGTAACACCCCGTAACCGCAGCGGAAACGTACACGGGATGCAACAGACACATCTGATATCAACAGCATTGCTTATAAAGAAAATACCACTACATTAATTAATATCATATTACATTGTTGCTAATTCGTTACTGTCTAGGTGTTACACACGAGTTTTACCGATAAGACATTAATATATTCATTACAAAATATAGATCAGCAAGCTTCCAACAAGTAGCACAGATCATTAAGCACATTTCAATCATTCCAACTTGGGCATACCTAGAAAACATGTAAGAAAACGGGTCAACTACGAATAGTTGGTGAGTTTCACTAATTTAAATAAACCCTGACAGATCATTTTAATAACCATTTATTAGCAATGAAATTATGCTAGGAACTATGTTACCCCAGAACAATAATAACCTCTGGGAACTACGTTACCCCAGAACAATAATAACCCCTGGGAACTATGTTACCCCAGAACAATAATAACCTCTGGGAACTACGTTACCCCAGAACAATAATAACCCCTGGGAACTACGTTACCCCAGAACAATAATAACCTCTGGGAACTATGTTACCCCAGAACAATAATAACCTCTGGGAACTATGTTACCCCAGAACAATTACACACGATAAACAATTTATATATTCTGTGCATCAAACATATATATATAAATATACAAGTGTTTCCATACGATCGGTATGTACTTAAATACTTTAATAAAGACATGTTTTCCGCCCCGGGAAAATATTTAGAAACAGTTCAGTAAAAAGGGGCTCGTGAAAACTCACCTTTCTGTGAGTCGGGACGTGATACAATGAACTGCTATAAGCCTGGATCTGTAATATAATATCTAATCGTTACTATATAATTCCCATAAATTAAATCCGTGTTAATCGGTACATCTGGGGACATTGTTAACCCAGTACTGTACTCGATCCGGGGACAATGTTAACCCCGTGACACTCCTAAGGACTCAGATTGTGTCATTACTTAGAGTCGGACGGTCAAAATTATCATTTTTATGTTTTCCTTGATTTGCGTGCCTAGCACGGTCATCCGTTTTTAGTTTCAAAAATGAGTTTATTCACACCCGACCCAAAAATGGTGTTTGACTGTTACTTTAGTTATCGTGATGAAATTAGAGCTCGGTTTGGACACCCCGTTTGGCCGCGGGGCCCGTTTACGTCATTTAGGTGCCGGAAACAGTAAAATCGGGTGAAATTACCCAAATCATCCGAATTATTTTCGGATGATTTTCTTTTATTTACTTTACTTAGTATTATGAAAATGGTCTATTTTTAGGTTTTTATATACCAGTCAGCTCGCTTATGCGAGTTTTGCCGGTTTACACGTTTTAAGCTTTAAAAATTTGTTTTTATGTCCTTTTTAGCACAAATAATTACCCGTTTAGTCTCGGGTCTTGAAATTTTGCACAAAACTTATTTTGACAGTAATAAATTTTATAAAAATTTTCCAGATTTATTTTTTATATTTACATTTATTTATCTATTTTTAAACATTATTAAAACACTAAATATGTCAAAAATACCAAAAGACTTTAGAAAAATCCCAAATTTTTCCGGGATGATCCCTGCCATCCTCATAACTCCCTGGAATTTTTCCAGAACCCAAAACTCATTTTTCAAGCCATTTTCACAAAAACCGAGCTAGAAAGCCCTAGAACTCGTTTTACCGAAAAGCCCCCTTAGACTTCTCCAACTGAGCTCAAATTTTGTGTGTGAGTTTTATATGTTATAAAAACCTTATCCTAAATTTTCCAGAATTGTTCATCAAGTTTAGCTATTTTTCACCATTTTTGGCCAAAACCGAGCATTAAATTCACCAAATATTCATCTTTTATCCAAAAATTACCAAAAATTCACAGATCTCATATTTTCATGTGTAGATCATCTCTGTGAAATTTCATGACCCGACTCTAAGCACGCTACAATCTGTCCAAAATCACTAACTCACACGAAAACCGAACTATCTTGTGTTTTCTAGCGTTAGATCGCAAAGATCTTGGTTTCTAGCCTTTGCTAGCCACTAGATACAACACTTACAAGCACAATAACACTATACCAAGCAAGTTACACCAACAATCAAACCATTTCTTTCATAGTGTCGGTTTTGATATAAAAACAAAGGTTTTAACCGTGAAAATCCGTTCTCGACTATTTTTACTCATTTCTTGGACCAAGATCCCTTGTATAACTTGTATACATCTCTTGATCATGCAAGAGTCGGTTTCATCTCGGGTTTTCACCCGTCTTTCACATAGAAACTCATTTTACAAGATTTCAACCGTAAAATTTTATTCTAAACTCTTTTAACTCATCACTTGGATCAAGATCCTTTATATAACTTGTATACATCACTAGATCATGCGAGAATCGGTTTCAACCCGGGTTTTCACCCATTTTTACATTTGAAACCTCCTTTTCTCAAGATCATGAAGTTAGAAAACAAGATTCAAGCATCAAAACATATGTTATACCTTGTGTTCTTGGTTAAAAATGATGATCTTGATGAACACTTGAATGTATGGAAAGAGTTGAGAGAGTTTTGATAATGTAAAAAAGAAAAATGAAGTGATATGGTGAAGAGGGTGGACCGATCGGTCCACCATATGGGGTGGGGTGGGTCCCACAAATCCATTCTAAGCCACATATTCGGATTACGCAATCCGGATAATGTTGTGGATAATCTGGTTCTGTTCGTTTCTCGTTTAAACTCGTAATTCGGCTTAAAACGAGACTAAAATGGTTGTTTTTCGGGTGAAAAATAAAATTTACATAAAACTGATTTAAAAACTTTAAAAAACTTAAATCATGACGTTAAATGACTTAAAACATCGTACTGTCGGTCTTTGTGCATCTTTTTCGGTTTGATCGATCGTCTCTTGCTTGGTTTGATGTTAAAGGTTTCGTTTATCGTACCGACGTACTAATAAATCGAAATCCTTTTTCTGTGCTATAATTCACTTATCCCGAAGCATTAATACTTCGAAAGCATCACTAAACCTTATATACTTCGTCTATAATGTAATTCCCGATTCGTTCGGGTTTCAATAATCGTTCATTAGTTAATTGTAATTCCAATACGATTCACTATATAATCGAGTATGATTCGTACTATGAATCATATATACTCGTACATACGTACTATAACTCATATAATCAATATTAAATGACACGTAAATAGTATATACCGGCTAGGGTATACCTTGATTTGCCGGAATCGTTACAAAAAAAGTGAGGTATCAGATGAATTTGATGATTTAAAAACCAGACTTAACTCAGTATGAAAGAGTACGTCCATCTATAAGAGATAGATTTGCTGCTGCATTAGGATTTGAACAACCATCTGAAGTAAAAGTTCATGTGCCTTCTGGAATAAGGAACAATGGTCGTGGCTCACACAAAAGAGTCAAATCAAAGAAAAAGATAGCCATTAGTCAAGCTGGGAAGAATTATAAGGAGTGTCAGATTTGTCACCAACCTGGCCACAATAGTAGAACCTGCAAAGCATTGCAGTAGCAAGAATGAATGTTAGTGAAGCGTATTTTAAGCGTTTTAGCTAGAATGAATGTTTTAGATAGAATGAAGCGTATTTAGAGCGTTTAGCTAAGAAGAATTTGCCATTTGTTTCGGTGTTTTATTATACTGTTGAGGAATGTGCGTTATATACTATCTTTTTTTAGATAAGCGCATCACAAGCGTTTTTAGATAAGCATGTAATTCAAGCGTATTAAAAGCGTTTTACAAAGCGTTCTTCGTTTATTTATAAAATACCAGATAACACACCATCAGACCATAGAAAAAGGATCCCATAGCAAAGTACCATTACAAGATCAGATAAAACAAAAGAAGAGAAAAAACTAACATCATCAGACCCCACCAGACCCATCTTCAGACCCCATCACTCCTTCTTTTTCATAATCTCACCCCAACTTCTTTGTAATCTATGTTGTTTGACACCGTAGAAACCATTTAAACCAAAGTACCATACACCGAATCGTAGCATTAAGATTGTTGTTTCAGATACTCAACAACTTTCTTCTTGAACTCACTCTCTGGTTGCAGCAAAACTTCTTTATACACATCAAGCGTTTCTGATTTCTTCTCAAGCACATATTTATATGATTTTTCAATGTCTTTGAGAGACTTTTTGTCTTGAGACTTCTCAAGCTCCAACCTTGCTTTCACAATGCTCTTCATGGTTTTATCACCTGAATACATTTTTGTGTGTTTTTAAGTTTTTGTGTGTTAATGTGATTGAATAACAAAACATATGTTAAATATATAGACATAAAATTTAATTTTTGGTAGTTGAGATAGAGTTATTCAATGCAATTAAGTTGGATGTAGGCTATCATCATCACAGAAATATTTTTCCAAATAAGTTGAGTAGCCATAAATGTAATTTAATTTTTCAATATCATCATCACAGTAAGTTCTGAGCGTTTTTAATCGTAGGATATAGATTTTTGAATTTTTGTAGTTGACATAGAGTAATTTAATGTAACTAAGTTGGATGTAGGCTATCCTCACAAAAATCTTTTCCCAATTTTTGGCAGGTGAGTAGTAATATATGTAATTAAGTTTTGAATAAAACTAGATTAAAAAAATAGTTTTTAACCAGCTACATCTGTGAGCCTATTACAAGCGTGTCAGTGTGTCTAAATGTTTGTCTTTTTTGTTCTGAGCGTATTTTACAAGCGTGGGGAGACTTATGTTCCGAATAAAGTTTAAAATACAGTTGTGAGCGTATAGCAAGCGTGTCATACTTATGTTCTCACAGTTACTTTCATTTTTGCCGATGATTCTACAGTTGTGAGCGTTTTTCAAGCGTTTTGTCTTTTTATTATGGTTTTACTATTTGGTCCGTGAACTTACATGTGTTTTGTATTTTTATTATGTTTTGACTATTTGGTCCGTGAATCTTTTGTTTTATATACACTATATTTTGTTACACTTATGTCCACACATTTCAAACTTTGTTTTAAGTTTACAATGGATGGCTCATCATCATCATCTTCACCATATTATAAGGATGTTTTGAAGAAGCAGATTGAGGACCAGATCGAAACAGATAAAGCTTGTCGTGAAAGTCTAACACATGAACTAGTAAAGCTTAGCAATAATATGGATACGAGGGATGTTATTGCAAAAGTTCTTGTCCGAATTCCTACTAGTACTATTCGAGATCTTGCTATTTTTTATGGTTGATTTAGGGAAGAAAGAGTTTGATCAGTATAAAGAATTAGGCAAGGAAAATCTTGAACTAAACTGCTCAATGAAATTGAAGTTGGAATTTCTCATGTCACTATCAGATTAGTGTGTGCGAGTGTTTTTATGTGGTGAGCATTTTATGAGCGTTGTTATGTTTTTTTATCATGTAGTGATGTGTGTTTTTTCTGTGTGTTTTGGTAATAATAATATATTGTTTCTGTTAAAGACATCAAGTTTGTTATTGCAACATATACATAACAAAGTGCTAACATAAGACTATGTATTAAAATACATAACACGAAGTCTTGGTTAGTTTGAAATCAGTCAAATAAGTTGTTTCCTTTTTTGAAGTTCAACAATCAACTCCTACCCGATTAAAAAAGTTTTGTTATTTTCATGAAAGAGTATCTCTTTTCAGGTTTATATCTGAGAGGATATAAACCGCCCTCAACTTTTTTAGCTGATTTACTTGTTTACAACATCCCGTTTAAAATTTTCACCCCCACGGTTTCTTCCCATCATATGTCTCTATGTGTCATATAGCAAAAACACCACAATCTATTCCATTTTCGGTTGTTCTCCATGTCATCCTTAATCTATTGATTGTAGCTTTTTGGATTCGATCAACAACGGGGTGATTGATTCTCTTAAGATACATGTAAAAGACATTTCTCTAAAAAAAATTAAAAGCATTTAAGTATATCACAAATTTATAATAGATATGGGAGTTGTATATTGTTGAGAGTTTGTTGAGCGTTTACCAGTATTTCAGGATTCTTATTGTATCTTTCTTCAAAAAGTTTTTTGATCGCTTTTGCTTTGTCTTCTAACTTTTTAAACTTTTGATAGGCTGGTATTTCCTGATTTGCACTGTTGTCAAGTAACTATATCACTCCTGCTTGAAGATTGAAAGCAACCATATAGAAGTGATCATTTTGTAAAATTGGCATGAGGAATATAACAACCTCCTTAAATGATTTGAAATCAAACATTGTCAAGAGTTTTTCAATGTTGTCCGTAAACACATCAAGTCTTTTTTTGTCTGTGTAACCACCTGTCTGATCATAATGGGCATTTGTCTGCATAAGAATTTAATGTAGATGTTCAAGCTTTTAATGTGCGTTTTATAAGAGTTTAAAGTCAATAGGTAGATTAATTCATACAAGCACAGTGCTTGTAACGAAGAACCTGAATGGTGATTATGCAGATTTTTTCTTTTCTTCATAATTCATCAGTTCACTGAATTCACCCATTGAATTTGTTGTTAAATACAAATGAGGACATAAACTCTTAAAAATCACCTTAAATGATTATGTGTAACCAAACTTGAAAACCTCCTCACATATGTCTTCAAGAAAAAAAAATATATACTCCGAAATTATTTTTTCATCTTCTGTCACACTAGCGGATATGTCAACCTCTCTTAAAAGATATGGTGATTTCAATGCAGGAGATAACCTTTTCTTTCTTTCTTCTTTCACCAAACCTTTGTTTTCATGATCTTGTAATTATGAAACAGGAGATGTAATTTTGGGTATCATCTTTGAGGTTGATGTCGGTGTTACGAAGTTTTCACTTGGAGAAAAACCGGTGTCAACTTTTAGTTTTGATTTTTCTCTTCAAGTTTACTAACTGGAAAAGAAAAAAGGACAAGTCATTGTATCAATTTACTAATTCTTTATACATGATATCTTTTATAAAGTTGTTTTTGGTTTTTTTATGTTTTACCTCTGATTTCTTCAAAAGTTCCATCAGTCTTCATATGATAGCATCATCTTTGATTTCACCTACTTTTTCTTCACTAATAACTGCACTACAGTCCTGAACATGTGTATCAACATGCCTCATATCATCTTCAAGTGATGTAGCTGCAGAATTCGTAAAGCAATACTTATGAGCGTTTAATAAGCATTTATACATAAAAATGTAAAAAACCTTTGCTACCTTGAGGTTCTTTAGAAATTCCACTACACACTGGAGCACTTGCAATAGTATGTTCCATATGTTCTTTAGTAATTCCACCTCTGTCATTAAAAATTTAAAAATAATAATAAGAGCGTTTGTTGAGCGTTTTTAGTGTAAGTATAACTATAATAGCACAAATACCTTCTTTACCAACCATTGCATCACCAACCACAACATCTGAACCAACCACTGATGACCAAAGACCGCATCTAAATGAACTGATTTAATTGTTTCAGTTGTATAAGAAGTGGGAACTTTCATATATATATATATATATATATATATATATATATATATATATATATATATATATATATATATATATAGGGGTGGGTTATAATAAAAAGTAATAGTTTCCAGGAAGAGTAAGAATAAATCTAAGCCATTGGGTCTATGATATAGTAGTTGAGATTGGTAGTTATTAAACTACCAAATAGTTTCCCAAGATCTAGGATTTAGGCTATATAGTTTCCTAACTCTAAATTTTATGTCATTCCTATGCTTCCTACAAAACTATGTCCTTTTATTTTAACCATATATATATATATATTAAGAAGTGCATATGGTTGAAACTTGAAAGAGAATTATATATTTTTTCTCACCTAAATTAAAGAGTGAGTTGTTTTTCAAAGTTTCAGATTCTTGTGTTTTGGGAACAAGTTATTATTGAATCTGTTTTCCCATTCACAACACTTAGAAAAGATATTGTGATTTGATGGATGTTTATCCTTTCCTTCACAGACCAATTCACAGATTTTTGAGCAAAGTTTACCAAATTTCTTTAACTTTTTATCTATTGCCTTATTCCAAGACAGTAAAATGAAAATATAGTTATTACCTAATTTAAGATATTCAAGTAATCAAATGTCTCACCTTCTCTTCCTTTGTTTCTTTTGATGGAAGGTAAGCAGATATTCTAGACATCTGTAGTGGGGTTATATAAAATTTGACTAGCTCTCGTGTGTGTGTGTTTCCAATGGCATTTTAAAACTCAAATGTGAATACATCATCAAAATCTCCTTTGGCAATGTGATCGACATTATCTGTTTCCGTTTCAATTTGGCCATCTGTTTGATTATATATTAACGTTTGTTATCAATGCAGCATTAGATGAAATACATACGAGAGAGTTTTAGATGAAAATAACAAGTTTCTCACCATGTTTTTGGTTCTCACCATCTGTTTTTACTGCCTCACTCATTACTTTGTTTGCATATTTCTCTTTATCTACAGGTTTATCAGCAGTTAGAACACCAACTATACTACTAGTAACCGCAACCTCAGGAATCATCTTGTCTGCACAATTTTCACCATTTGTAGTCTCACCAGTAGCCGCAGTCTCACCAGCAGCTGCAACACCAACTTTACCAGCAGTAGTTCCAACATCAGCAACCTTAGATGTAGTCTCATCCATTCCTTTGTTTGGAGTTCCAACATCAGCAGCCACACCAACTGTATCAACATTCTCATACGCAACAACGCATTCCTCATGCTCATCATTTTCAACATCATCTTCTAAAGGAGGTATATTATTATATAAGTACCTCTCCATCTTATTAAGAGTTGTTGTTGTTATGTAGTTGATTGCATGTGTTGTGACGGGAGCCTCAAATGGACCATACCTTTTCTGGTACTCATGTGTTTAAAGCAACACAAAAGGTGATGGGACCGTTGTAATGATCATTGGTATCCTTTCAGTCTTCCTTTGTCATCTTCAAGTTTTCAATTACATAGCCGTACCAGTCCTTATTTGGAATATCTGAGAGTGTCTAGATTGCGGTGATTGACTGTTGTTGATATTGTTATAAAACCAATACATGTGTTGAACAACACAAGGAAATTAATCTTAAACAAGTCACCAACTCCTTGATCTTCAGCCAATTTCTCTCACATGTTTTATACTTATTCTTGCAGTCGGGAATTGGTTTTTGAACAAATCTATAGTTGCATCATCCCCCAATCTTGGTCTACTCTTGTCTAAATCTGGTATTTTACCCATTAGTATCCCCAACACTTCATGCACCTTTTTTTGGTGTTATCTTAATAATACGATTCCCAACGGTCAATTCATTAAAACGCTGATCATAGTTCATTAGCAACCAATGTCCCAAAATTGATGGAGTTTGGTTTACTGGTTGTCTTAACATACCCATTGCTTCCAAACAAGCTTTTTGTTTAGAGTTCATTGCATTCACTTCATCAACAATATTAAATGGTGCACATCTCACTCACAACGTTTTATTTATAAATTCAACAAAAGGTTTCCTTGGTATCCTCTAAGCTGGCTTCTTTTATTTAACAAATTTTTCTTTGGTCGTTGAAAGTCCGAGTCAGAGGTTAACAACTTGTTGATTGGAGCTTCAAAGTCTGAATTAGAGTTTGCTTCAACATGTTTTGTTTTAACCCTTTTCACTTCGGCATCAACTTGTTTAGTATTCTTATCAATAGTCTTTTGTTTAACATCATTCCTTTTATCCCATGGCTTGTTACCATATTGAATCACACATAAAACGCTTATTAAATGCTTAAGGCTACATTCAGATTAATTACGTAGATGCAAATGATACAACGCTTAAATCTTATGGATCAGATCAACTGAATATCATCACAAAACGCTTAATACTACATTCAGATTAACTGCATAGATGCATATGATACAAGCATCACAAAATGCTTATTAAACGCTTAATACTACATTCAGATTAACACAATCATAAAACGCTTATACAACGCACTACGTGAATATCGACCTTCGGCCACACATGTGGTCTGGGCGATTTGCCACACTTCGGCTTAAATGTGTGGCTAAAAGGTCTTTGACCATTTGAAAACCTTCCAGAATGTTTTGGCCACACATATTATTCTTCATGTGACCATTCTATACCTACTCAGGTACTTTTCGCCAAACTTTGAAAAAAACTGTGACAAAAACTAGCCACATTATAAAAACGTGTGGCGAAATGTGACCTACTGTCATAGTTTGTTTGATCTTTGATACATGTGACCAAAAACACATGCATTAGCCACAAAATGTGACATTTAACTAGCCACATGTTTTAATAGTGTGGCCAAATGTGACAAACGGCTACTGTATTGATAAGAGATGTGTCTAAAAGGTAAAAGATATAGCCACTTATATTACGTTGTGTGACCTAATGTCACATTTTCTAGCCACATTTTTAATAAAGTGGCGAAATATGACGAACAACCATTGTATTTATTAGTAATGTGGCTAAAACGTTTAAAATAAATGGCCACTTATACGAGGTTGTGTGACCAAAGAGTAGTTTACTTTTATTTTTCCTAATTTTTTTTGTCACGGATACACTTATTATGTGTGGCTATAGGTGATAAATTGTCACACTTAAATATTTTTAAGTGTGTCCAAATGTAATTAATGGCCACTTATAGGAGGTTGTGTGACCAAAGAGTAGTTTACTTTTATTTTTCCTAAGTTTTTTATTGTCACAGATACACTTACTATGTGTGGCTATAAGTGATAAGTTGTCACACTTAAATATTTTTAAGTGTGTCCAAATGTAATTAATGGCCACTTATAAGAGGTTGTGTGACCAAAGAGTATGTTAGTTTTATTTTTTCTAAGTTTTTTATTGTCACATATATACTTATTATGTGTGGCTATAATTGATAAGTGGTCACACTAAAATATGTTTAAGCGTGTCAAAAACGTAATTAATGGCCACACGTTGATTTGACGAGTGGCGACGTCATCATTGCCTTTACAGTTTCTTGTGCCGCCAAATTCAAATTGTCAGGGAGATATACCGGCGGTTTCCGATGGTGTTTAAATACCAGTCACAATCCCAATCACAATCACAATCCATAATCAGAATCCACTATCACACTCACAATCCACCTTTCTTCCGATTATAATTTCCGATAATGGCTGCAGCTTGGCTCGAACTTGCACCGGGTGCTTAAGCCCCCATCTACTACGACCCCACGTTTTTCACGATATGATTCCACTTTTTCCCGGCGCCTTCCGGAGGAATCAAAGGGTGAGGTATATTGACTAAGTCAACCCTCAAACCTTCTCATACCAACAACTTAACCGAATGGTTAGGTGGCTTGGGACACGACTGTTGATATTTTCAGCACTGAAATGGTAGTGCCGGGATTTGAGGTGGCCTACATCGAGTTGAACGACTTGGAGCACTTCAAGGCGGTGTTCGTTTATGGGGTATTCCATTCTCAGGTGAACCTTCGCCTCCGTAGGCTTAGGGACTCCACCTACACCTCCGATGGCATGTACGAGAGGATCATGCCCTCTCATACTCCAGAGGATAATTCGGATGTAGATTCGGATACGGAATCTACAGGGAGGTCTACGATGGATGTCGATTCTGAGACGGAGTCGGATGCTAGGAGCTAGTTATAGTTTTATGTAATTTTTGGTTTTCTATATTAATGTAATTAAGTGTTATTATTGTAATTTTTATATTTTGGTATTAATATGTTTATGTTATGTGAATTGATTAATCATATTATTTTTTTTAATATGTACATTTTAATTTTAACATGATAACGTAGGAAATAATACTAATTTATAAAAAACCGAGAACGTAAGAAACAATACAAACTACAATACCAATCTACATAAACAATGACTTATAATAACAAAGAAAAACCCTAAAAATTACAACAAAAGAATAAAAAATCAAGAACAAAATAATAACAGCAAATACCAACAATACTTATAACAACAAAAGAAAAAAATCTAATAATAACAACAAAATATAAATCAACAAATAGTTATAGCGTCTCATAATCGAAAATTAGCAAATACGAACAAAGAATAACAGCAAACAACTATAAAACTAAACCTAATGATAACAGCAAGTTGGTTCTCACTGTTTTCATGTTAACAATAAAATGTATTTGATCTTGTTTTCTTAATACATAATCACTTATATTATGTGAATGTTTTATTGTAAATGTTATTCTTAACTGTAAAGCGTGGAGCGTTTCCAAAGGTGATATATATAACTGGTGGCTGAAATTTAATGATTTTTTTTAATACCTAATCACTTATATTATATGAATGTTATTATTGTAAATGTTATTATTAACTGTAGAGCGTTGAGCGTTTCCAAAGCGTGATATTATTAACTAGGAGTTATTATTGTAAATGTTATTAATTATTAACTGTAAATGTTATTATTATATTTTGGTTTATGCGTATGTATAGCGTATTGGATGTAGTTTTTTTTAATTAACTTTAAAATAGATGTTAGTGTGATTGAATAACAAAATAGACCTAAAATTTAATTTTTGGTAGTTGAGACAATAATTTATTGTAGTTCAGTTGATTTGCAGCGTATCTAGTAAGATATACTAGTTTTTTTTATTTTAACTAACTTGAATGTAGGCTATTATTACATAAATATATTTCAAAGGTTTTTGGCAGGTATTAAAAGCGTACAAAGCGTGTGATTTACTAGTTTTTTTTTATTTTAATTAACTTGAATGTAGGCTATCATTACATAAATATATTTCCAAGATTTTGGACAGGTAGTAGGTATAAATGTAATTAATTTCCAAAAATAATTAGCTTCTGTGCGTTTCCAAAGGATGTGGAAACCATTTTGACAGGTAGTATGTAGTTATAGTGTGTTATACACTCAACAACCAACCATATAACAACAGAGACTTTAATGACTGCAATAAAACTGGTGACTGAAATTTATTACACTTCTATATATGTTATGTGAATTCCAAACTTGGCCAAGCAGAAAAAATCTAAGGTTTCCACAGATCTTAAACTTCCCAAAGATCTTAGATTTTGATAAAATCCTTTCCAAAACTCAATGCCATCACCAAATCTTAAATCTAAGGTTACTGGTGATGGCATTGAGTTTGGAAGCGATTTTTCAAAACTGAATTTTATTTGTTCAAAGGCTTCTTCAAAGTATGGAGGGTACAATTTTGGTATGCAGGTTAGGGAAAAGAAGGGCATAATGGTCTTTTTTTATAAAATGAGTTGATAATGTTTTGCAGGAAACCAGCTATTGAAAAGTATGTTGGAACATAACCGAATAGAGGTTGTGTAAGAAACAAAACCATCAGACGAGAAATGAGGACTGTCACCGAACACCCTAGACAACATGATGCATTTTTGGGCTTTCTTTGTATTAATGTAACTTTGATATCGCACGAGTTAGTTATGAGTGTAATGACTTTATTGATCTTACTATGGTACACTACAAGTCAATTGTGACTTTTATCGATGTAACATGATGTATGTTTGAACTTGACACCAATTGACCAAAATAGCCAGAAGATGAAATAAATTCAACAAACCGGCATGTACGTATAAGTAGTAATAGTATTAAAAACAACCAATATTTCTTTAGTTTGAATTAATAAGTACAAAGTAAATAATGGTGATATCATGTATCACAACTATATTTAAACATTATTTACATCTAACTAGCCGAACGAACGGATCATCCTTGTGGCCAAATTTACCATACTAAATTCCTCATTGACCTCGTCATACGAATGCCTATAATTCTTGGGTGGAGTCATGAGGACAACTTGCTTTTTCTATCCAGCTGATCTTGACGTAAAACACCTGGCGTGCTTGCGAGGCCAATATGAACGGATCATCCTTGTGGCCAAATTTGTTTAGGTCGACCGACGTGTACCCAAGAATATCATGTTTGACATGTTTACGGTCAACCCATTGGCACATGAAGACTGGAATTCTTTTAGTATGATAATCTAGGACCCATATCTCTTGCAAAACCCCAAAATAAAAGTTTTGTCCATACGTCACCACGTCTTTTTTGATGTTCATGTCATCCGCCTCTACACTAACCCCGCTGTTCTGGTAAAATCTACCATCATGAGATTTTGTACGAAATTCAAAACCGTTGATGTCGTATTTGTAAACGTTGCGGTGTGCTCCGTGTTCAATCCACTTTACGGTTTTCGATACAGAACCTGGGGAGCCCTCTAGCTCTCTTTCAACCTGAATTTCATTACAAAGATTAGATTCTTCACCTACATTGCAGAAACTATAAAAGAATTTTAAAAATTATAGAAGACTTAATAAATTAATCTACCTTGTCGCGTAACCAGTCACCAAACTTTAAAGTATGCTCCTTCTCCAGCAATGCTTGTCATTTACCAGACATTTGGTTTTTCAAAGAGATCTTGTGTTGTCTGCAAGTAGGAGTATAATATATTATGAATATATATATATATATATATATATATATATATATATATATATATATATATGGGTGCAGTTACTGTACACTAATGCCTTAACGTACGGTATATTCTGATTTAATATAGGGGTGCGTTTGCTGAGCGTTTGAGTTGATTTAATATATGGGTGCGTTTGCTGAGCGTTTAAGTTTTCTATATACAGTAATTGCACCCTATATATATATAATTTAGAGTATATATGTTAGTAATACTTACTCTATATACGGCGCTATTTCAGGCGTATTCTGCAGCACATAGAAATTTTCTCTCTTGAAAAGATCAGGAGAAACTTCAACTGATTTAACGTCTGTGACAGGAATTGTATCCCCATTATCATCATGCTCATCATGTGGAATACCAACAGTACTCTTGATGTTTTTTTGGTATTCGCTCAGAAACTCGATTGTTTCTTCCGCAATGTTCTCCTCAGCAATGCACCCTTCTGGATAAGTTTTGTTTCGCACATGCCCTTTGATAACCTTCATACACCTTTCAAAGGGATACATCCAACGAAAGAATGGTGGCCCACATAATTTTATCTCTCTTACAAGGTGCACGGTTAAGTGAACCATGACATCAAAAAATGATGGCGGAAAGTACTTCTCCAGCAGGCACAGTGTAACTATTTGCTCTTCCTGCATCTTATCAAGCTCTTCTACAATGATTTCTTTGCTACAAATTGACTTGAAAAAAAACAAAGTCTGATTATAGCATTTCTCATTGGTTCTGGCATGATGGACCGTATTGCAAGGGGCAGAAACTGTTGCATAAGCATGTGATAATCATGTGATTTAAGGCCTTGTAGCTTCCTTTCTTTAAGATTCACCAAACTAGAGAAGTTAGAATAATACCCTAGTGGAGCCTTCAGTTTATACAGTGTTTAAAGAAACATGCCTTTTTCTTGCGCTGATAATGTGAAGCATGCTGCAGGCAGTTCTGTATTGTTGCCTTTTGTTTTCGGTTGCAACTCCTTTTTAATCCCTAAAAACTCCAAATCCTTTCTAGCTGCTAATCCGTCTTTTGTCCTACCGGGAATGTTCAGCAACGTCCCGACAATACTTTCTGCCACATTCTTTTCAACATGCATCAAATCAATACAATGTTGGACAGGTAAATACTTCCAATAGCTGAGCTGTTGGTACCATATGTTGAACTTCTTCCAATATTGGTGCAGCGTTGTGTTATCCCTTTTCCTCTTACTCCCACTTAGGGATTCAGATAATTTTCCCCATTCATTGTTAATGTTTTTGACATCGTCGTATATCTCTTCCCCTGTCATAGGCTCTTTAGCGGTTCTTATATCCTCTTTTCCGTTGAACGTCTTTGTTTGTTTTCTGAATGGGTGGTCATGTGATAAATACCTTCTGTGGACAGCATAACTCTGCTTCTTTGTGTGATAAAGTCGAACACACTGAGTGTCGCCCCGACACACCACACAACCTTTGAATCCACTGTAAGGGCAACCACATAGTGTACCAAGAGCAGGGTAATCATTAATCGTCCATAACACAACTGCACGTAGTGTAAAAATTTCTTGTTTATATGCATCATATGTTGGCTCCCCGACCTCAAATAAAGATGCTAGATCGTCAATTAAAGGCTGTAAAAACACATCAATATTGTTTCCTGGCACTCCGGATATTAATAAGGAAAGCATGATGAATTTTCTTTTCATACACATCCAAGGTGGAAGGTTGTAAATGACTGCTAAAACAGGCCAGACATTGTGGTTTCTTTTGTCTCTATGTACGTCAACCCCATCAGTGCAAATCCCTAGACGAAGATTTCTTCGATCGCTTCCGATGGTATCGGAGTACCTGTCATCTATGGCTTTCCATGCTGATGAATCTAATGGGTGGCGTAAAACACCGGGTTTATTGTTACTCGTGGCGTGCCATGTTAAATTCTCTGCTGTGTTCTTTGATTGAAAGAAGCGCTTGAATCGTGGAATAATGGGAAAGTACCACAGTACCTTAGCGGGCGTGTTTATGTAAGTTTTGTTAGTCTTCTCATCCACCTTCCACCTTGACTTGTTACAAACTGGACAAGCTTCCAAATCCTTGTAATCCTTATAGTAAATAATGCAGTCATTGATACACACATGTATCTTTTCGTATCCTGAGCCCATTGCCTTCTTCATCCTTTTGCCCTCATACATATTATTTACCATTTCGTTATCTGCAGGTAGCATCTTTTTCAACAATTTCAGAAGTTCATCAACGAACTTATGAGATACCCCGTGCTTCCTCTTCAAGTTGAGTAGTTGTACTAATGCAGACAACTTGGTGAAGTCAAGACATCTTCTCAGCGTCAACAAGTAGTTGTAGAAACTATTGATACTTCTTGTCGCCTTTGAAATTGTCTTTTGTAGCATTCACCATTTCTACAGTTTCCCAGGCATCTGTTGGAATGTTGGTGTCAACAAACCCAGTATTATTATCATAATTAGTTGGAATGCAGGTGCAGAAAAACCCAATATTATTATCATAATTAGTTGGAATGCAGGTGCAGGCAAACCCAGTATTATCAACATAATTAGTTGGAATGTTGGTGTCGGCTTCTCCATGTTTTATCCAAGTATTATAATTCTTATCAATTCCAAACCTGTACAAGTGATGTTCTACCTCGTCTACAGTAAGAGATACGTGGTTCAAACACCGAACACATGGACATGAAACAAAAATTGGTGGTGATGTCTCCTTGCAATTACGAATTGCAAAATGTAGAAATGCCTTAACACCATATCTATATGCTTTACTGCACCTGTCGCCTACTGACATGCAAAACTTATCCATCTTCCAAGAATTTTTTTATTAACTGTGTCATCAACGATATATATATATATATATATATATATATATATATATATACAAATACTAATTAACGCCAATAAATGTAACTGACTAATTAAATGCAAAAATATTTGGTACTCACCTGAGATTAATGAGAGTTCAATAAATATACTAGCAGATCATTTATCAGGGTTTGGTGAGATTTTATTTGGTTCAATAAATACTAATTGATTTGGGAGTCTTCCAGAAGATAACTTGATTAATTGGCGGGTAAAAATGAAAATTTTAAACTTCTAAATGTTGGTATATAAATATTAGAAGAGGTTCTATTACGTTCTCAGGGTGTTGCTCAAACGTTTAAGGCGCTTGTGATTAAACATAGATTGCAAATACCGTGGGTTCGAAACTCCGGAGGGAATATATTTTTATTAATTTTTTATAGTAACCTCTTTTATTAATTTTTTATAATAACCTCTTTTTAATGAAATAAAGATACTCAAACTAAGCTACTCATTAAAAGGCCTTTAAATCTGTTCAGAAACATAAAAATACATCATAATAGCTGGTCTAAAATCATAACAAAGTTTCTTAGATTTTAATTACAAAACTAATTAAAAGGCCTAAAAACAACAAGAAGCAAATAAAATACAATATCTTCACATTTTTTTCTGATTCAATCAGTGAAGCTACGCTTCTTGCAAGTTGATCCTCTAATGACTTATTTGCCCTTATCAAGATAGGAATTATGTCTGTACATCTTGTGCACACATCAGATCTTGTGGACGAAACACAATCAGACCATGTAAAGAAATCACATTTTTTGCCCTAAGTTAAAAAATATAGAGTTTAGGGTCAACAATTTTAAATGAATTCCAACTTTATTTGCAATTTCACTAAACTGAGATGCACAATTGTAGAACCTCCGACCTGGATTTTTGGTGGTCCTTGATGTTCTTAGAATGGCTTCTTGACCACAAAAACAATAAACATGAGATCGATTGCAACTGGATGTTGTGATCCGCGATGAGGTTTCATCCATGGTGAAAAAGGAGTTTTATTGAAAACAAAACTAGATAAATAAGTATATATATATAGGAGGGTTTAGAAAGGAGTTGTTGTACACATGCGTGTTGCCAGCGTTTTAGGATATTAATTATATATGTCTTTATACAGTAGCGTGTTGCAAGCGTAATAGACTCCTTTGAACAAATATATAACATATTTTAAGCTAATTGATTACACGCATTTTTAACAAAGAAAGATGAGAACCATTAATCCATATTTACCATTCATCAAAAGATACATCACAAAAAGTACCATTAATTACAATACATAAAGCATCACAAAAAAACCAAAAAGAGAGAAGCTAACATCACCATCACTCCGCCTTGTCCACAGTCTCCACCCCCATCTCCTTAAAACGCATGTTGGTTGACATCGTAGTTATGGTGTCAACCAGGGTCTCACACACTGAGTCGTAGCATTCAGACTGTTGTTGCTGATAATCAGCAACCATTGCTCGAAACTCAATGTCGTCTTCCCACAACATGAGTTTACAGGATTGGAAGGTGTTTGTTTTTTCCCAAGCGAGTGTAGCCCTAATCGCTTTGACTTTCTTCAACAAAGAGTCGTCTTTCTCTTTCTGAAAATCCATCATTTTTTCACTATGGCCTTCACGGTTTTCTAAGAAGAATTCATTTTTATTATCTTTCTGAAACTGTTAGTGTGATTGAATAACCAAACTTAATGTAATTAAGTTTGATTTGTAGTAAGATATAGTAAGATCTAGTAAGATATAGCTTAACTTTAATGTAGGCTATCATTACCATAATATTTTTCCCGTCATTTTTGACAGGTGACGTATAATTGTGATCAATTAATTCTGATATGTGATATAAATGCAAGTAGTCTCTAGATTAAACAAAAACACATGAGATAAGTTGTTGCGTTTCCCAAGCGTGGGACACCCTTTTGTTTTTTTAATACAGTTACTATTCGTTTGGTGCGTTTCCCAAGCTTGGGACACCCTTTTGTTTTTTTATTATAGAGTTAGTATTCGTCCGTGTGCGTTTCCCATGTGTGGGACACCCTTTTGTTTTGTCTGTGAGCCTTTTGGTTATATATACCTACATCACATTTGTGAAACTCATATACCTACATAATTTTAAATTATTTTTTTTAGTCAATAATGGATTGCTCGTCATCATCATCATCATCCAGATCCTACAAGGCTGCCCTTAGAAGGCATATTGAGGCTCAAATCGAGATAGAGAAAGCTTGTCGGGAAACTCTTACTGAAGAATTTGTAAAGACTAGCAACAACTTGGATTCCAGGGATGTCATTGCAAAAGTTCTTACTCGAATGCCCGCTAGTACTATCCGAGATCTTGCTGTTTTGTTTATGGTTGATGTAGGACAGAGAGAGCTTGACGAGTTAAAACTTTTGGGCAAGGCAATTCTTGAACTGAATTTCTCAATGGAATTGAAGTTGAAGTTTCTTATGTCACTCAGAGATTAGTATGTGATGGTGTTTCATGGTGTGTTTTTATGTGTGACACCCAGAGATTAGTAGTAATAAAATTTGTATGTTTGTGATGGTGTGTTTTGGTAATAATAAAATTTTTATGTTTGTGTTAGAACATTGATTCAACATGTAACTATTATCTTAAAGTGCATTACAACTTGTTAACAGAAGACTAGAGATCTCCATAACAAGTATCTTAAAGTACATAGCAGTCAGTTTTGAAATCATTCAAATTTTTTGTTGCCTTATCTTAAGTTTAGCAATCAACTCTTCTCTGGTTAAACGAGTGTTGTCATTTTCATGGAATAGCAGTGCATTCTGGATAAGAGTATTTCTGTGTTTGTTTGTATCCAAGAGGAGGATTTTGCACAAATACTTTAACCTCAACCCTTTTAGATGTCTTTGTTGTTCAGGACCTTCCGTTTGGAGATTACACGCCCATTGTCTCTTCCCATCATATTTCTCCATGTGTCTCATAGCAAAAATACCACAATCTATTCCATTACCTTTTGTTCTCCATCTCATCTTCAATCTATTGATTGTTGCTACTTGGATTTGCTGAGTAATGGGGTGTTTGATTGTTTTAAGATACATGCAAAAAACGTTTCTCTACACAAAATAGAAAGCGATTTAAGTATTTTGACAATTTTTATAACAGGTATGTATGTTTTTTTGGGTTAAAGGTATATATGTTTAGCAGTATATCAGGAGTCTTTCCGTATCTTTCTTCAAAATTCTCTCTAATTGCTTTTGATTTGTCTTCTAAGCTTTTAAACTTTGCATTAGCTGGTATTTCTTGATTTGCACTATTGTCAAGTAATTCTATCACTCCTGTTTGAAGATTTAAGGTAACTACAAAGAAATGATCGCGTTGTAGAATTGGCACGAGCACTATAGCAACCTCCTTGTGTGATAGAATTCCACTCCTTGCCATTTCTCTTTCGATGTTGTCTTTCAACACATCCAGTCTTTCTTTGTCTGTGAAACGCCTTGACTCAGAATAATGGTCACTTGTCTCTATAATAATTAAAATGCAGATGATTAAAGCGTTTATTGTGCGTTTTCTAATAGTAGAAACAAAATAGATTAATTTGTACCAGCACAGTGCTTGAAGCAAAGAATCTGAACGGTGATGCTGCATATTTTTTCTTTTCTTCATAGTTCATTATATAGCTGAATACATCCATTGCATTGGCTGCTATATAAATGCCAGGACAGAAGCTTTCATAGACCACCTTGAACGATTCTATGTGAGTGGACTTGTAGACCTTCTCCCAAATGTCTCCAAGACAAAAAAATATATAGTCTGAAATTATTTCTTCATCTTGCGTGACAGCAGCGGATACGTCAACCTCTCTCAAAAGATATGGAGAGTTCAGTGCATCTAGGCTATCACTTGTTGACAATCCGGTGTCAACTGTTAAGCATAAAACAACTCACATTAAATTTGACTGAAAATAATTGTAACTATAATTAAATACCTTCAACCCCTTTTAGTTTTTATTTATAATTAAATACCCTCTTTTAATTTCGCAAGCACTGTATTAACAACTTCATCAACATCTGAATCAACTGCATCACACAAATGTAATAAGTTTAAAATAACAGCATAAGTGTTTTAAGAGCGTTTTAATTATACTAATAATTAATTTAGCCCAAATACCTTTCTGAGCAGCCACTTGACAACCAACACCAACATCTGAATCAACTGCATCACACAGATGTAATAAGTTTAAAATAACAACATAAGTGTTTTAAGAGCGTTTTAATTATACAAATAATTAATTTAGCCCAAATACCTTTCTGAGCAGCCACTGGACCACCAACACCAACATCTGAATCAACTGCATCACACAGATGTAATAAGTTTAAAATAACAGCATAAGTGTTTTAAGAGCGTTTTAATTATACTAATAATTAATTTAGCCCAAATACCTTTCTGAGCAGCCACTGGACCACCAACACCAACATCTGAATCTTGTGTTTTAGGGATCACATTATTAGTGAATCTGTTTTCCCATTCACAACATCTAGCAAAGATATTCTCATTTGATGGATGTCTATCCTTTCCTTGACGGACCAACTTGTTGATCTCGGAGTAAATTTTATTAAATTTCTTCAACTTGTTATCCATTGCCTTATTCCAAGACTGTAAAAAGAAAATACAGTTATTGTTAATTCAAAAACATTTTCAATTTATCCCAGCCAGTTGTAATGGAGTTAAATAATAGTCAACAAGCACGACAGGCCTTTGCAAACTTAAAGGTGAATAATCGCTTACATAATCATACAGACTTTGGAAGACATGTTGCGTGCATGCGTGTTGGATTTCGGAAAAAGTTGGGAACCTCACTTACCTTTGGTAGAGTTTTCGTATAATAACAGCTACCATGCAAGCATTAAATCAGCGCCGTTTGAAGCGTTGTACAGACGAAAGTGTCGATCAACTCCCTGCTGGGCAGAGGTGGGTGATAGCCAAATCACTGGCCCAGAATTAGTACTTAAAACCTCTGAAAAGATTGTCCAAATCCGAAACCGCATGGCAGCAGCACGAGATCGCCAAAAGAGTTACGCCGACAAGCGCCGAAAGCCTCTTGAATTTCAGTTGAACGACCAAGTTTTACTCAAAGTCTCACCCTGGAAAAGTGTAGTTCGCTTCGGAAAGCGAAACAAACTCAATCCACGATACGATGGCCCTTACCGGATAACTGAGCGCATTGGTCTGGTAGCGTACCGACTGAATTTACCAACGGAACTCAGTAGCGTACACAATGTATTCCATGTATCCAATTTGAAGAACTGCCTTTCCTATGAAACCCAAGCAGTTCCTTTGGACGAGTTGCTAGTTGTTGAACAGCTACGCTTCATCGAAGAACCAGTCGATGTTTTGGATTGGGAAACCAAAACACTCAAGCACAGCAAAAATCCAATCGTTAAGGTTCGTTGGAACTCGAGATGTGGACCGGAGTTCACGAGGGAACGCGAGGACCAAATGATGAAAAAGTATCCTCACCTTTTTGAAGGGTTGACCAAACACCGAAAACTGCTAAAGCCGTCAAACCGTCAGAAATCACCAGAGGTATGAATTAAATTTCGGGACGAAATTTCTTTCTACCAGGGGATGATATGACAAACTGAAAATTTTTCTTACTTTTTCAGACACCCATCGCGACTTGACTCAAATTTTCGGGACGTAAATTCTTTCAACATAGGAATGATGTGACAGTCGTCAATTTCAGGTTAACTCCGTTAATTCAAACTCCGTCAATTCAAACTTAAGATCACTTGATCTATAACGCACATCTCATTACATTTAAACTATGGTTTTAAATGACGCTTGACAATCACTACACATGTAGTCTTTCGGGATTGCACCGAAACGCACACGAGTCGACTCAAGCTATTGGTGAACAAACGACAAATATCAAAACAATAAATACTTGATAAGTATGTGTTATAATCTATATGTTACTTGATATGTATGTGAAATACTAAACACAAGAGGCAAGGGTTATTATTTTGCACTAGAAAGTGAATGACTAAAAGGTTAGGGGGTGAAGTGTAACATAAGATAATACTTAAACATATTATTACATAACCCTAATCTCCTCCCACCCATTCTCACGGCTGCTCTCCCTCCCCTCTCTCCCTTTTGCGATCGTAAACCCACACACACACACACAAGATAATTTTCAAGCTTGTTGTGAAGAATTGAAGGTTCAAGAAGATAACTAGGTAATAGAAACACCATATCTAATTTATTCTATCATTTAATTGTATGATTAAACCTGTAATCATAAACCCTAAGTGTTAAATATGTTGTTTGTTGATGCTTTAGGGTTACATGCATGATTGTTAGTTCATAGGTTAATTGTTTATTGAGTTTTGATGAAAACTGATGCTGGACAGATTATTGAATTCGTGTTTGGACGACTGTAACCCGATGTTAATATTATGTTTTGGTGCGATTGTTGATTCTATAAAATACTAGGTTGAGTCTAGTTTCTGAAAAGTCCGAGTTTGTAATTTTTGGACGTATAAAAGTTTGTTTTTATTATTTTATAAAACTGTTGTGCAAGGCTGATTTGGGAGACCTGCTGTTAGGATTTTTTGCGACTATGATATCTCATAAAATACAAGACCAAATGGGTTGGTTCCACTTCTGGAAGAAAATACATTGAGTTAGGAACCTAACCCAATTGGTCTTGCATTAATTGGATTTTTCATTTAACGGGAATAAAAAATAACATTCTGTTGCGCACGATTTTGACTGCTGTGAGTTTACTGTAATGTTTTGGTCTTTGTGAGAAAAATATGTGGAATAAAAATACAATAAAAATAGTTCTGGAAACCTAACTCATGTGTGCTTTTGTGACAATTTTTGGTGAATTAATTGATATGTTATGATCTGTTGGATAGACTAATCTTTCAAGTAGAAATCTGTCTTGATAAAACTAGCTGCTGAACTATGTGAAAATACATGAAACGTGCTTGTTGTTAGATAATCTTTCAAGTAGAAATCTTTCTTGATTTGCACTGTTGTCAAGTAATTCTATCACTCCTGTTTGAAGATTTAAGGTAACCACAAAGAAATGACCGCGTTGTAGAATTGGCACGAGCACTATAGCAACCTCCTTGAGTGATAGAATTCCACTCCTTGCCATTTCTCTTTCGATGTTGTCTTTCAACACATCCAGTCTTTCTTTGTCTGTGAAACGCCTTGACTCAGAATAATGGTCACGTGTCTGTATAATAATTAAAATGCAGATGATTAAAGCATTTATTGTGCGTTTTCTAATAGAACAAACAAAATAGATTAATTTGTACCAGCACAGTGCTTGAAGCAAAGAATCTGAACGGTGATGCTGCATATTTTTTCTTTTATTCATAGTTCATTATATAGCTGAATGCATCCATTGCATTGGCGGCTATATAAATGCCAGGACAGAAGCTTTCATAGACCACCTTGAACGATTCTATGTGAGTGGACTTGTAGACCTCCTCCCAAATGTCTCCAAGACAAAAAAATATATAGTCTGAAATTATTTCTTCATCTTGCGTGACACCAGCGGATACGTCAACCTCTCTCAAAAGATATGGAGAGTTCAGTGCATCTAGGCTATCACTTGTTGACAATCCGGTGTCAACTGTTAAGCATAAAACAACTCACATTAAATTTGACTGAAAATAATTGTAACTATAATTAAATACCTTCAACCCCTTTTAGTTTTTATTTATAATTAAATACCCTCTTTTAATTTCGCAAGCACTGTTTTAACAACTTCATCAACATCTGAATCAACTGCATCACACAAATGTAATAAGTTTAAATAACAGAATAAGTGTTTTAAGAGCGTTTTAATTATACTAATAATTAATTTAGCCCAAATACCTTTCTGAGCAGCCACTGGACCACCAACCCCAACATCTGAATCAACTGCATCACACAGATGTAATAAGTTTAAAATAACAATATAAGTGTTTTAAGAGCGTTTTAATTATACAAATAAATAATTTAGCCCAAATACCTTTCTGAGCAGCCACTGGACCACCAACACCAACATCTGAATCAATTGCATCACACAAATGTAATAAGTTTAAAATAACATCATAAGTGTTTTAAGAGCGTTTTAATTATACTAATAATTAATTTAGCCCAAATACCTTTCTGAGCAGCCACTGGACCACCAACACCAACATCTGAATCAACTGCATCACTCAGATGTAATAAGTTTAAAATAACAGCATAAGTGTTTTAAGAGCGTTTTAATTATACTAATAATTAATTTAGCCCAAATACTTTTCAGAGCAGTCACTGGACCACCAACACCAACATCTGAATCTTGTGTTTTAGGGAACACATTATTAGTGAATCTGTTTTCCCATTCACAACATCTAGCAAAGATATTCACATTTGATGGATGTCTATCCTTTCCTTGACGGACCAACTCGTTGATCTCGGAGCAAATTTTATCAAATTTCTTCAACTTGTTATCCATTGCCTTATTCCAAGACTGTAAAAAGAAAATATAGTTATTGTTAATTCAAAAACATTTTCAATTTATCCCAGCCAGTTGTAATGGAGTTTAATAATAGTCAACAAGCACGATAGACCTTTGCAAACTTAAAGGTGAATAATCGCTTACATAATCATCCAAATCTTGTTCAGCTGTTTGATCGGCATTATCTGTTTCAGATGCACTTTGACCATCTGTTTTTTAATTACATATAATGTTGTATTACATAAAATGCATGTAGAGATAAGAGATATGAGAGTTTTTAGAAGAAAATAACAAGTTTAATACCATGTTCTTGTTTCTCCTCAGCTGCAGTGTTTTCTTCAACTCCAGGCTTACCGGCAGCACTAACCGTCACAGCAGCGGTAGCAGCAGCAGCCGCAGCAGCAGTCTCATCAAGTCTCTTCCCGGCAGCACTAACTGTCACAGCAGCAGTATCAGCAACAGCAGCATCAGCAGTCTCATCAAGTCCCTTCCCGGCAGCACTAACAGTCACAGCAGCAGCAGCCGCATCAATCCCTTTTCCGTCAACACTAAACGTCACAGCAGCAGCAGCAACCTCAGTAGCATCTTCTTCTAAGGGAGGACCATTATTCTCCAAGTATTTTTCCATCTTATTAAGAGTAGTTGTTGTTATGTAGTTGAATGCAGGCGTTGTGACTGGAGTCCCAAATGGACCATATTTTTTCTGGTATTCATGCGTGTAAAGCATCACAAGGAAGGTCATCGTACCATTGTATTGATCGTTGATACTTCTCCATTCTTCCTTTGTCATTTTCAAGTTTTCAATAAGATAGCTGCACCAGTCCATATTTGGAATATCCGAGGTTTTATCAATTGCGGAGATGAATCGTTGATTGAATGTTGTTGATTTTGTCACAAATCCTATACAAGTGTTGAACAACACAAGGAAATTAATCTTAAACAGTTCACCAACTCCTTGATCTGCAACCAGTTTGTCTTTCACATGCTTTATACTTATTCTTGAATTTGTCGGGAATTGATTTTTGAACAAATCTGTAGTAACATCTTCCCCCAATCTTGGTCTACTCTTGTCTAAAACAGGAATCTTACCCATTGGTATCCCCAACACTTCATGTACTTTTTGTGGTGTTATCTTAATAACACCGCTCGCAATGTTCAATTCATTTAAACGGTTATTATAGTTCATGAGCAACCAATATCCCAAAGTTGTTGGAGTTTGGGTTACTTGAAGTCTTAACATTGACCCGAAACCCATTTCTTCCACACAAGTTTTTTGGGCAGTGGTCATTGCCTTCACTGCATCAACAATATTACAAGGTGCACACCTATTCTTCAATTTTTTATCTACAAATTCAACAAAAGGTTTTCCCCTCTCGGCTGGCTTCTTTTCTTTAATGGATTTCTTTTTCGGAGGCTGAAAGTCCGGGTCAAAGGTGCTGTGTTCCACCTGTTTCCGCTTTGACAACAACCTGTCGATTTTTGTGTCAAGGTCTGAATCAGAGTCTGCTTCCACAACATGTTTTGTTTTCCCCACCGGAGCAACTTTTTTAGTCTTTTTTTTATCAGTCTTGTTTTTTTCGACAACTGAATCACATACATACAATAAAACACGGGGGTAGGGGATAACAACACGAATCACAAGGAAACAGAAAACTCTTATCAAACATCACAATGATAAATTCTCATACCAAAGCCATAACACGCTAATCATACGCATATAACATGCTTTAATATTATACATAGATTTACAAAAACAAGGATATGTATTACAATAACAACACGCTTATCACAAACATTAATACATAAGAAGATTCAAACAAATGCTTACATTTTGAGATTAAGTAAACCTAAAACGCTAAAAAAATCATAAAGTAACACCTTTCCATCTTCATTCTGAGACTTATCATGCTTTTGCTTCGTCCTTGGTTCCGTTCCAGAAGTAGATGAGTTAGGGTTCTTCATTTTGGTTCCGTTCCAGAATAATTAAACCACTCGAGCTTGTGCTTCACAGTAGAAACGAATCGTCGACGGTTTTTAGGAATTTTGACTTACTTATCCACGTTCCAGAAGTAGATGAGTGACTTACGAGGGTAGTTATTTGACCCTTTTAAAAGAAGGCGCGTGCTTTTAAATTTTATTCGTACGGTTAGTATTTTATACTAGCAATATATATATATATATATATATATATATATATATATATATATATATAATATTAGTGGGTGGTGGTGGGTTCAGGTGGTCATGATGGTGGTGGACGGTGGCGGAGGTGCGGTGGTTCGTGGTGGCGGATGTGTGGTGGTGGATGGTGGTGGTGGGCAGTGGGTGCGGATGTCGGTGGTGGTGGTGGTGGTGGGTAGTGGGTGGTGGTGGTGGATGGGTATAAATAAATGTATATATATTTATATATAATATTAGTGGGTGGTGGTGTGGTGGGTGGTTGTGGTGGGTGGTGGTGGAGTGTGGTTAGTGGTTGGTGCTGGGGGTCGTTGTGGCGAATGTGGGCGGTGGTGTGTAGTATGATTGCGGAAATGTAATACATGAGACAATGACGGTGCTATCTCATATGATAACCATGATGATTGGCCCAATTATGACGAGACGATGCTAATATAACTACCTGGGTTGGTGGTGGTTATCATATTGATGCTGCTAACCAATATATACGGTTTGCTTACGCCAACCCATACGATGGCGACTGTAGCTCGTACGACGAGCATGACGTCTATGATGATGATCACACATATATATGATGAGGACCAATTATATGTACCTATATGATAATACGCCACACAGGCGCGAGCACACACACACACACACATATATATATGTTGATGATGATGGTGACACTGATGCTTAATGACATGTAACCTGTATGATCGACGACGACCATGATAACGTATACGATGGTCATACTGATGGTAGCATGTACGACTGATGATGTCGTTTGATGACGACAACAATACATAAGATGGTGCCGACAGTGATCTCTAATATTGGGCGTTTGTTTAGGATAACCCATACTGTGACACTCGTCAATTTCAGGTTAACTCCGTTAATTCAAACTCCGTCAATTCAAACTTAAGATCACTTGATCTGTAACGCACATCTCATTACATTTAAACTATGGTTTTAAATGACGCTTGACAATCACTACACATGTAGTCTTTCGGGATTGCACCGAAATGCACACGAGTCGACTCAAACCATTGATGAACAAACGACTAATATCAAAACAACAAATACTTGATAAGTATGTGTTATAATCTATCTGTTACTTGATATGTATGTGAAATACTAAACACAAGAGGCAAGGGTTATTATTTTGCACTAGAAAGTGAATGACTAAAAGGTTAGGGGGTGAAGTGTAACATAAGATAATACTTAAACATATTATTACACAACCCTAATCTCCTCCCACCCATTCTCACGGCTGCTTTCCCTCCCCTCTCTCCCTTTAGCGATCGTAAACCCACACACACACACACACAAGATAATTTTCAAGCTTGTTGTGAAGAATTGAAGGTTCAAGAAGCTAACTAGGTAATAGAAACACCATATCTAATTTATTCTATCATTTAATTGTATGATTAAACCTGTAATCATAAACCCTAAGTGTTAAATATGTTGGTTGTTGATGATTTATGGTTACATGCATGATTGTTAGTTAATAGGTTAATTGTTTACTGAGTTTTGATGAAAACTGATGCTGGACAGATTATTGAATTCGTGTTTGGACGACTGTAACCTGATGTTAATGTTATATTTTGATGCGATTATCGAGTCTAGTTTCTGAAAAGTCCGAGTTTATAATTTTTGGACGTATAAAAGTTTGTTTTTATTATTTTACAAAACTGTTGTGCAAGGCTGATTTGGGAGACCTGCTGTTAGGATTTTTTGCGACTAAGATATCTCATAAACTACAAGACCAAATGGGTTGGTTCCACTTCTGGAAGAAAATACATTGAGTTAGGAACCTAACCCAATTGGTCTCGCATTAATTGGATTTTTCATTTAACGGGAATAACAAATAACATTCTGTTGAGCACGATTTTAACTGCTGTGAGTTTACTGTAATGTTTTGGTCTTGTGAGAAAAATATGTCGAATAAAAATACAATAAAAATAGTTCTGGAAACCTAACTCATGTGTGCTTTTGTGACGATTTTTGGTGAATTAATTGATATGTTATGATCTGTTGGATAGACTAATCTTTCTAGTAGAAATCTGTCTTGATAAAACTAGCTGCTGAACTATGTGAAAATACATGAAACGTGCTTGTTGTTAGATAATTGCTATGTTTTTGACTAAATTGCCCTTGTGGGGAATGATTGCTAGTAATTTACAATGTTAGTACTTGATACATAAGTAGTTGTATACACATGTAACGTGTCACCAATGTGTTTGTCGAGTCACACATAATTCACAAACGAAACACGAAACGTATCTCATGCATAGGTATTATGTGCCGAGTCTAGAGACTCAATTGTAGTTTATATACTTAGAGAATCTCGTTTTTGTTTTAGAGAACTAGTGAGGATTTCCTTTGACGCGCATCTCTAGGATTTGTTTTTGAATTTTTCGCAAACAGTGAGTTTCACGTCCCCTTTTTACTCTTTTTAAACGCTTTTATTTGGGGGAGGTAACATACTCCATCGCTTTAGATTTTGTTATTAATTATATATCACTTGTAAGGCTAAGTGGCAAATGAACCAACTAAAGTCCTTCATAACATTGAACCATTTAGTATTTGTATAATAGCGAGTCACTGTTGAGTAGTACTACTGGGTTTGACAAACCCCACCCAACGCTAAACTCGACTGGAGGTCGAGTGGGTGTAATCTTGGCTAACACATTTTTCATGGTCGTGGTAGATATGGTGGCAAGGCAATTGATAAACAGTCAGCTTCGGTGTTGAACACTTTGTAATACTTGTTTTATAGGCTAGCTACCTATCGATATTAATTGACATAACATTATCTGGTAACGCAAACGCAAAACGTAAACACAAACGCAAACGCTTTATTTATATAAACTTGTGAACTCACCAACCCTGTGTTGACACATTTAGTATGTTATTCTCAGGTAGCCGAGGCGGGCGCGCGGTATAGGAACATGCATTTCATTGAACTCTATCGTTTTTGCAAACTTGTTTTTAAACTGTTATTTATTGGGTTTTAAGTCGTCCTGCGTGACGCAACACTTGGTTTACTAATTTACGCTTCCGTACTTATTTAAACTTAAATGTTTTGGTGGTTTGAAAACTTTATTTATGGTGTTTGATTATAACTAATGATTCCGATCCTATTAGTTTACACCCTCTGACGGTAAAACTCCGTTAGTGGATTTGGGGGGTGTGACAGATTGGTATCAGAGCCATTGGTTATAGCGAACTAGAATTTGCATGCATACTAGACTATAACCGCAACGACCCATTAGTTATAATTTCTACGCACTGCATATATATTTTATTTATTCCTTCGTTATCTTTATCTCTTTACCTCATTCACTCATACGCGCGCATACACGACTTACCTGTAGGGATGTTAACGCCACCATCATCATCATCCGACCAGGTGACTCATGCCCATGGAAAGGAACCGCAGCCACCTACCTCGTCGCCACCCCGAGTAGCCCCGGAACTAGAGGCCCCTGCACCGAAGAGGTATCGCCTATCTGGAGGCATGTACGACGACGACGTTAGCTGGGATTGGTACCCGAGTCTGATCAGGCGTATGGTTTATCGCGAGCAAGTTCCCCCACTACCTCACCCGAGCCGTCCTGTATACCCCAACACCCTACCACCCATAACCGAACCAATAGAGCGTGTTCTCGCAGCTGTTGTTTCCTGCTTAGAGCGTGACGCGGGTTTCATGAGCTCGACGAGAGCGATAGTTTCCGGATTGATAAGAGATGGAACCGAGGCTAGGAAGGAAATTTCCCGCCTGACAGCGGCTATGAAGGAAGTGCAGGATACTAATGATCATTAGATGAAGATTATGAGAAAAATGCAAGCAGAGATGATAGATTTGCAATAGCAACTCCTTGTGGCGAGATCCCGGACAGAGATAGCTCTAGAGCGTTGTGATATCTTACAGACGCAAATTGCCCAGAATGCAGCAGAACCTGAGGAAGAACCTGAGGAAGATCCCGAGAAGGAACCCGAAGAGGAACCGGAGGAAGAACCGGCTGAATCGGAGGCACACTCAGAGGTGTCCTCAGATGATGACATCTGAGAATGATAACACATAGATGGAGGGGTTGTCTCCATCCAAACTATTATTTTCTATGATTTTAAGGATTGGTTTTAAATACTTTGTAGCGAATACAATGGTTTTAATCATGAATTATTATTTGGATTATTATATGGTTTTGATGTGATGTTTGTTTCTTTTATTTCTTTTATTTTTTTTCTTTCTTACCTACCTTTTATTACATGTATGGTGTGTTGCATATGAAACCGAGAATTCATGTCTAACATTTTATGCTGTGATTCTAGGAAATGGCTGGAAGAAACGCTGGACATGGTCGCGGTAACATCAACCTAACCGCAGCAGAACTTCAAACCCTATTGAATGACCATGCGGCGGCAGCTCTAGCCGCACATGTTCAGAATCAAGCCGGAGGTCCAGCCGGAGCCTGTACTTTAAAGAACTACCTGGATTGCAAGCCCAACTCGTTTAAGGGCACTGAGGGAGCCATAGGTTTCCTGCGTTGGGCTGAGAAGGTAGTATCAGCTTTCGAGATGTGTAACTGTCCATCTGCCAGTAGGGTCAAATTTGCTGCTGGAACACTAGAAGACTCTGCTCTCACTTGGTGGAACTCCCACATGCAAATTCTTGGGTTGGAATTGGAGAACGCTATGAACTGGGAAGAGTTCAAGAATATGATGTGGGAAGAGTATTGTCCTAGAGAGGAAATCGCGAAGTTGGAATCTGAATTTTGGTCGTTGAAAATGGTGGGTTCCGAGATTGAAGCCTACACCACCCGTTCCCATGAGCTAGCAGTAATGTGTCCACGGATGGTAGACCCGCCGAGTAAGAGGATCGAGATGTATATCGATGGGTTGGTACCACAAATTCAGGGTATGGTGACGTCTTCCAAACCGGCAACAATTCAACAAGCAATCCGATTAGCTCACAAACTGACGGACCAGGCAGTGACACAAGGTGCGTTACCACCTAGAGGTTCCACCTCTAAAACCCAAGACAACTCAATCACTGACAACAACAACAACAACTCGGGTAATAGAAAGAGGAAATTAGACAACACCAGATCCTCATCCTCAAACCTCCCACAGCAACAACACTACCGTAAGCCCGAAATCGCTCGGAACTTCAATAATCAGGGTTCCAACAATAACAACAACGGTGCCGGGCGGGGTTCGAGTGACTATGCTGGGAAGTACCCGAAATGCAACAAGTGAAACTATCACCATGCTGGCTCATGCGACCGTATCAAGTGTCTGAGATGCGGAAAAATGGGTCATCTGGCCAAAGAATGTAGGGGAGACCTGGCGGCAAAGGGTGCTCCTAAACAGCCTACGGCGACTAAAGGGTGCTTCGAGTGTGGTCAAGAGGGTCATTTCAGGAAGGATTGCCCCAAACTAAAGCAGAATGAGAACAATGGAGGCAACAACAGTGGCGGAAGTATTGGTAAAGGTAGAGCTTTCGTCATTGGGTCGGGCCAGGCCCGCAACGATCCGAATGTGGTTACCGGTAAGTTTCATGTGAACGACTATTTTGCTTCTGTTTTGTTTGACATTGGAGCTGATAGGAGTTTTGTATCGAAAGCCTTTAGTAAACTCTTAGACTTAACTCCAACCCCGTTAGATGCTAAGTTTCCTGTTGAATTAGCTGACGGTAAGTCTATAGAAACAACTCATTTACTTGCGGGATGTAAGTTGAAACTGTCGGGTCATACTTTTGATATCGACCTCATACCTTTTACTCTGGGTAGTTTCGATGTCGTTGTCGGCATGGACTGGCTATCCGAGAACCGAGCTGAGATTATATGTCACGACAAGATAGTCCACATTACTACCTCTTCCGGCGAAATCATCTCAATACATGGCGAGAAGAGCGGCATGACTACAAGTGTATCACCCTCATGAAGGCGCATAAATATTTACGAAAGGGTCATCCAGCAATTTTAGCCCATATTGTCGAGAAACCCGCGGAGGAGAAGCGAATCAAAGACATACCGATTGTGCGAGATTTTCCGGAAGTCTTCCCGGAGGATTTGCCTGGACTCCTACCTATTCGACAAGTCGAGTTCCAAATCGAATTGACCCCCGGTGCAGCACCCATAGCACGAGCCCCGTATCGGCTCGCACCGGCAGAGCTTCAAGAGTTGTCCACTCAATTGCAAGACTTGTTGGATAAAGGTTTTATCCGACCTAGCTCATCACCATGGGGAGCCCCTGTCTTATTTGTCCGAAAGAAGGACAGGACTTTCGGCCTGTGCATCGACTACCGAGAGCTGAACAAGGTGACGATCAAGAACCGTTATCCCTTACCCCGAATTGATGATCTGTTCGACCAGCTGCAAGGATCGAGTTACTACTCGAAGATCGATCTGAGATCTGGTTACCATCAATTAAGAGTGCCCGAAGAAGATATTTCAAAGACGGCTTTCAGAACTCGGTACGGTTACTACGAGTTTTCGGTTATTCCTTTTGGCTTAACCAACGCACCAGCCGTATTTATGGATCTCAATAATCGAGTATGCAAGGTGTAACTCGACGAGTTTGTGATTGTTTTTATTGATGATATCCTCATCTACTCCAAGAACAAGGCCGACCACGAAGAACACCTGAGATTGATCTTAGAATTGCTAGAGAAGGAACAACTGTATGCTAAACTCTCGAAATGCGAATTTTGGCTTCGCGAGGTTCACTTCTTAGGACATGTGATCAATGAGAATGGTATCTATGTCGATCCCGGCAAGGTAGAGGCCATCAAAAACTGGGAAGCACCTAAGACTCCGACTGAGGTGCGACAATTCCTAGGACTGGCTGGCTACTACCGACGTTTCATCGAGGGATTTTCAAAGATTGCTCAACCCCTCACCACTTTGACTCACAAGGGTGCTAAGTACAATTGGGGTGACGCGCAGGAATCCGCTTTCCAACTGTTGAAAACCAAACTCTGTAGCGCCCCTATCCTAGCCCTCCCCGAGGGAACATAAAATTTTGAGGTGCATTGTGACGCGTCGATACAAGGTCTCGGTTGCGTGTTGTTGCAACTCGAGAAGGTTATAGCCTATGCCTCTCGAAAACTACGGATTCACGAGAAGAACTACACGACCCATGACTTGGAACTCGGAGCTGTGGTGTTTGCTCTTAAGATATGGAGGCATTACTTGTACGGTACCAAGTACCATTTACACCGACCACAAGAGTCTCCAACATATCTACGATCAGAAAGAGCTGAACATGCGACAGCGTCGTTAGGTCGAGCTACTTAAGGATTATGATTGTGCCATCAAGTACCACCCTGGCAAGGCCAATGTAGTGGCCGACGCGCTCAGCAGAAAAGAAACCGATAAACCCAGGCGAGTGCGATCATTGCAACTCACGATTCATGCCAACTTACGTGATCAGATTCGCGAGGCGCAACTCGAAGCCTTGAAAGACGACAATCTCCCATCAGAACTTATGCGGGGCATGAACAAACAACTTGAAACCAAATCGGACGGAGTCCGGTATTTCGAAAACCGGATTTGGGTCCCTCGATATGGAGAGTTGAGAACCCTAGTGATGGACGAAGCACACAAGTCCCGATATTCCATCCACCCTGGCTCAGATAAAATGTACCATGACCTAAAGGCACTTTACTGGTGGCCAAACATGAAAGCCGACATTGCCATCTACGTGAGCAAGTGCTTGACTTGTGCAAGAGTCAAAATAGAATATCATAAACCATCGGGTCTGCTACAACAACCGGAACTTCCAACGTGGAAATGGGAACACATTTCCATGGATTTCATCACGGGATTACCCAAAACACCGACGGGATGCGATACCATCTGGGTGATCGTTGACCGGTTGACTAAGTCTGCACACCTCTTAGCAATCAAGGAATCGGACAAAATGGAAAGACTGACTCGCATCTATATGAAAGAAGTAGTGTCTAGACACGGAGTGCCTGTCTCAATCATATCTGATCGAGATTCCCGCTTCACTTCGCACTTTTGGAAGTAACTACAGAGTGCACTAGGCACCCTTGATATGAGCACAGCATACCATCCTCAGACGGATGGGCAAAGTGAGCGCACCATTCAAACCTTGGAAGACATGTTGCGTGCATGCGTGCTGGATTTCGGAAAAAGTTGGGAACCTCACTTACCTTTGGTAGAGTTTTCGTATAATAACATCTACCACGCAAGCATTAAAGCAGCGCCGTTTGAAGCGTTGTACGAACGAAAGTGTCGATCACTTCTCTGCTGGGCAGAGGTGGGTGATAGCCAAATCATTGGCCCAGAATTAGTACCTGAAACCTCTGAAAAGATTGTCTAAATCCGAAACCGCATGGCAGCAGCACGAGATCGCCAAAAGAGTTACGCCGACAAGCGCCGAAAGCCTCTTGAATTTCAGGTGAACGACCATGTTTTACTCAAAGTCTCACCGTGGAAAGGTGTAGTTCGCTTCGGAAAGCGAAACAAACTCAATCCACGATACGTTGGCCCTTACCGGATAACTGAGCGCATTGGTCCGGTAGCGTACCGACTGAATTTACCAACGGAACTCAGTAGCGTACACAATGTATTCCATGTATCTAATTTGAAGAAATGCCTTTCCGATGAAACCCAAGAAGTTCCTTTGGACGAGTTGCAAGTTGATGAACAGCAACGCTTCATCGAAGAACCAGTCGAAGTTTTGGATTGGGAAACCAAAACACTCAAGCGTAGCAAAATTCCAATCGTTAAGGTTCATTGGAACTCGAGACGTGGACCGGAGTTCACGTGGGAACGCGAGGACCAAATGATGAAAAAGTATCCTCACCTTTTTGAAGGGTTGACCAAACACCGAAAACCGCGAAAGCCGTTAAACCGTCAGAAATCACCAGAGGTATGAATTAAATTTCGGGACGAAATTTCTTTCTACTAGGGGATGATATGACAAACTGAAAATTTTTCTTACTTTTTTAGACACCCATCGCGACTTGACTCAAATTTTCGGGACGAAAATTCTTTCAACATGGGAATGATGTGACCCTCGTCAATTTCAGGTTAACTCTGTTAATTCAAACTCTGTCAATTCAAACTTAAGATCAATTGATCTATAACGCACATCTCATTACATTTAAACTATGGATTTAAATGACGCTTGACAATCACTACACATGTAGTCTTTCGGGATTGCACCGAAACGCACACGAGTCGACTCAAACTATTGGTGAACAAACGACAAATATCAAAACAATAAATACTTGATAAGTATGTGTTATAATCTATATGTTACTGATATGTATGTGAAATACTAAACACAAGAGGCAAGGGTTATTATTTTGCACTAGAAAGTGAATGACTAAAAGGTTAGGGGGTGAAGTGTAACATAAGATAATACTTAAACATATTATTACACAACTCTAATATCCTCCCACCCATTCTCACAGTTGCTCTCCCTCCCCTCTTTCCCTTTAGAGATCGTAAACCCACACACACACACACACACAAGATAATTTTCAAGCTTGTTGTGAAGAATTGAAGGTTCAAGAAGCTAACTAGGTAATAGAAACACCATATATAATTTATTCTATCATTTAATTGTATGATTAAACCTGTAATAATAAACCCTAAGTGTTAAATATGTTTTTTGTTGATGATTTAGGGTTACATGCATGATTGTTAGTTCATAGGTTAATTGTTTATTGAGTTTTGATGAAAACTGATGCTGGACAGATTATTGATTTCGTGTTTGGATGACTGTAACCCGATGTTAATTTTATGTTTTGATGCGATTGTTGATTCTATTATATACTAGGTCGAGTCTAGTTTTTGAAAAGTCCAAGTTTGTAATTTTTGGACGTATAAAAGTTTGTTTTTATTATTTTACAAAACTGTTGTGCAAGGCTGATTTGGGAGACCTGCTGTTAGGCTGTTTTGCGACTAAGATATCTCATAAACTACAAGATCAAATGGGTTGGTTCCACTTCTGGAAGAAAATACATTGAGTTAGGAACCTAGCTCAATTGGTCTTGTATTAATTGGATTTTTCATTTAACGGTAATAACAAATTAAATTCTGTTGCGCACGATTTTGACTGCTGTGAGTTTACTATAATGTTTTGTTCTTTGTGAGAAAAATATGTGGAATAAAAATACAATAAAAATAGTTCTGGAAACCTAACTAATGTGTGCTTTTGTGAAAAGTTTTGGTGAATTAATTGATATGTTATGATCTGTTGGATAGACTAATCTTTCAAGTAGAAATTTGTCTTGATAAAACTAGCAGCTGAACTATGTGAAAATACATGAAACGTGCTTGTTGTTAGATAATCTTTCAAGTAGAAATCTTTCTTGATTTGCACTGTTGTCAAGTAATTCTATCACTCCTGTTTGAAGATTTAAGGTAACCACAAAGAAATGATCGCGTTGTAGAATTGGCACGAGCACTATAGCAACCTCCTTGAGTGATAGAATTCCACTCCTTGCCATTTCTCTTTCGATGTTGTCTTTCAACACATCCAGTCTTTCTTTGTCTGTGAAACGCCTTGACTCAGAATAATGGTCACCTTTCTGTATAATAATTAAAATGCAGATGATTAAAGCGTTTATTGTGCGTTTTCTAATAGTACAAACAAAATAGATTAATTTGTACCAGCACAGTGCTTGAAGCAAAGAATCTGAACGGTGTTGCTGCAGATTTTTTCTTTTCTTCATAGTTCATTATATAGATGAACGCATCCATTGCATTGGCGGCTATATAAATGCCAGGACAGAAGCTTTCACAGACCACCTTGAACGATTCTATGTGAGTGGACTTGTAGCCCTCCTCCCAAATGTCTCCAAGACAAAAAAATATATAGTCTGAAATTATTTCTTCTTCTTGCGTGACACTAGCGGATACGTCAACCTCTCTCAAAAGATATGGAGAGTTCAGTGCATCTAGGCTATCACTTGTTGACAATCCGGTGACAACTTTTAAGCATAAAACAACTCACATTAAATTTGACTGAAAATAATTTAAACTATAATTAAATACCTTCAACCCCTTTTGGTTTTTATTTATAATTAAATACCCTCTTTTAATTTCGCAAGCACTGTATTAACAACTTCATCAACATCTGAATCAACTGCATCACACAAATGTAATAAGTTTAAAATAACAGCATAAGTGTTTTAAGAGCGTTTTAATTATACTAATAATTAGTTTAGCCCAAATACCTTTCTGAGCAGCCACTGGACCACCAACACCAACATCTGAATCAACTGCATCACACAGATATAATAAGTTTAAAATAACAACATAAGTGTTTTAAGAGCGTTTTAATTATACAAATATATAATTTAGCCCAAATACCTTTTTGAGCAGCCACAGGACCACGAACACCAACATCTGAATCAACTGCAACACACAAATGTAATAAGTTTAGAATAACATCATAAGTGTTTTAAGAGCGTTTTAATTATACTAATAATTAATTTAGCCCAAATACCTTTCTGAGCAGCCACTGGACCACCAATACCAACATCTGAATCAACTGCATCACATAGATGTAATAAGTTTAAAATAACAGCATAAGTGTTTTAAGAGCGTTTTAATTATACTAATAATTAATTTAGCCCAAATACCTTTCTGAGCAGCCACTGGACCACCAATACCAACATCTGAATCAACTGCATCACATTGATGTAATAAGTTTAAAATAACAGCATAAGTGTTTTAAGAGCGTTTTAATTATAATAATAATTAATTTAGCCCAAATACCTTTCTGAGCAGCCACTGGACCACCAACACCAACATCTGAATCTTGTGTTTTATGGACCACATTATTAGTGAATCTGTTTTCCCATTCACAACATCTAGCAAAGATATTCTCATTTGATGGATGTCTATCCTTTCCTTGACGGACCAACTCGTTGATCTCGGAGCAAATTTTATCAAATTTCTTCAACTTGTTATCCATTGCCTTATTCCAAGACTGTAAAAAGAAAATATAGTTATTGTTAATTCAAAAACATTTTCAATTTGTCCAGCCAGTTGTAATGGAGTTAAATAATAGTCAACAAGCACGATAGGCCTTTGCAAACTTAAAGGTGAATAATCGCTTACATAATCATCCAAATCTTGTTCAGCTGTTTGATCGGCATTATCTGTTTCAGATGCACTTTGACCATATGTTTTTTAATTACATATAATGTTGTATTACATAAAATGCATGTAGAGATAAGAGATATGAGAGTTTTAAGAAGAAAATAACAAGTTTAATACCATGTTCTTGTTTCTCCTCAGCTGCAGTGTTTTCTTCAACTCCAGGCTTACCGGCAGCACTAACCGTCACAGCAGCGGTAGCAGCAGCAGCCACAACAGCAGTCTCATCAAGTCTCTTCCTGGCAGCACTAACTGTCACAGCAGCAGCATCAGCAGTCTCATCAAGTCCCTTCACGGCAGCACTAACGGTCACAGCAGCAGCAGCCGCATCAATCCCTTTCCCGTCAACACTAAACGTCACAGCAGCAGCAGCAGCAACCTCAGTAGCATCTTCTTCTAAGGGAGGACCATTATTCTCCAAGAATTTTTCCATCTTATTAAGAGTAGTTGTTGTTATGTAGTTGACTGCAGGCGTTGTGACGGGAGTCCCAAATGGACCATATTTTTTCTGGTATTCATGTGTGTAAAGCATCACAAGGAAGGTCATCAGACCATTGTATTGGTCGTTGATACCTCTCCATTCTTCCTTTGTCATTTTCAAGTTTTCAATAAGATAGCTACACTAGTCCATATTTGGAATATCCGAGGTTTTATCAATTGCGGAGATGAATCGTTATTAACTGTTGTTTATTTTATCACAAATCCTATACAGGTGTTGAACAACACAAGGAAATTAATCTTAAACAGTTCACCAACTCCTTGATCCGTGGCCAGTTTGTCTTTCACATGCTTTATGTATATTCTTGAATTTGTCGGGAATTGATTTTTGAACAAATCTGTAGTAACATCTTCCCCCAATCTTGGTCTACTCTTGTCTAAAACAGGAATCTTACCCATTGGTATCCCCAACACTTCATGTACTTTTTGTGGTGTTATCTTAATAACACAGCTCCCAATGTTCAATTCATTTAAACGGTTATTATAGTTCACGAGCAACCAATATCCCAAAGTTGTTGGAGTTTGGGTTACTTGAAGTCTTAACATTGACCCGAAACCCATTTCTTCCACACAAGTTTTTTGGGCAGTGGTCATTGCCTTCACTGCATCAACAATATTACAAGGTGCACACCTATTCTTCAATTTTTTGTTTACAAATTCAACAAAAGGTTTTCCCCACTCGGCTGGCTTCTTTTCTTTAATGGCTTTCTTTTTTGGAGGCTGAAAGTCCAGGTCAGAGGGACTGTGTTCCACCTGTTTCCGCTTTGACAACAACCTGTCTATTTTTGTGTCAAGGTCTGAATCAGAGTCTACTTCCACAACATGTTTTGTTATCCCCACCGGAGCAACTTTTTTAGTCTTCCTTTTATCAGTCTTGTTTTTTCGACAACTGGATCACATACATACAATAAAACACGGGGGGTAGGGGATAACAACACGAATCACAAGGAAGCAGAAAACTCTTATCAAACATCAAAATGATAAATTCTCATAACAAAGCCATAACACGCTAATCATACGCATATAACATGCTTTAAAATTATACATAGATTTAAAAAAACAAGGATATGTATTACAATAACAACACGCTTATCACAAACATTAATACATAAGAAGATTCAAACAAATGCTTACATTTTAAGATTAAGTAAACCTAAAACGCTAAAAAAATCATAAAGTAACACATGTTCCATCTTCATTCTGAGACTTATCGTGCTTTTGCTTCGTCCTTGGTTCCGTTCCAGAAGTAGATGAGTTAGGGTTCTTCATTTTGGTTTCGTTGCAGAATAATTAAACCAATCGAGCTTGTGCTTCACAGTAGAAATGAATCGTCGACGGTTTTTAGGAATTTTGACTTACTTATCCACGTTCCAGAAGTAGATGAGTGACTTACGAGGGTAGTTATTTGACCCTTTTAAAAGAAGGCGCGTGCTTTTAAATTTTATTCGTACGGTTAGTTTTTTATAGTAGTAATATATATATATATATATATATATATATATATATATATATATAATATTAGTGGGTGGTGGTGGTTTCAGGTGGTCATGATGGTGGTGGATGGTGGCGGAGGTGCGGTGGTTCGTGGTGGCGGATGTGTGGTGGTGGATGGTGGTGGTGGGCAGTGGGTGCGGATGTCGGTGGTGGTGGTGGTGGTGGTGGGTAGTGGGTGGTAGTGGTAGATGGGTATAAATAAATGTATATATATTTATATATAAAATTAGTAGGTGGTGGTGTGGTGGGTGGTTGTGGTGGGTGGTGGTGGAGTGTGGTTAGTGGTTGGTGCTGGGGTCGTTGTGGCGAATGTGGGCGGTGGTGTGTAGTATGATTGCGGAAATGTAATACATGAGACAATGACGGTGCTATCCCGTATGATAACCATGATGATTGGCCCAATTATGACGAGACGATGCTAATATAACTACCTGGGTTGGTGGTGGTTATCATATTGATGCTGCTAACCTATATATACAGTTTGCTTACGCTAACCCATACGATGGCGACTGTAGCTCGTACGACGAGCATGACGTCTATGATGATGATCACACATATATATGATGAGGACCAATTATATGTACCTATATGATAATACGCCACACAGGCGCGAGCACACACACACATATATATATATATGTTGATGATGATGGTGACACTGATGCTTAATGACATGTAACCTGTATGATCGACGACGACCATGATAACGTATACGATGATCATACTGATGGTAGCATGTACGACTGATGATGTCGTTTGATGACGACAACAATACATAAGATGGTGCCGACAGTGATCGCTAATATTGGGCGTTTGTTTACGATAACCCATACTGTGACACTCGTCAATTTCAGGTTAACTCCGTTAATTCAAACTCCGTCAATTCAAACTTAAGATCACTTGATCTATAACGCACATCTCATTACATTTAAACTATGGTTTTAAATGACGCTTGACAATCACTACACATGTAGTCTTTCGGGATTGCACCGAAACGCACACGAGTCGACTCAAACCATTGGTGAACAAACGACTAATATCAAAACAATAAATACTTGATAAGTATGTGTTATAATCTATATGTTACTGATATGTATGTGAAATACTAAACACAAGAGGAAAGGGTTATTATTTTGCACTAGAAAGTGAATGACTAAAAGGTTAGGGGTGAAGTGTAACATAAGATAATACTTAAACATATTATTACACAACCCTAATCTCCTCCCACCCATTCTCACGGCTGCTCTCCCTCCCCTCTCTCCATTTGGCGATCGTAAACCCACACACACACACACACAAGATAATTTTCAAGCTTGCTGTGAAGAATTAAAGGTTCAAGAAGCTAACTAGGTAATAGAAACACCATATCTAATTTATTCTATCATTTAATTGTATGATTAAAGCTGTAATCATAAACCCTAAGTGTTAAATATGTTGTTTGTTTATGATTTAGGGTTACATGCATGATTGTTAGTTCATAGGTTAATTGTTTATTGAGTTTTGATGAAAACTGATGCTGGACAGATTATTGAATACGTGTTTGGACGACTGTAACCCAATGTTAATGTTATATTTTGATGCGATTGTTGATTCTATAATATACTAGGTCGAGTCTAGTTTCTGAAAAGTCTGAGTTTGTAATTTTTGGGCGTATAAAAGTTTGTTTTTATTATTTTACAAAACTGTTGTGCAAGGCTGATTTGGGAGACCTGCTGTTAGGCTGTTTTGCAACTATGATATCTCATAAACTACAAGACCAAATTGGTTGGTTCGACTTCTGGAAGAAAATACATTGAGTTAGAAACCTAAACCAATTGGTCTTGCATTAATTGGATTTTTCGTTTAACAAGAATAACAAATAACATTCTGTTGCGCATGATTTTGACTGCTGTGAGTTTACGGTAATGTTTTGGTCTTTGTGAGAAACATATGTCGAATAAAAATACAATAAAAATAGTTCTGGAAACCTAACTCATGTGTGATTTTGTGACGATTTTTGATGAATTAATTGATATGTTATGATCTGTTGGATAGACTAATCTTTCAAGTAGAAATCTGTCTTGATAAAACTAGCTGCTGAACTATGTGAAAATACATGAAACGTGCTTGTTGTTAGATAATTGCTATGTTTTTGACTAAATTGCCCTTGTGGGGAATGATTGCTAGTAATGTACAATGTTAGTACTTGATACTTAAGTAGTTGTATACACATGTAACGAGTCACCAATGTGTTTGTCGAGTCACACATAATTCACAAACGAAACACGAAACGTATCTCATGCATAGGTATTATGTGCCGAGTCTAGAGACTCAATAGTAGTTTATATACTTAGAGAATCTCATTTTTGTTTTAGAGCACTAGTGAGGATTTCTTTTGACGCGCATCTCTAGGATTTGTTTTTGAATTCTTCGCAAACAGTGATTTTCACGTCCCCTTTTTACTCTTTTTAAATGCTTTATTTGGGGGAGGTAACATACTCCAACGCTTTAGATTTTGTTATTAATTATATATCACTTCTAAGGCTAAGTGGCAAACGAACCAACTAAAGTCCTTCATAACATCGAACCGTTTAGTATTTGTATAATAGCGAGTCACTGTTGAGTAGTACTACTGGGTTTGACAAACCCCACCCAACGCTAAACTCGACTGGAGGTCGAGTGGGTGTAATCTTGGCTAACACATTTTCCATGGTCGTGGTAGACATGGTGGCAAGGCAATTGATAAACAGTCAGCTTCGGTGTCGAACACTTAGTAATACTTGTTTTATAGGCTAGCTACCTATCGATATTAATTGACATAACATTATCTGGTAACGCAAACGCAAAACGTAAACACAAACGCAAACGCTTTATTTATATAAACTTGTGAACTCACCAACCCTGTGTTGACACATTTAGTATGTTATTCTCAGGTAGCCGAGGCGGGCGCGCGGTATAGGAACATGCATTTCCTTGAACTCTATCGTTTTTGCAAACTTGTTTTTAAACTGTTATTTATTGGGTTTTAAGTCGTCCTGCGTGACGCAACACTTGGTTTATGAATTTACGCTTCCGCACTTATTTAAACTTAAATGTTTTCGTGGTTTGAAAACTTTATTTATGGTGTTTGATTATAACTAATGATTCCGATCCTGTTAGTTCACACCCTCTGACGGTAAAACTCCGTTAGTGGATTTTGGGGGTGTGACACATACGATGCTGACTACATCCCGTACATGGAAATCGGATGATGATGATGATGCTGATGATGATTATGGATATGTGTGACGATGATGACGACACTGATAGGGAGATATATGTTACCCGTATGATCAACGCCGACTACGATAGCCTATACAATGACCACGTTGATTACCCGCACGTCTGATGATGATGATGCCGTTTCATGGTTATGGTGATCGATGATTATGATGATGATAACCACTATAATACATGATAACGATGATAACTTTATGATGTTGATCATCATCATAACACATATGCTGATGATGATAACCTAGAAGATGATAATGATACAAAACTACATACGATAATGATAACACTAGAATGTTATGAGCCTCTCTATTAGGAAGTGGTAAATCTTATCCAGAAAATCTTACTAACGGTTAAGATAATACTTCAATAATGGATAAAATTTCAAATTTATTTAAAAAATACGATTTATTAAACGAACTCAACTTTTAACGAAATTTAATACCGGAATGTTAGTAAAAAAAAAACTAAAAGTAAGACTATGTTTTTATACTATTTTTTTAAAAAGTTATAAAACAAAAAACCAAAATATATAAATAATTAAATGTGTAGAAATAAATAAAACCAAAATTCAAAACCCTTTTAACTTCAAAACCCTTATAACTTCAAAACCATAAATCGACTTCTACTTCCCTGGTAAGAACATAAAAATGCCACGTCTCAATAATGGAGTTAAGTTCCTGGTAGATATCGACAGCGATTCCATGAGTAGGATGGTATGTTAATGTTATCTGGTTAATTTTTTTTATGAAACATTTTACATTTTTGCGACATATACATTCTAAGAACATTTTTTGTGTTACTTATAGCTCATTCCTAAGGTTGTTCAACCAATGTATGCTGACATGAAATCGAATACCCGCTGTTGTTTGATTTATGATCAAAGTGGTAGAACGTTTTCTGTAGTTATAATCAAAGTACTTGATGACTTTTATTTTGGAACCAGTTGGACTGAATTAATCAGAGAATGTTGTATACAAGCTGGAACATATGTTGTTTTTGAGATTAAATCAAGATCTATGTTGAATATGTTTACTTTCATAAGAAACGTAAATGATCAATCCGGTACTATGATATGTATTCCAGTCAGAAACTGACATGTCCATTACTTGGTAAGTTTTAATTTCTGTTTTAATGATTGTTTCCAAATTCAAATGTATTTTAATTAACATGTTTAATAGGATTTCCCTGAGTGGTATGTGATTCAAGAATTTGGTGACAATTACATGAATTCGCTTTTAGAGCTTATTGCTCCAGATAGATATGTGTTGTAAGTTGCATGTCTTGGGATGGAATGGGTTGTAGGCTAGACGATAGATGGATTGAGGTTTTTAAACAAACTAACTTGAAAGGTGGTTCATTTGTTGTGTTTGAAATCATATCAGATAAGACATTTCATATTAATGTCTTTCAAGAAGATGGCATAGAATTTATCCTTCCTGGTCCAAATCAGCTGTTTCTCAACTATCAATTAAGCAATCAAGGTAGTTCCTCCCAAAACCCAATTCATCTTGATGAGCAAGATGATGACTCTAAAATCGTCTTCCACATGAACGCCACCAAGAAATTGGTAAATTGAATTTTTAAATTTCTATTTTTATTTACAAGTATATTTGAAATTTGCTTTTCACAGCGTCTTCCGAGTCACATTGCCACAAAGATTGATGCCTATGATGGAATGCCAATCACTTTGGTCAATACCGAAGGTCGAAAAAAATGAGACTTCATGGCGAACTGTCGGACCTGAAATTCAGATATCGGTTACCAAAATGGAAAAAATTCAAGGTGGAAAATGAAATACAGATTCGTGATAAGTGCAGATTTGAATATGACTTCAATGAAGCTACGTTGTTAGTTTCAAAAGTTGATTAGTGACTTGGTGATGTTTGGAACATTTGGGAAATATTTGGTGAATTTTGGAACATTTGTGATTTGGTTGGTTATTTGTATATGTATGGTTGTATTGATACACTTTTTAGTTTATTGTGTTGAATGTTGATTGGTTAGCTTTTAAATGCTTTAATTTTATAGTTTCTTGTATCATCTATTTTGTTATTCACTCTTATTTTGTTTCATGGAATGTATTGTAATGGTGCCTTTTGTATGAAAACTTTTAATGAATGGTAATTATGGTTAAATCTAAAAGTAAAACAAAAAAACACTTTGTTAATACGCTTGTAACACGCTAATATACATAAACATATATAAATATCCTAATACGCAATACACGCTTATCCAACCATCTTCTGTCAAAGTGCTTATTTTCAGCCACAGGTTCTATGTCGTAAAAACTATGCCAATAATCTATTGGTTTTTAATTAAAAGGGAGGCAAAACTCAAAAAGCTCCAAAATATTGGCTCCAAGTATTCAAAAACTCCAAATTACATTTAACACTCCAAAAATCAAATTACACTCCAAATTATTAAAAATTTTCCACTCCACAAATCAGCCGACAGTGATTTATACTCCAAATTACACTCCAAATTATTAAAAAACAATCGATGATGAAGCTTATAGATGAAAGAATCGAAGAAGAACATGTTTTATACTCCGATGAGGAAGCCAACTATGACGACGACGCTCAATCAGATGACACTGAAGGCTACTCCAGCGAGGAAGCCAACGACGACGACGGTCAAGCAGACGAGGTTATAGGGACGATGATTATCGAACCCCTCAACAGTTTGGAGGCTATCGAACCCCTCAACAGTTTTGCTACTACGAAAAAACCTACAAGGGGGTTGACGAGGTTACCTAAGCTGCGTAACCAATATGCAAACTCTGGTGGTGTCAAACTGGCAGTGGAGTTTGATAATTTGGGTAGGTTCACTGGCCAAAACAGATCAAAGTTTGCAAGTTTTTTAGGGGATGTTGTAAGGGAAATAGTTGGCTTGAGACATTTAAGTTTGAGGGAGGTCACAAAGGTGCTTAGAGATAAACTGTGGGAACAAATAACGGTTATTCTTAATTTTTAATTGTGCATTTTATATTTTGAGAAGTAATTTACCTTTATTGTATTATATTATGCAGAAATATTTTGAGATTGAGGCGTCTCACAGGCCTTCTGTGATGAATCGGCTCGGACATCTTCTTCGGGATTTCAGAAGAAAAATGTATGCCAAATACATTATGCCAAATATCGGTAAATCTCTGAAGCGGAAGGCGATACCCAAGGGACACAGGACGATGATCCGGCAAGAAGACTGGGATCGCTTCGTTGAGTACACACAATCAGAACAGTTTCTGGTATAAATCCTCTACTCTGCAAACGTAGATTGATCGACTATATATGGTTTATGTTTTTTGTTTAAATATAATGAAATGATTATAATGTGTGGTTGAATAAAAAATCGGCTTCATCAAAGGGAGCTCGAGCAAAGAATGTTTTTGATCATCACATGGGACGAGGGGGTTATACCTACCTTCGAGAGAAACTGGTAATCACCGTCAGCTGCTTTCTCTCTAGTTCAATGATTTGTTGGTTATGTGTCTAACACATGACAGTCAGCTGCTTTCTCTTGAATATTTTACAAGGTCAAAAAGAAGGAAATTGGACCGGATGAGATCCCCGGCCGTGCATTAATGTGGATGAAAGGAAGGGAGGACAAAGATGGTGTATACAAGAATGCTGTTGTCGAAGGCGTGGCAACCAAATTAGTATGTTTTAGTATTAAAAATTTTTAAATCATGTTAAAGTCAATTCATTGCCACACACACAGCCTTATATTGGCGTCAAACAAACTTGATTCTTGTACATAAGCGTCTTACAAGAATAATAGACTTTGATTCTTGTACATAAGCGTGTTACTAGCGTATTAGAATATTTATATGTGTTTTTGTACATAAGCGTGTTACAAGCGTAATAGAATCGTTTACAAAAAAAACTTGAGTCTGTATAACTTGTCTCAACACTTTATGTGGATACATATGCGTGTTACAAGTGTATTATAATATTTGTTTTCTTGCAGGCTCAGCATGAGGAGCAGATCGCCTCCGGAGCCCTGGCACTTGAACCGTGCACAGATGCCATCACCTTAGTGCTTGGCAAAGAGAAAGGTGGGTTTTTAAAAGGGATTGGGTACAGATTGACAACAGGTAAATATTGGGGTGTGAGTCGGGTAAAAGGCTCGTTTAAGCAATGGATTGCCCAACTTGAGTATGAGGCGGTGCAGAGAGATGAAGTGGTGAACAGGTTGACGACTCTACTTGAATCCACGAGTCCTATGCTAGCAAGCTGTGAGAAGGAACAATTAGCATTTGAGGCCAGGTTCAGACATCTCGAAGGATTGTTGCCGCAAATGTCGGCAAGTCAAGTAAGTGACATACATAATTAGCACTGTTTTTTGTCACAATTCGTAGTAGGTAAATCTTGTTCCCAACCAGGTTGGTTCTAACCAAAGTACTAGTGTTGTGGCGCAAAATAAAATGCCAGCACCAGTAAGTATCTGCCAGTTTCTTTGTTTATTACAACATTCTATGTGATTTTTCATTTTCCATAACCTAATAAATTGATTTGTAGGCCAGTTCTGTGGGAAACATCATAACCTCAGGTGAGGCTATGCAACAAGAATCCGCTTCTCAGGTAACCATTTGACAGTTTGATTGATTTGTTTTGATAATTAACTTTCCATGTGAGTGTGCTGATTTTGCATAAGTTAATTGTAGCCCAAGTCTGCGGATAAAATAGTTGTGGAAACGGTACCCGCTCCCCATATCGCGACATCAGTACGTATTTGACAATTTCAGTACTTTTTATAATTCGTTTCCAATGTGAGTGTGCTCATTTTCTATTACCGAATTACAGGCCAAGTCTGTGGAAAAAAGTGTTGACCAAACGGTACCCGCTCCCCATATCGCGACATCATTAAGCATTTGAAAATTTCAGTACTTTTATAATTCGTTTCCAATGTGAGTGTCCTCATTTTCTATTTACCGAATTGCAGGCCAAGTCTGTGGAAAATAGTGTTGACCAAACGGTAGTCGATCCCCATAGCGCGACATCAGTAAGATATTGGCAATTTCAGTTTTTATATTTTATAACCTAATAAGTCCTAACAATTCAATTTCTGTTATATTACCAATGAAGTCCGTAGAGAACAATGTTGACCAAGCATCAACACAACTACACCACACTCCGGATAGTAACGGCTCGAAAAAACCATCAGTAAGTATTTGACAATTTCAGTTTTTCCTTTAATTATTGATTGATTCATTGAATGGTTTTTAGGTAAAATGGAGAAGCTGTAGAAGAAAAGTTGATGTATCTACGGATGAAGCTTCCCCACCTGCTGTCATAAAGGTATGTAATGCGCGAAACATTGTTAATTGCCCACCAACATGGGTATGTGCTTATATATTGACTTCAACTAAGCCATCTTAATTTCACATGTTGGTTTATAGGTGTATGAGTGTCGTTTTTGTGTGCATGACAAGCGTAACAAGGTGGCAAATGGTAAAGTTTATTGGTCACCGGTTCCACAACAGTTGCGTGGAAAAGCAATCCCGGAGGGTTGCTATAAAGTTAGTATTGATGAAGTCATAAAGGAACAAGCAATTATTCCTTGTGAGGTAGGTGAAATTGTGACTGTTGGCAACGCACGTGGTTCTTTTGTTGCTTGGCCAGAACACCTAATCGTATGTGACCAGGAGGTTTGTTCCCTTTTAACTTAACCGAACAAATATCTATGTTCATTTTCATTTTGTTTAAAAAATGAACACTTGTGTTCGTTTACGTTCGTTTGTTTATAATCTAAACTAACGTAATTGAACAAACATAAACGAACATAAACGAACTTCAAGCCGAAAGGTTCACGAACAGTTAAACGAACGTTCGGTTCGTCTGCAGGCCTACTATTTTGTTCTATTCAATTACAAAATACGACATTAATTATACATATTTGTTTTTCATATTCTGTTGTTCCAGTTACCACCACTCCCATCCTCAAAAGAACCAGACAGAGCTGGCAAGAAGCCAAAGACAAAGTACACAACGATAGACCGGGTGACCAAACAGAAGATAAGGAGCAGTGCCAAAAAACCAACGCCTTAGGTAGTCGTTATTTTTGTATTTTGTAAGATATTTTTCATATACATTTGCTTAAGTGAATATTATTGTTAATAAATTTTTTTTCTAATTTTGTTTTGTCATGCTTGCTTATAGCTGTTTTATATTACTGCACCAAAAATAAAAATAATTATATATTGCCTAATTACACACAATTTGGCCACATAGAACACATTAAATAGGTGTGGCCAAAAGTACCTGAAATTACAAAAATTAGAGTCTATAAATGACCATTAGCCACAACATAAACATTTTTGTGTGACAAAAAGTATGATAATAGCCACACTTTAAAAGCATTATGTGTGACAAACGGTAAAGACATTGGCCACACCACAAACAACAAAAGAGTGTTTGAGTGGCAACAACACATTTTTAGCCACATTGACAACAACCTCCAGTGTCTATATGATATTATTAGCCACACAGTACCTCACTATGTGTGACGAAAAGTTTAACAATAGCCACACTTTAAATTAGGAAAAGCATTATGTGTGACAAACGATAAAGACAATGGCCACACCACAAAAGAGTGTTTGAGTGGCAACTTCATATTTTTAGCCACATTGACAACAACCTCCGGTGTCTATATGATATTATTAGCCATACAGTACCTCATTATGTGTGACGAAAAGTTTGATAATAGCCATACTTTAAATTAGGAAAAGCATTATGTGTGACAAACGGTAAGACAATGGCCACATCACAAAAGAGTGTTTGAGTGGCAACTTCACATTTTTAGCCACATTGACAACAACCTTTAGTGTCTATATGATATTATTAGCCACACAGTACCTCACTATGTGTGAGGAAAAGTTTGACAATAGCCACACTTTAAATTAGGAAAAGCATTATGTGTGACAAACGGTAAGACAATGGCCACACCACAAACTACAAAAGAGTTTTTGACTAGCAAGTTCACATTTTTAGCCACATTTACAATAACCTCCAGTGTCTATAACTTATGATTAGCCACACAGTACTTTACTATGTGTGACGAAAAGTTTTACAATAGCCACACTTTATATTAGGAAAAACATTTTGGGTGACAAACGGTAAGACAATGGCCACACTATAATCTACAAAGGAGTTTTTTAGTGGCAAGTATATATATTTAGCCACTTTTAATGTAATATCCAGTTTCTGTATAATATAATTAGCCACACTATTATTAAATTTAAGTGGCCATTGCTTTGCTATATCCACACGGTATAGGTCACAATGCACGCTTAACACAACCCTAGTGGCCACATTATTATAAAATTCATGTGGCTGAAACATTAATTCATGTGGCTATATACGTGCAATGGTCACTCATAGTAAATACTCATGTGGCCATTTTTACCGTTTAGCCACACTTATTGGAGAGGCTTCTTGATGGCCATTAAAACTAATGCCTGCACCCTTTAGCCACACTTATTACCAAATAAGGCCACCGAAAACTGTGTGTGGCCATATCATACCCACGGTGTCGCGACCTTTGGCCACATATGACCTTAACCAAATGTGTGTGGCTAAAGGCCTACGGCCACACTTTTTTCGTGTGACTGAAGGTCAATATTCACGTAGTGACGCTTAAGATCAAAATTAAAGAATAATGTCAATAGAAAAATATAAAATTATAGAAAGAACTACAACACTTGTCAAAGGCTTACAAAAACAACAGAAACATTTTTACAATAGTTAAACATAAAACGATTACAAGAACATAAAAGAACACCTAATTTCTCAGTAATCTGAGGTATATCTTGGTTTTCTTTTGATCTTCATTCCCTTCTCAAAGAAGATGATTTAGGGTTCTTCGATTTCTCCATCTTCGTTCCGCGTCTATTACTTCTAATTATGCTTGAATGTAGAGTGGTTCAGTTGATTTAGAGTAGTTTCTGAGTATGCTTAATCGTCGCCGGGTTCGGTTGATTATTGGGAGTGATTTTAGGGATGTTTATGAGAGATTATTTGATGATATAACCCTTTTAGAAGAATTGAGGCGCATCCTTTAAATTTTTTGATCGAACGCTTGAAGTTGTCGCGTATTTATCGTATGATAAGGCATTATTGTACAGTAATAGTTATCTCTACACACACACACACAAACACACACACACACACACAGATATATATATATACATACATCAAGTTTTGTTTCACGTAATTATGTTTTTTGTTTTTTGATTCGTTAAACCGACTCGTTGGGTCGTTTCAAGGTATTCTTATTTATCGTTCGCCATTTATATATTATTTCCGATGATTTAAATAATGAAACTCCGGGATTTAAAGTTTTGTTTAAATAAACAACTTCCAAGCTACTGGGTATAATATGAAAATAATCCTTGTTTATAAACATTTAAGTTTTTATAACATTCCAAAGTCCAAGGTTCAATTTGTAAATATACGTTAAATTCAGTTTTAATATAACTTGAAACACCCATAAATCAGCCCCCACCCCCACCGCCACCCGCGTTTTCCTGCGCCATTTCCGGCGGTCGGAATTCCCTCTGACGACCTCAACACCCATTCAAACTAGCTTAATAACCCAATTAAAAGCCATAACACGCGTAGACCATAATGACAAATCGTAATCGTCGAATAATAACGTATTTTAAAAACTAATCTGGGTTTAATTAGAGCTGTAACTTCCGTAATATTTTTGAAACCCAATAACGAACATTAAAGCTATTACGTTCCAATTAAGCCTATAAATAGCCTCTAAACCATCATTTAAACTTGTACTAATCATCTAGTCCCTCTAATATACTCTTTATAACTAATATACGCTTTATAATCCCGTAAGTGTTCTTCAGAGTTCGTTTCCGGCTAAGCTTCGTTCACCATCAATAAAGAACATAATCAACTAACTAATATATGGTTTTAATCACGTTGATGTGTCTAACAAAACCCCTAAACTAATTTTAACAAACTTGGAACGGATTTACTTATTGTAATTCTAGGGGTTTGTTGAGGAAGAAGATGAATTTCTGTTCTATATATATATGTGTGTGTGTGTGTGTGTGTGTGTGTGTACACTCGTTGTAAACTTTAAAAATTCGTTAACCAATTTGTTCTTCAAAAATAAAATATACCGTTAACACCAAAAATGCCGTAAACATCGTAATATTCAAACTTAGTATTAATCTCGTAATTAAAATAAAATATTTTAATAAACCGTTGAATTTTCGTCAAAGTTAAATGATAGAATACCTTAAACTAATAAAAGTATATATTTTAATAATAAAATATATAAACAATAAAACCAACTTTTGTTTCCGTTAAATCTTCTTGAAAACCCAATTAATATTATATTATTAAATATGTTTTCTTTTACTTTGTAACACGCTAAGGTAATTGTTTTCAAGTTAAAATTTTTGAAAATCAATATTCCACGAACGTTATAATCCTCAATCTCATGTTAAATTAATAGTTAAGTAATATTAAAATTGTTAAAATTTCGTTAAAGCTTAAAATAGTATTATAATATCAAATGCCATAACATAATAAAAATATATATTAAAATAGTGCAAAATATCTCAAACCAAGTTAATTAACTATATAATCTCGGTAGTTAGTCCTTGATTTTGTATCTTCGTTATTATTTATAGTTTGTGAGATTCAATCGCCTCGGTTTGTTAACTCGCTTTCGGTTGTTATTTCAAGTTGTCTTCAATCTTAAAGGTGAGTTTCTCACACCACTATTTAACATTTTTTTTACATATTTTGGGGGTAACATATATATCATATTCAAACCCAATTGCTTATTTATTCTTATTACAAACTACAATTCACATCATGGACATGTGTGTTTACTTGTTACTTGCTCAAAGATTACTTGCATGGATTTTTTCGATAACTATGATCATACACCCTCCCTTTGTACTCAGGACCGTGTTTCGAGTTTAAAAGGGACCCTGATTTGAGTACATTGGTGCGCAATCCCAAGTGGAAAGGACCTTAGTTATTCTTTACACTCAAGACATTGATTCTTTTACAAAGAACCCTTATTTGCTTTACACAAGTTTTCATGGAATTGTATGGTTTTAAGTAGTATTTAAACTGTGCGAACTCACCAACAATTAAGTTAGTTGACATTATATATATATATATATATATATATATATATATATATATATATATGTTACATGTTCAATCATTAGAGGATAAAACGGATGAAGACACTAGACTTAGAATATTTTTGATTAGTATTTGAAATGTTTCATTTCTTTATTTGCAACAACATGTGTACTTGACGCCTTTCAAAGAATTAATGATAATAGTCACATATGTTTTGAGCAATCTGTACGTCATACTCAGGCGTTTCCGCTTTAGTCGGGGTGTTACAGATATAGACTTAACCCTTATCCCAGGTTGAGTCAGTGTTTCTTCAGAATCATATGATGGTATAGTGTGTTCAGAAAGCCAGTTGCTGATGTGATGTGGGGCTATAAGAAAAAGGTGTTAGTTTACAGTGGTTTGTTCACACAATGTCTAGTTTAAATTTATAAAAAATATTATTATCTTAACTAAACCACACACAAATAGGCTAGTGTACCTATCTCATATGTAGTAAAGTATAGGTGAGAACCAAGTATCGATCCACATACACACTTGTTTAATTTTTACTACAAAATCGTCGTATTTGTTTTAACCAGAGATGCATATCGTAATGGTTTTGGTTTTGGTTTTGATAAGTAAGGTTAACGAAATTAAAGACATAAATTTAAAGACAATATTATTGGGTTTTTATATATTTGTTTTAGATAGAAGATCAAAGAAAAAGTGTATCATCTTGGTTCGAAGTCCTCTTATCTTTGGTTTAACAATGAATTAGTAAACATGTAATATTAGCTTGCAATGGTGATTAAATATGGGAATACACCTTATTACTAAGTCATGTTATTCAATGATAATTAAAGAAAAATATACACATAACTTCATGATCTCCACTAAAACATCAATTTATGTAAGCAAGTGGTTTATGATAAATATTTATAAGTTAACTCACTTTAAAAATGACACAATACCTTAAATTACTAAGTGAATTTTCCTTGGTACTTTAGTAAATTAGCCTTTGTATTATACATAAAATATCAACTAATGTTAGTACACGGTTTTGCGTCTTGAGTCTTTGTATCTATCGTTAAGTATTTATTGTTTATTTAATGAAAACGTTATATTATTATTAAGCTAGTTCGTTAGGGAACTGTCTAGTTCGTTAAGCATGTTTAACGAACTAGACCTTATATTAAGTTATACCCTGATTCGTTAAGGATGTTTAACGAATCAGGATGTAGTTCGTTGAAGTTATTTCATTTATTATAATGTAACGAAGTGAAGACTACTTCGTTACGGAATGTGTAACGAACTAGAATTCATCTTCTATATAAAGTGGTGTGTCCACTGTTAATTTAAGTTTTGAGAATTATATTATCGAACCTCTGTCCAGATCTATTCTCTCTCTCAAGCTTCATTAACGTATTTAATCGTATACATACAAATATATACAACTAATACTAATACTAATATATAACATATAATCAATAGCATAATGAACTAGATCCACATAATTGGTTAAGTAATCCTAGATCTGAGATCAATATTAGGGTTTCACAAGTGGTATCAGAGATTTCGGTGTTAGTTGCTCTTGATTTATAGTTTAATTCGTTAATTAAGGACTGTTTAGTATTAATATGGTATTATCGTGTTTCCGGTTTGATTTTTGATCGAATTCAGTGTGAATTTGATTGGATATGGACTGATTGGACTGGATTTGTGATTTGGTAAGGTATTTGGACGGATTTGTGGTTTGGAATTGGAATTTGGATTAGTTTGTGTGGTTTTTGGTTGGATCTGGTTGTGGCCGAAAACAGGGGATTGTTTTGGCTTAATTGGTTTCGTGTTAAGTGTGAATTGATTACGAAATGATGTGTTTTGAATTCGTGATGTGTTTGCGAGTATTTTGATAGATTATTTATGCGATTTGGTGTAATATTGATCAAGTATACAAATCTGGAGTTGTTGTTTGGTGTTCTTCGTTTTTCAGAAATCTGGGAATTCCAGATGAAGATTTGAAGATCTTAATCCGTATTTGAAGATTCGTTAAAACATTGCCAGTTCTTGAAACACTGTTCATCGAATCGTTACTTAATTCTTTATTCTTATTAGCTAATTCGTTCTCCAATTCGTTATTTAGTCTCATTCGTGTCTTCCAGTTCGTGTGACACATGTTCTGTTTCGTTCTATTTCGTTAACTTTAATTTTAACAACTTTTGCCACATGGCAATAGTTGTCAGAGTTTGTTACAACCGTTGTAACAACCTGATTTGCTATAGTTAATTCTTTATCAACTGTAGCTAATTCGTCATTTAATTCGTTAAGTGATTCGTTAAGGTTTACTCAGGGATTCGTTACTCTGAATTCAGATTCGTTAATCTGATTCGTTGACTCATTTCATCAAACTAATTCATTGACCAATTCGTTAAAACCTTCCATATTTGTTAACATTTCAGATTCTTTAATTCTATTACTGATTCGTTACCTGGACAACTTTTAATTCTTGAATTGTGATTCGTTAACTACGGTTTACAGTTCATTAAAATTACTGTTCAGAGTTCGTTAACTACATTTTCAATATTTACCCTTGAAGTTTGATTTTGTTTTAAAATGGCTGGTATGTACGCATTAGCTTCTCAAAATATGTTAATGCAACAAATGTTGCAACTGGAAACTGAGATTGGTTCACATTCAAAATGTCCGCCTTTAATGAAATTTAGCGATTTTGCTAAATGGGAACCTCATTTCCGTGCACATCTAGGGTCTGTTCACCCTGATTGCTCATATTGCTTGGATGAAGTGTATGTTGTTCCAATGATAGGATATGACACTATAGGATTCACACCTAAAGCCATCTCTCAATACTCTCAAGAAAAAAAGAAAGCATTAGAAATTGAAACGAAAGCCTATTCTACCCTTACAATGGCTTTACCTGAAAACATCTTTCACCAAGTTGGTAGCATAAATATTTGTGCTTCGTTATTTCAACACATTCGTATGAGGTGTATGGGTAACACCGCTGAAAGTAAGAAGGTAATGCTCAAGTTTAAATTTAGAAACTTTAACCTACTAAAGGGTGAGACTCTCGAGGAGATGACAACAAGGTTTAATCATTTGATAGCCGAGATGGACGAAATGAAATTGGAAAATTTTGAAATTGATAAGATTGATACCATCAAAAGTGCTTTAACGAGTTCTTACTCTACGTTTTTAATGGTTCTAAAAGAGAACAATTACTTCAACAATGAAGACTTGACAACATCCGAATTCATGCAAAAGATCGAAGCAAGAGAGTACGATCTCAAATGTCAAAAGTCTTCCAAGGACAATCCAGATCCTGCTTTTTATGGTGGGAATATGCCCTTTAGTTCAACCATTTCTCCGATCACTGCATTTCTTACATAAAATGCAAGTGAGAATGCAACAACAATCTATAATGATCCAAGAGCATGTTTCTACACTGCTGGAAATTTTGGATCAACTGGTGCTTCTGGAGGGTCTGGAAATTCATCCACTACAAATCAATTCTCACCACCACCAACTGTCAACATGAAGGAAGCTGAACAAAACTTTGCTTTCTTGACAGCCTTCATGTCTTCCTATGAGAATTTGGTGAGTAGCAAGATTGCCACTAGTGATTTGACTGACGAATACTATGATCAGATTGATCCGGATGACTTAGAGATTATGGATTTGAAATGGAACATGGCAATGATTGTTCGTAAGGTTAAAAGGTTTATGAAAAGAACCGGAAAAGATCTTCCCGTGTTAAACAAGAAGTTGGGATTTGATAAATTGAAGATTAAGTGTTATAATTGCGAAGAATTCGGACACTTTGCAAAAGAGTGTGATAAGCCGAAAAAGGAGTATACTAGTCCTCATGGTCAAAACCAAAGTTCTTTTACACCACGAGGTAATGATACTGAAAAGAAACGTCTACTTCTGGGTCACAAGCAATGTTAGCTGATGGGACTGATTGGTCACAACGACTACTGTGTAATGACAATCAAGCCAATTTTGGTTATGTTCAAGACAAATGATGTTTTTCAAGATGCAAGCGGAAGTGAGTTATCGTCTGACAATGACACTGAATCGGACTTTGATGATTCATGTGTTAAAATTCCAATTACGTTTGCTTGCATGGCTAAGATCAATGAGGCTAGTCCTTCTATCTCTACTAATTCGTCTGCTAAAGTAACTTGTGTTGAATGTGAGACTAACATACCTATGTTAGAGTCTTTAAAGAATCATAATGATAATTTAGTGAGAGAAAATTTCTTCACTAAAGGATACTTATCAACAATCTCTTGAATCTCCAATGAGATCTCAAGAGAAGATTGAAGCTTTGTCGACAAGTAACCGCGATCTCAATGCTGAGTTATCTGTTAAAATGACAATAAATGATCAGAAGTTTCAAGAAATTTTGAAACATCGTTCAAAGATAACCGAGCTTGAGAATGAGGTTCTTGAGTTATAGAACAAGTTGGGAAAATTTAGAAACTCTTCCTTTTTGCTAAACGAAATAATTGAAGTATCTGGTAAGCAAAAAGATTCGAAAAAGGGTATAGGTTTTGTTGAAATTCCACCACATATTCATAATGATTATAAAGCAAATCCTTTTTCTAAAAGAGAAGAGGATGTGATTGTGAAAGAACCTATGATTTCAGAGAAATCTAAACCAGTTAAACCTGAAACTGTTCAAGCCCAACATGCAACTCAAAAGCCTCATGTTGAAAGCAACAAAGTCTTTGTTGAAAATGTTGATAAAGCGATTATTGAGGATGTGTTTGAACCTGAGGTTATACACAAAAATGAGAACATTTCAAATTCTAATCACATTCTTTGTGAGCCTCATGAATTTGAGGAGGCTGTGTATGGTTCACACACAACTCATGTGATGAAAGAAAAGCAAGTTAAGGTTAGACCCGTGAAGGCTAAGAAACCAGAAAAGCCTAAAATTTCTGATGAGGACTTGATGCGTTTCATCAATCCTACTGGTTCTAAGCCATCATCTGCTCGTGTTTTTAAGTTAAAGGGAATGAACATGATGTTCACTGAAAAAGACATTCCGATTAGTATTATCACACCTGAACTGATCAAAAGCCTTTTTTACAATGAAACTGACAAGATACAAGATCTTGAACGTCAATATGTTTGTGCCAAAACATCAAACTCATCAGACCCATTGAATAAAGCAAAACAATTGTTAAAACATGCTAAAAAGGTTCATTTTGTGAAATCAACTGGAACTGATACACTGCAAAGTTTTTCCAACTGTTCTAACCTTGACTTTTATATGAAAAAGAAGTATGTATCGTCTGATGATTTGGCCAAGAATTTCACTAAAAATGTGAGTCATCAACCTTCTGTTGCATATGTTTTTGCCAAATCTTAACATAATCGTATGGACATGCGAAGTTTCTTTTTGTGTGGACAACAAGGTCATGTGGTGAGAAACTGTGGCCAGAAGAAATCTCAGAACCTTCATCCGTTTGTCAAGGACCAATTGAAACCGGTTCATGTTATAAAGGAGATTCTAAAATGACCTGTGTCGTGTGATGATGATACTCACATCATGTTTTCAAACGTGAATCCACGTTAGGTAATTCATGTGAACGAAACTCATGGTCAAGTGAAACCAAAGTTTGTTCTAACTGAGCCTATATGCAAGAATGTGAACTAAAATGTCATTCAAGCTGCTTATCTAAGACGAAAGTCTAAGAAGTCGGTAACTTATTTTCAAGTTTCTGAACAATAGTTAATTTCTGTTCAAGTTAATGATCCAAGAGAAACTCAAAAGGTGCCCAAGACTGAGGCCTGGGCTGCCTTTTTGAACTAATCAATTTTACTTTGTGTGTAGGGTATATCCAAGACCGTGTCTGGTGAAAACTGGATAATGGATAGTGGATGTTCTCGTCATATCACTGGAAATCTCGACCTCTTAACAAATGTGAGAAATATTCAAGGGGGTTATGTGGCGTTTGCTGGGATTTCTGGGGGCATGATAACACAAGAGGGTGAATTTTCAAATGGTCACATTACATTTGAAAAAGTCAATTACTGTGACAAGGTGGACCATAATTTATTGAGTGTGTCGCAAATCTGTGACAAGTAGTACACCACAGTATTTACCGATAAAGAATGCTATTACCTCGATCAAATGCTATTTATTTTTTTAATATGAGTTCTAAAGTTTCAACATCTATTGAAACATGTTTTGTCTCCAAAGCAACTGAGAAGGATTCTATATTATGGCATCGTAGAATGGGTCACATTCATGTTCGAAAGATGAATTATTTAATGGAAAATGACTTAGTTGATGGTGTTTCGCTGAAGAACTTTAAATTATCTGACCATTGTGTTGCGTGCAAGAAAGGCAAGCAGAAGAAAAAGTCACATCGATCTAAGTTATTGAATTCCATTGATACTCCTCTTGAACGACTTCATATGGATCTTTTTGGTCATGTGAATCGTGCTAGTATCTCTGGAGATTGGTATTGTCTTGTAGTTACCGATGAATATTCAAGATACTCATGGGTTTTATTTATGAGTTCAAAAGATCAAACACCTATTCTGGTACAAAACCTAATCACTAAGATCGAATCACTATACAAGCGAAAAGTGAGGAGAATTCGATGTGATAATGGTACTGAATTTAAGAACACTGTATTGGATTTCTTCTGCTTTAAAAAGGGAATTGACCGAGAATATAGTGCACCTTATGTACCACAACAGAACGGTGTTGCTGAAAGGAAGAATAGAACTCTGATTTAAGCTGCAAGAACTATGCTTGCTAATTCTAAACTTCCTGTCCAGTTCTGGAACAAAGCAGCTAATACAGCTTGTTATACGCTTAATCGGGTTCTAATTGTTAAATTAATCAAGAAGACTAGTTATGAGCTTTTAAATAATCGAAAGCCTAACTTAAAGTACTTGGAACCATTTGGGTGTCCTTGTACGATGTTGAAGAAGGATGTGGGTAAGTTTGAAGAAAAAGTCATCGAGGGATATTTCTTGGGGTATGCTTCTCCAAAGAAAAGGGTATTTAATTTCACTTTTGGTTGTGTTGAGAAATGGTATCACGTGGACTGTCAAAAGTACACCACACTTCCTCAAGGGAAAGGTCCCGACTGGATGTTTGATTATGATTTCTTATTTAATTCATTTACTCCATCAACTGAGAACCTAGATGAAGACCTGGTTCAAGCATACTTTGAAGATCATTTGGCCATTCCAAGATTTTCAAGTTCTAATGATGTTGAAGCTCCAACTGCTTCTCCAACTGAAGATCCATGTGATGCTTCTCCAGCTGTTTTTGATAATGTGTCTACTTCTTCTGATGATAATCAAGCTGATGATCAAGTTATTGAACTTGACAGTGATGTTTCATCTCCTGAGCTTGGAGAACATTAAAATAATTTATTTGAAAATGTTGTTGTTCCTGAGAATCCCACTCTTCGGATTCATAATTATCATCCATAGGAAAACATCATTGGATAACAGGATGTGGGCGTTCAAACACGTCATCAAGTTGCTTCGTCAAGTGAGCCAATGGGTTTGTGTGCTTATGCATATTTACATTCTTCTGGAATTGTAAATGTTGCTAAATTCATTTTCTTTCTATCCCAAGTTGAGCCAACGACGCCTCATATGTCACTTCAAGATCCTTCTTGGGTAGAAGCCATGCAAGAAGAATGACATCAATTTGCACGTTTGGGTGTTTTGGGATCTAATTGACAAACCCGCTAGAGTCAAGAAAGCTATTCTGACTAAGTTGGTATTTAAATGTAAAAAGGATGATTGTGGTGTGATCGTGAGAAACAAGGCACGATTAGTGGTGCAAGGTTTCCATCAGCAAGAGGGTATTGACTACACTGAAGTATATGCTCCGGTTGCAAGATTGGAGTCTATACGAATCTTTCTAGCGTATGTTTCTGTTAAGAATATCAAGGTCTATCAAATGGATGTTAAAAGTGTTTTTCTCAATGGTGAACTACACGAGGAAGTGTTTGTTTTACAGCCTCCTGGCTTTGTAGATCCTGATTATCCGGACAGAGTTTACCGATTAAACAAGGCCCTGTATGGTCTACATCAAGCCCCGAGAGCTTGGTATAGAACGCTCGCCAACCATCTGACTGATAACGGCTTCAAGCGAGAGACTGTCGACTGCACTTTATTTCATAAGAATGTTGGTGATGATCTTTTCCTAGTTCAGATTTATGTCGATGACATTATCTTTGGGTCTACAAACGACACTTTATGTAAGGAGCTCGAGAAGTCAATGCAAACAATGTTCGAGATGAGCTCGATTGGAGAGATGAATTTCTTTCTAGGGTTACAAGTGCACCAGTCTGCGAAAGGAATCTTTATTCACCAGACCAAATATGTGAAGGATGTCTTGAGACAATTCAAGATATCTGCCAGAAAAAACCTTTCAACTCCTCTCCCCGTGGGTCACAATTTATTACCGGATGAATTAGAGTATACCATTGATCCTACCCTCTATCGTGCTATGATCGGATCTTTAATGTATCTAACGGCTTCTCGCCACGACATTATGTTTGCTATTTGTCTTTGTGCTAGGTTTCAAGCAAGTCCACGAGTGACACACCTAGCTGCGGTTAAGCGAATTCTTCAGTATCTAAAGGGAAATCCAGACATCGGGTTATGGTACCCCAAGGACGACAACTTTGAGCTTACTGCCTTTTCAGACTCGGACTACGGAGGATGCAAGATCAACTTCAAACCAACCACGGCAGGGTGTCAATTCTTAGGAAACCGGCTTGTTTCCTGGCAGTGTAAGAAGCAGACGAAGGTCTCTACTTCAACCTCTGAGGCAAAATATGTTACAGCTTCGAGTTGATGTTCCCAGGTTTTGTGGATCCAACAACATCTGCGCGAGTACGGTTTGAAGTTTCTTACTACTCCTATTTTGATTGATAACTCTGCTGCCATTAGCATCACCGAAAATCCTGTACAACATTCTAAAACGAAGCATATCGAAATTCGATATCATTTCATAAGGGATTGTTTTGAAAAGAAATTAATTGACCTTGAGAAAGTACATACCGATTTTCAGAAAGCCCATCTATTTACCAAAGCCTTTGACAAAACTCTTTTTCAAATTTTGCTTGGTTTAAATGGATTGAAGACTCTTGCTGATATCCTGAAACAAGGATAACTATCTTTATTTTTGGTTTATTTTTCTTTAAATTTTATTTTGGTTTTGGTTTTTAGGGGGTGAAAATTAGAAAATACAAAAAAATTGTGCTTTTTGTTTGTATAGATAAAAACCAAAAACATTTGAAAATTTTTAAAAATTACAAAAATATTGTGTTTTTCTTTTTCTTGTTTTTCTTTAAAATATTTTGAAAATCCAAAAATAATTTAAAATCCGATAATTCAAAAATATTGTGTTTTCAGTTTGTATAGAAAAATCTGAAAAATCAAAAAGACTATGAAGTTTATTTTGTTTATAAGAAAATTGAAAAAGACAAAAAGATTGTGTTTTAAGTATGTATAAAGAAAAAACCAAAAAGATTTTTGCATAGGTTCGCTGAAAAGTATGTCAATTACTCATATTTGAAGGACATGTACTTATATATGTTTGGTCCTGATATTTACTCGTAAATGATCGGGATAGCCATTTACCTGATAATGGAAAGTAGTTGGGGCATTCGTTATGCGTTTTAGTTTATTTTCTCGCTGAAAATTATGCCGGTTATTTAAGTTTGTGGAGCATGCTTGCATGTTTTGGTCCTATTAGTCACTTGTGAATTGATAGGTTAGCCATTTATCTATAGACTTAATGTAACTGGGGTGATTAAATTTATTTTGTTTTTTGCTCCTCAAAATTTTGAGTTTTTGAAGCAAAAAGAGAAAATGATAGTACATTGATTGTTTTGACCCCATATCCAGCAAGAAATAAGCTTAAAAGACTCAGTGCATAATTGCATTGGTGCATTGGTAGGTCTTAAACAAACTGTTAGAGTTAAGTATGTGATATAAACATAAAGAAAAACCAAATTGAAAGAGGTGTTTGTCTCTAACATAAATCTTGGTGAGGATGGCAGAACTGTAATAACCTGTCATACTCAAGCCTTATACTTGTTTGATCACCCAAAAATAAAATAAAGCAAATAACAAGCGTTGAGGTTCTGGACACTTTGAGTCTTTATGCGGCTTAATCATCTGGGTATTCATATGCTTTTAGATTAAACTTGACCACTGCTGTACCTCATACAATCTAAGTTATTGACTTGATCAAAATCCGCTATTAGTCATACATTTGTTTCTCCCTTGCGTGCGTCTCAATAACATTAAGAAACGGACCCCAGGGGATACAGTGTATGTAAGCCGACAGATGGACTCGTGCATATTCACTCTCAATGCATTGCTCATAAATCTTTAAAAAATTCAAATTTTGATCAACAATATAATGGTTTAAGTCAAGTTGGGAAGATGACAAAAATCAAATTAAGCTTGAACCGAGATTAGTGGCTGATAGTTTCTGATATTCTGTGCTTTAATTGAACCATTAATCATATCACAAAAACACTTGAAGGTTTGTTATAAGATTTAAGTGAACAACAATATCAATGACCGACTTAACGCCAGTCACAATATCGTTGAAATATAAAACTGTGATAGAAGGGCAATCTGGTCAATATGATTCTCTACTCAAAATCGCCAAAAAAAAATTCCAAAATCTGTGATGCTTTTGAACACTTATACAAAAACACAAAAATATTTTGTCCTGTTTTACATGTTAATTTTTGGAAAATTTTTCTGGTAAATATTTCTCATTTAACAAAAATTCAAAATTCCAAAAAAGATTTTAATTTTTCATTTTTACATATTATTTAATTTCTTTAAGTTAAGTGTTTCAAAACGTAAAACACGTTAATGTATTCAAACATCGAAATATGGGATCTCGGTGATTGTTTTAAGTTAATTGGTTTTATTATTTAATTAATATTTAATTTAATTGATTTAATTCAATTAACTATTTAAGTTAAAATTAAATAATGTAATTCGTTAACTTTGATTCGTTAAAATAACGAATTAAATCCACTTATAACGAATTGAGTTCTAATTCGTTAAGATTTTAACGAATCACTTTGTAATTCGATATGCCACGTGTTAACTTAAGATAACGAATCGCCCGATTCGTTATTCAAACGAATCAGACGATTCGTTACATTGAAATTCGTACCGTGTCAGTCTATATAGGGACGCGTGAAAATGATTTGTATCACTATTCACTGTCTTCTTCTCAAAATCGTACTGTTACTCTGCTCAAAATTTTCTTAATTTTTGACCTTCGTTTTTCGGTGTTTTGTTTATATCTTCATGTTACTAAGGTATAGATGATCATAACGTGCTACTTTTCATCAAATTTGATGCATGTTTGATAGGTTATTTTCTTGATTAAGTTATCGGGTTTTCGAGGTTTTCTAAAATCTTAATTTAACCATTTTACTTCATGTTTGGGAACATAATATTGATGCCATTGTAATCGCAATATGATTCCGAGATCCATTGTGATCATTGATTTGGTCTAATATTGTTGATTATCTTTGTATCGATTTCCGATTGCACAGTTGACTGTTTAGGTTCTTGGTAATTTTGATCTTGACCAATTGAGTCAAACATTAAGCTAAATTGGCCATTCGTTATGCTTAACGATTTTGGAATTTATTCGTGTCCAATTCGTTACGCAATTCACATGAATCAGGATAACGACTCAATATTTATAACGAATCAGATTTGCATTAGTTATTTATAACGAATTAGACTGTAATTCGTTAAATTTTAATAGTAATTCGTTAGTCCTAATTCGTTAACCATTTACTTGATAACGAAGTAGCTGATTTGTTATAATGAATTGTCATTCGTTATAACGAATCAGACTTTTAAACGAATGATATAATTATTATATTTTTAATTATATACATATATATATATTAATTACCTAAGTATTATGTTTATTATTAATGGTTTTATACTATGTATATACAATATTATGGCAGATAACATGGAACAAGATCCCATGGTTGCTGATCAACAACAACAACAACAACAACAACAAGAACAAGAGTTACCGATGCTTCCGAACGACAAAAAGCATAATATCTGTGCTTTTTTCGGTACGAATTTTGCTGATGAAGATGTGTTTGGTGATTTATTGGCGTTTATTAGACGTTCGGCTATTCATCACGCTGTAACTGCACGACCGACAGTATATTTTAGCATTATTCGTCAATTTTGGAATACCGCTAGATACATCGAGGCTGATAATCATATTGAAGCTACGGTCAACCAAACGCCTATAACTGTTGATGCTGATGTGATTCGACGAGTGCTTCAGTTTGGAGATACCTTTGATCATCCGTGTGAGTTTGATAAAAGGTTGATCAAGGGTTTGTTTCGTAGAGTATTCTATGGTGGTTATCTTGAAGCTTCGATGTATAACAAGAATGGATTATGTCCCGCCTACAATTATTTATTACACGTGCTGATCCATTGCTTAGGAGGACGTATAGGTGGCTTCGATGAATGCCGGATTATGCTACAATTGGCATTTGTTGCATTTATACTGAACAAGACATTCAACTTTTCAGAGATGATTTTCTATCACCTTAATGAACAATGCCTCACGGTGGTTCAACGAAAGAAGTTTTTAATGTATCCTCGGTTCCTCCAGTTAATTATTGAAGATTTGATTCCCAATCTGGTTATCGATCAAGCTCTTGTGAATGATGTGATTTCGCTTGAGCATATGTCGGCTGATACTGTACGGCAGATGAAGATATATCGGAAGGATACACCTAGGACCAAATGTTTGATTGGTCATTTGGTGAATCCAGATTATATATGTCCTGAAAATGATCGTTGGATCCATTATGATTCGGATTCTGAGCGTGAGGAAGGACCAGGTGGGAACAATTGAGATGAGGGTGATGATAATGATGGTAATGGTGGTAATGGTGGTGATGGTGATGCCCGTGCTGAACAACAGGCTGCGGTTGAGGCTGCTTTAGCTGCTACTATAGCTGCTCAATGCAAAAGAAAAGGAAAAGAGTTGGTGGGTGAAGGGTCATCTAAGCGACGAGTGTCGGCTGCTGCTGGAATCTCATTTGGAGTTCAAACTCCAAGGTCGTCCGCTTCTCAAAGACCTGCGGTGCCGCTTACTACTAGTACCCCAGAATTAACTTTGACGACCACGCTTACGACGGATCCCAGGCTTGGTATGAATCCTCAATCAGTTTTATCTATAATACCAAGGCCTTCAACTGCTACTTCGGCGGTCTCTCCTACACCAATGGTGATGCCTCCACCACCTATGTATTTTTCATATTTGAGGCTTAACCGACCTCAAGGACCTGTTCAACCAATCCATTCTTGCTATGTCTCATGATCAACAGATGAACATGGTCTTGAGTCTACTTCATTTGTATGAAAACCAACTGCCTGCTGATCGTATGACTCAAGAACCCATGTTGGAGAAACAAAAGAAGCTAGTAAGTTATGCATCTTTCTATCAGAAGGAGACAAAGGCCCTCCGTGAGATTATTGAGTCTCAGGGGTGAAAATAAAACAGCAAGAAGATCTTATCTTGCAGCTTACATTCAAGGACGACGAACTTAAGAATCTCAAAAATGACGAAGAAGATCCAGATGCTTCAGGTACTGGAGGAATTGAGCCTAAACAAACTCACGGCTCGGATTCTGGTGCTGGTACAAGTGCAGCTGGAGATTCGGGAAAACAGATCGTTGCTTATCATGATACTACAGCTGCTACACCCATTGAGATGATCAAGGCTGATACTGTCAACTTTGTTGACAGTAAGGGGTGGTTAGAAGCATAGTGAATGCATATGAGATTGCTGTGGGACAGTTCGTTGAAATGTCCCGAACACGAGAGCAGATTTCGATCTTGCTTGGTTTGAATGATGACGAGTTAACCGTGTTAGAGGCTGAGGATGACGTGGAGGTGGAAAATGATGAAGAGATCTTAAATTATCCGACTGTTGAGATGAGTATGGCGTTTATTTATGAGGATGAGGAAGTAGAGATCGAGGACATGACTGTTGAGGAATACCCTGATCTATTTCAACACACCAATGTTGATCAGGGTGCTCCAATATTTACTGAGGAAACGGTCAAAGCAGCAGAAGATCATCTAGAGAAGACTTCTACGGGAAAGAATGTTGTTAATACGAGATTTGATTCAAATCCCGATCCTTCTGTTGCTGACATTCAGAGTTGGTTTGCTCATCGGTATAAGAATTCTCGTAAGATTATTAAGGCATTTCGATATGTTGATCAAGAACAGAAAGTTAAAGCTGTTGCTCAAGCTCAAGCAAATCAAATGACCTCCTTCAAGGCTGTATCTAAAGTCCAAGGTGATATTATTTCATGGTTGTTTGATTCTGATTTAAATGTATGTATTATCAATGGGAGAAGGGCGTTCAGTATTATGAGAAGATTACTGACATTCTTTCGCTACCAAGATGGGACGTACGGACCTTGGCGTACCGTCCTTTTATAAACCGTGGGGGAGTTCAAGATGCAGATTGGTTTCACAAACATCTGTTGTTTGAGGTCAATCATGGGTTTAAGTTCCTTAAACCACAGGTCCCTAAACGTAAGCGTATCGATGAAATTGATCCAAGAACATGTTGGAGGATGTTGATTCTTAAGGTAAAGTCGCCAAAGACCATGAAGCGTGTGCCGGTGAAGACATTGAATCAATACATGTTATTATCTTTCAACCGCTGGTACTACGACAACAAGACTGGCGAGGCCGTTATTGTGTTCGGTACAGGCTTAAAGACCGAGCTGATAAAGATCATCGATCCGATGTGGCTCGTGAACTTGACTGTGACCTACAATGACGTGCTATTTAAAAATAAGATATTGATTGAGCACCGTGAAGACTATAACCGAGCAAAGAAATTTCAACGTGTTGTTCGTGTGTGTCATGAACAAGGTATTCACAGCTGTAGAGATTGGCAGACAAGAAGCTTCATGTAAATTAAAGACAAAGAGCTCAAAAAGAGGGGGTGTCTGTTAGTACACCGTTTTGCGTCTCGAGTCTTTGTATATGTCGTTAAGTATTTATTGTTTATTTAATGAAAAATTTATATTATTATTAAGCTAGTTTGTTAGGGAACTGTCTAGTTCGTTAAACATGTTTAACGAACTAGACCTTATGTTAAGTTATACCCTGATTCGTTAATGATGTTTAACGAATCAGGATGTAGTTCGTTAAAGTTATTTCATTTATTGTAATGTAACGAAGTGAAGACTAGTTTGTTACTGAATGTTTAACGAACTAGAACTCATCTTCTATATATAGTGGTGTGTCCACTGTTAATTTAAGTTTTGAGAATTATATTATCGAATCTCTGTCCAGATCTATTCTCTCTCTCAAGCTTCATTAACGTATTTAATATTATACATACAAATATATACAACTAATACTAATACTAATATATAACAGATAATCAATAGCATCATGAACTAGATCCGCATAATTGGTTAAGTAATCCTAGATCTGATATCGATATTAGGGTTTCACAACTAATATTAGTTGAGTCGTAAAATATGAACCTTGAAGTACCAAATCTTAATCCACACAACTCTTGGACAATTATAGAGCTCATGTAATACCACCCAAGAGTTGTTAAAATAGGTTATTCTACACACTCACTCAACGAGTAATTAACCGAATTAAGTGGTGAATATCAACAATGATTAATCACTACTGATATTCCACTTGGTCCATGGCGATTCCATGACTTAACATCAAGCTCGAAACTTGGTGGCTCATTTAAATATTCTTAATTTAATAATCAAGCTCTTACAAGAGTGACAGTTCCCCGGTTTATTGTCAAGCTCGTTACTTGGTGTTTATTTTAAGGTTCGCCAATGCTTCGCAAGACTAGCAATTTCTCAGTTTATCATCAAGCTTGGAACTTAGGATATCTTTTAAGAATGTTTTAACATACCTCATCAAGTGATAACTGCAACATAACCATTACTTATTAAAATTCAATCACATGTTTAACTATTATTATTAAACTTTAATTAAGATTCATAATAAACCAAGATAATACTATGAAAGTTGTTTAGTTGTTTAGTTCTGCCATCATAGGTTATTCTTGGTTTTCCTTGGTTGATGTACCTTCCTTTGGTTCGTCCATAACTCCTTCGATGTTTTTCATGCCCGAGTGCATGTTAATCGATGAAAGTAGCGTTCAGGTTTAAAAAGTGGTAAAACGTGGCCGGGAGTAGATGTAGAGGACATACACTACTTGGAAAATAAAAATAATATCTAATAGCAAAACTAAAACTAATATAAAGTAAGAAACTTATCCCTAGAAAGATAAAAGAAAATAAAACTAAAACTAAAAAATAAAGAAGATAGAAAATTTTTTTTTGATAAGTTTTTAAATAAATATACATTATAAACAAGGTTTAATAAATACAATACCTGGATTGTTTGTGAAAATTCACCGTGTGTCTCTTGAAACGGCGCCAAAAATTGATGTGATGTAGGGGTATATGAAAAAGGTGTTAAGTTTTTTAAAGGTTTGTTCACATAATGTGTACTTTTAAATTTATAAAAATGATTATTATCTTAACTTAACAACACAAAAATAGGTGGGGGTACCCATCGTATATGTAGTAAACTATAGGTAAGAACCAAGTATCGATCCATAGACACACCTGTATGATTTTTACTATTAAATAGTCGTATTTTTTTAACCGAAAATGCATATCATATTGGTTTTGGTTTTGATAAGTAAGTTTAATGAAATTAAAGATATAAATTAAAATACAGTATATTTGGATATATAGAAGATCAAATATAAAAGTGTATCATCTTGGTTCAAACTCCTCTTAACTTTGATTTAACAATGAATTAGTTTACGATGGTGACTAAATGTGAGAATAACACCTTATTACTAAGTCATGTTATTCCATGATAATTAATAAAAGAAACATGCATAACTTCATGATCTCCACTAAAACATCATTTTATGTAAACAAGTGGTTTGTAATAAATCTTTACACGATAACTCACTTTAAAGATGAGATAATCCCTTAAATTACAAAGTGAATTGTCCATGATACTTTAGTAAAAATAACCTTTGTATTATATATAAAATATTAATTAATATTAGTTGAGTTGTAAAGGATTAACCTTGAATTACCAAATCTTAAGTCACACAACTCTTGGACAATTATAGAAGACATGTAATAACCGCCCGAAAGTTATTAAAATAGGTTCTGTTGCACACTTACTCAACGAGTAATTAACCGGATTAAGTGGGTGAATATCAACAATCTGTTTCCAAATACGTTGTTGATGATTCACATTTAAAATGATTAATCACTACTAATATCCCACTTGGTGCATGTCAATATTAGGATTCAAGCTTTCCCCCCGACCAAGCCCTTACATGAATGGCGACTCCTCGACTTAACATCAAGCTCGAAACTTGGTGGCTCATTTAAAGATTCTTAATATAATTACCAAGCCCTTACAAGAGTGGCAGTTCCCCGGCTTATCGTCATGCTCGGTACTTGGTTTCTATTTTATAGTTTGCCAATGCTTCGCAAGACTAGCAATTTCTCGGCTTATCGTCAAGCTTGGCACTTGGGGTATCTTTTAAGAGTATTTTGGCATTCCTCATCAAGTGATAAGTGCAACATAACTACTACTTTTAAAAAACCGATCACATGTTTAACTATCATTATTATAAACCAAGATGATACTATGAAACTTTAGCCAATAATATACATATTGTTAATAATTAAAGTAATATATACAAACATGATCAGTTTGAAACAGTCTAACCAATTTGGATGACTAATCTTTGGTGCTAATGACCTCTTCCAAGAGCTTAATCTCCATAATATTCAAGGGTTAGATGGATGAGATAATTCCTTTATAAATAGTGGTGAAAAGAGGTGGTTGAAGTGGAGTAAATGAGGTTGGAAGGTGTATTGAATGAATGAGTGAACATTGAATTTATAAGCTGTCCAGGTGCCTATAACACGGCCATGGTGACTTTTTTGTCATGATACATTAAATGCTTCATCATTAATTTGTACAACATGGGTTAACACGACAGTGCTTAGCTGGACACGATCGTGGTGAATCTAAAATAGTCCAAATCTCCTATATTTTTGTCATTTTCTCTTCTACTGAAGACATGGCTGTTTTGGGAAGACATGGCTATGTTTTGCTTCATAATTTTTTATTTTGTCTTTTTCTCTTGTTCTTAATAACATGGGTGTGTTTAAGTTAACATGGCCATATTTTGGCTTCCTGATTTTAGTCTTTACTTCGTATGCTCTAGGCATGGCCATGTCTTAATTCACCATGGGGTGTGTTGAGTTCGTTTTCACCATTTATCTCCTGATTTTTCGTGTATTAACTCGTATTATTCCTTAGGGCTATATTCACATATATATAGAAATTATAAAAATTAGTGGTTATTTATTCTAATATATTTTTTGATATTATGCTTATTGTTGATATATTTTGTATAAATTCTTGTACATCAGTTGCCATCCTCACTTGTCACTACACGAACCGTATAGAATCATGCGATTGTATGCATTTAATGTTAATTAATCTAACTTACCACCAAGTCCATCCTCCATATTTAAAATCTACCCGGTTTTTTTAGCTAAAACTTCAAAACCCCATCAAGTGGATCTGCAAATTCACTTATAACACAACTAAGTCAAAATATTAACTAGGTCACAGTAAAAGACACAAAATAAGGTTTATTTGAGAAATGAAACATGTATAACTTAGACTACATAAACCATATGCACGAGGTTATCTCACATCCTTGTCTTAATCTAGAGTTTCGTAGCTTATAAAATAATGCAATTATTATATCCGAACAAATAATAATTATATGTATATTGTTTGTAGGTTGTCGTCTTACAAGAAAAACAAAAGGATATTGAGGAACTAAACACCGAAGTTCTCCTGATGACGTGGGTACCCATATCTACCCACAAGCTGGAGAAGCTTAAGAATAAATGATCAGCGAATATAACCTCATAAGCTAGGGAAGCTTAGGAATAATAAGACAACAACCATAAATTGCCAAATTGGGGAACCTCGAACCTTGACCATCAAGATTCCTAGGTTGACCAGGAATATCGTGCTACATTAATGTCAGAAAAAGTCATGACAGACCAAAAGCTGGTGACTACTATGAAGTAAAAGTAACAACAAGACAAATAAAAGCTGAGCAAAGGTTACACGGAAATGGCATGCACGCAGTCTGCATGAGCTGAAAGAAGAGCTGGCATTTTCTACTTAAGAAGCTCAAGCTTCCCCAGAGAAGCTTCCGACTGTCTATAAATGGAACATTTTACCAAAGGTATTCTTCATTCTCATTCACACTATTTTCTCTATAGTCTATCTTCATACTCCTACAATCTCTTTATCATATCATATCACTGATTCTCATGCCGAAGGTTGATTGTAGGAGGCCTCCATCCTACGGCGAGACTAACTGGTCGTGTTTTCTTTGATTCTTAGCAGGTAGGAAGATCTGGCTAGACACATACTCTTGAATTACCATACTATTTTTGTTCGCTATACTCGTTATAACAACAAATGGCGCCCACCATGGGCCCAACACTACTTAGAACAACAATTCCGGTAGTTTTTTCTACATTGTTCTCAATTATTGTTCTCTTATGGCTTAAAAGAGTAATACTAATCAAAGTATTCCTATGAACGATGATCGGCCGGAAAATAACTCCTCGCAGGAGGAAGATATCGGTTGTAGTTCGCTAGAAATGAGCAGCCCTAGTATAGGAGTGGAAAATTCTTTCCAAGGAGTGATTTTCTACTTCTGGTTGAGAAAATATATATGACGCCGGTGGGTGTTAAACGGAACTTCCTTAAGCTCTCTGAGCTGATGAACAATTATGCTTCGGAAGAGCGAGCTAAGGGGGTGAGGTTGTGGTTGAATTATAATGAAGAACCTGGGGTCACACTCTCCCCCATGCATGGTCCATCAAACAAGAGCATACTCTCTCAGTCGAGAAGATAAGCTCAAGGACCTAGTAGCTCACAGACTGGAGAATATGAGATCACAAGCTCTCCTCGGGAAATGCTAAGCCATACAGCTTCACTCATAACACCTAACGGAATGGGAGAATTCACCATGGAGCAACTTCTCCAAAGCTCACCTGCTGTGGTACCTTCCCCAACAAGTACCTCCCTGGCAGAAGCTCTAATGTCATTACCTTTGGCCAGGAGAAAGATAACCGCACCATTTGTAGAAGCTACATCCTCCAAGCCTCATGCTTACCTACAACCAAGTCTCATGTTACCTAGTATGACATACCCTCAGATGGCTGCCTTGATGATGTCTCAATATGGGAGAAGCTACCATAGAAAGATGGAGCAATGCGGAGTGTTGTCACATGTTCATGCGGACCTTGATAGGATGTGCCAGACTTTGGTTTAACTCCCTTCCGTCAAGAAGCATAGCTTCTTTTGATGACTTTTACCAAAGCTTCTTGACCAACTTCACTTAGAAAAGAAGGTGTACCAAAGACACAACTGTCCTGCATCAACCCATGAAGAGAGAAGATGAATAACTTAGAGTCCTCATGAATAGATACAAGAAAGAATGTTTGATATATAGTGGTGCTTCGAAAAATATGTGCGTGTGTGGCTACATGAATGCTATAAAGGCCAAGAAGGTAGTGAGAAGATTCCATGAAAACATTTCTCAAACCATGAAAGAAGCTTTGGAAAGAACAATAGCTTACCTTCGAGGGGAGGAAGCCTTGGATAATCAAGAAACAAAGAAACGTGGCCATGGAATCTCGAGAAGCCACTTCCCAAAAGGAAAGAAACCTCGATTCTAGCCCTACGTCGAGAAGAACCCTCAGAAGCACCACGAGCATAGAAGGTTAGATGAAAGAAGCCAATCTTCTCGACATCAAAAAGCACACGAGAAAGACAAACTGATTTTCTATGTATTAACTATTACTACTCAAGATATCCTGGCCACCGAGGAGGTTAAGCGCAAATTTCTCCCTCCTCGTCTGTTGTTCAAACTGACAAGCAAGAGGGATGCAGACAAGTTTTGTGCCTTTCACAATGATATTGGGCAACATACCAATGATTGTTTCCAATTAAAGAAGAGTATTGAAGATGCCGTTCAAAGTGGTGAGTTAGCTCACCTACTCAAGGATCGAAAAATAAGGTAAAGGGGGCAGAAAGAAGGTGTTCGGAGTGAACATGGTTCAAATCTGCAACAAGAGGTAGCGGACGCTCTCCTGGAACCAAAAGAGCATATGCTTCCCTACAATCAACCCTCACAACAAAGTCACAACTCTGGTCATTGTGGAATCTTAGCTTAATGGCTTCCTCATAGACGGATCTCACATGGACTATGGGGCAGCAACGATGGTTATCTATGAAAGATGTTTCCTAAAGCCCTCTCAGGAAGTCAAGAACCAACTCCAATAAACCAACAAAACTCTTAAAAGTTTCACATGAGGAAAGGTAGTTTCCCTTGGGAAGCACAATTTGGATGTTTAGTTTAGAGACGAAGTCCTTTCTCGAGTTGATAATCTTACCTTCACAGTGTTAGTACATAATGTCTGGTGCTTGAATCTTGTATTTTTGTATTAGAATTAGGAAGAATGTGTCAATGGGCGTATATGTACAATATCAACAAATATGTACTTATACGGCGGATATGACATATCCTCCAGTTAAGTATTATATGCTTGATATGGTATGTCTATAAATACTTCACATATCCGTCCATAGTAGGAGTGGTTCATTCTTGTGTACTGATCTTGATTTGTCATAGTCATATCCTTTGTACTGTTGATGTTTGAAGTGAATATAAAGTAGATTAGAAAGTTAAATAATCTTGTGTTCTTTATCTCATAATGTTTTCTGCACATTGTGTTACATAGTAGATTGTTTACTCGGTGTTTCGTTGCATATACGTTCAAGTACTTACAAGTATATACATAAAATATCACATGATTTGAAGATTTGTGCAAATATGTCCTTCATATCTACTTGATTTCACAATTCAACAAGTTCTCTACGTCAAAAACTTCTGATTTTCACATATTATGGATGCCTAATGTACGTGATCAATCGTACAAAACTTCAAATCAAACAAAGATCATTTGCATCATCAAAATTGCAAAAACATGATGCACAACTACTGTAGCGGATAAGTGTTCTCTTAGTGTATAAGACTTATATGTCCGGATATGTCATATACAACCGTATAAGTGGTTATCCGTTGACTAGGGAGTTAAATGGTAAGTTGTGTGAATTGAATATGAAAGAAGCTATTTCAAGAGGAGGTGCATGTTTTGTTTCCAAAGCCACTGAAAATGAGTCAAAATTGTGGCATAAGAAACTATGTCATGTGAACTTGAAGAACATGAATAGACTTGTAAAAGGTGAGCATGTCATAGGCTTACCTACAAGAGAATTCAAGTTGGAAGATCATTGTGATTCATGTCACAAGGGAAAACAACACAAATATACTCATAAGCCAAAGCTCATCAACTCAATTGATCAAGTACTTGAATTACTTCACATGGATCTCTTTGGTCCTGTGAGTGTGCCAAGTATTGGGAAGAAAAGATATTGTCTGGTGATCATTGATGACTATTCAAGATACACATGGGTTTATTTCCTAAGTACCAAGGATGAGACTGCAGAGTTGATTAAAGGTTGTGTAACAATGATTGAGAAAAAGTTGAATAAGACAGTTAAGGTAATGAGAAGTGACAATGGCACTGAGTTCAAGAATGGAGTTATGCAAGAATTATGTGAAGCAAAAGGAATACAACAACAATTCTCAGTTCCTAGAACTCCTGAACAAAATGGTGTAGCAGAAAGAAGAAACAGAACACTTATTGAAGCTGCAAGAACCATGTTGGCAGATGCTAATCTGCCTGTCACTTTTTGGGCTAAAGCTATAAATAATGCCTGCTATGTTCAGAACAGGGTACTTGTCAACAAAAGGCATAACAAAACCCCATATGAAATATTTCACAACATTAAGTTTTTCAATCCCTTTGGATGACACAAGAGACTATTTGAACAAGTTTCAAACAAAGTCCCTGGATTGTTTCTTTGTTGGATATTCTACACAATCAAAAGCATACAGAGTTTATGTGAAAGATCACTTGAGTGTTATAGAATCATCTGACATCATTTTTAATGAGAATCAATTCAATACAGTTAATGGTGCAGCATGGCTGTTTGATCATGAGAAGTTAATAAGGTCTTTCAAGATTTATCCTGAAGACTTTGATGAATCTTTCTACAAGACCAGTGAATTTGAAGAGAAAAAGAAGAAGTCATTGGACTTGGAAAAATTATGGAAGAAGGTTGCTGAAAAGGAAAAGGAATATACTTTTGTGAAGAACTCCTCATGTGATATTGGTGATCCTAATCAAGAAAACAATCACAATGTTGACCATGATTATACTGAGAACAATCAAGACAATCAAGATGTACAGGATGATCAAGTTCAGAATGAGGGTGACACAAGCAACCAAGCAAGTGGAGAAGAAGCTGTAGATGCATCTACAACAAGATTTCAAGATCTATTTCAAAGATTGAACTTAGAAAATAATGGTGCATCTAATTCAAGACAACATAATGATGAAGCACCAGAATTTCATGATGCAGAGACTGATTTGATCATTGAAGAACCAGAACTCAATGAAACAAATCTTGACACAACTATGTCTACAGATATGATTGTTCAAACTCCTTATGTGGAAAAGAATCATCCTTCTGAAAACATCATTGGTGATTTGCATGAAAGAGTTACAAGAAGTCATTCCGAAATTGCAAACATTTGTTTTTACTCTTGTTTTCTATCCCAAATAGAACCAAAGAACATAGCACAATCATTAAAAGATAATAGTTGGGTGGAAGAAATGCAAGAGGAATTGGCACAATTTAGAGATCTGCATGTGTGGGATCTTGTTGATAAGCCATTTGACAGATATGCAATTGGAACCAAATGGGTTTTTAGAAAAAAAAGGGATGAAAGGGGTTTGGTGATTAGGAATAAAGCTAGACTTGTAGCACTGGGATGTCTTCAAGAAGAAGGAATAGACTTTGAGGAAGTCTTTGCACCAGTTGCAAGACTTGAAGCTATCAGGATTTTTCTTGCATATGCTACCTCAAAGAACATTAAAGTGTTCCAGCTTGATGTTAAGTCTACATTTCTAAATGGAAAGATTGATGAAGAGTTGTATGTTTCTCAACCTTCAAGTTTTGAGGATCCAATGTATCCAAACAGGGTGTATAAGTTAAACAAAGCCCTTTATGGATTGCATCAGGCTCCTAGAGCATGGTATGATGAGCTATCAAATCATCTTCTTGAAAATGGTTTCAAAAGAGGAGCCATTGACAAGACACTCTTCTACAAAAGAAAGGGATCAGACTTGCTTCCGGTACAAGTATATGTGGATGACATCATCTTTGGTTCTACAAATGAACAAATGTGTATGGAGTTTGAAGGGGTAATAAAGTCCAAATACAGCATGAGTTTTTTGGGAGAAATGAACTTCTTTCTAGGATTGCAAGTTCAACAGAAGGCTGAGGGGATTTTCATTCATCAAAGCAAATATGTGCAGGACATCTTGAACAAGTTCAACTGTCATGAGTACAAGACTGCTTCAACTCCAATGGACACCAAAGAAAAGATGATTGCAGATGAAAAGGGGGAGCCTATAGATGAACATGAATATAGAGCCAAAATTGGATCTCTGATGTATCTGACTGCAACAAGACCATATATCATGTTAGCTGTATGTGTGTGTGCAAGATTCCAATCAAGTCCTAAAGTCTCCCACATGAATGCTGTGAAAAGAATATTAAGATATTTAAAGGGAAGACCAGACTTAGGGATTTGGTATCCAAAGAACCAAACTTTTGATCTAATTGCATATACAGACAGTGATTATGATGGCTGCAACAAGTTCAGTAAGTCAACCTCTGGAGGATGTCAATTTTTGGGTGAAAGGCTAGTGTCATGGCAATGCAACAAGAGCAGTAAGTCAACCTCTGGATCAGTAAGTCACATGTTTATGATTACTTGAATATGTTATTTATCTGATCTTCTGATGTTGTTAAGATAGGATATACACTGAATGTTAGTACAGTCTGTTTTTCTTGATAATGTTAAGAATGATTAAGATTTGATTATGTGATGCAACTGTTTATGACAAAATGTGTTTTATGTCAAAATTATGTGATTCAATGAATTTTTATAATGAATTTTGCATAAATACTTTATTTTGGTCAAAACATGAGCAAGTTGATTAATGGTGAAGAGATATGATAAAATTATTCAGTTCAAGCTTTAAAGAAGCTTAAAAGAAGGATTTTTAAAGAAAAGTCTCAAGTAGTTGTTCTTGCTGAAAACTATGTCATTTGCCCAGTTGGAAGGACATGCACTTGTGTATGTTTGGTCCTTAAATCTCTATAGATTCAAAGGATAGCCATTGACCTAAAAACTGAATGCATTTGAAGCAATTATGACTTGTTTCTTATTCCTTCACTTAAAACTATGTCAATAGCTCTGACTTTGAAAGGACATATATTCACATGTATGTTTGGTCCTGTTGACCACTTTTGGTCAAGCAGGATAGCCATTAACCTGACAATGAAGAGATTTTGGGGTGATTGAATATTAAACTGTGTATTTGGGAAATGATAGTACATTGACTGCTTAGCAAATCATATGGATTTAATAGGCTAAAAAGACCATAGTATAGTCATTAACATGTATGGTTGCTTTCCCATGATGATGTAAAATTTAAGGTGATATAAACATAATGAATATGTTGATCTTTATGTGGAGATACATAGTTGTCTTTGCATGTCTCAAGATAAGTCTCTCCGAATGATAGGCAGAAAAGTGATTATCCAGTCATACACGAGCCTGTTGTTATTTGGTCAACCAAAAATGAAACATCTTTAAATATGACAAGGAACAAACTTTAAGAAAATTTGAGAAAATATCAAAAACAAGAAGAAGAATGAATAAATCAACCAAAAGTTGATAAGTTTTTTAAATATTTTATCAAACAAGAGGGTTACAACAAGAACTACAAAGATGTTGGCAAATTCTGTCTCATCTTGAATGAAAGGCATGTGGTTAACTGTAGGTCCAACGTTCAACCTCTATATATGTTTGAATCTAAAAAAATTACAAAAATACAATAAGTTCTGTCATATAAAAACTATTTTTGACCAACTACAGGAGGTTGTAGTCAAATTGGGGTGATCTGGGGAAAGCCAAATAAGCTTTGAGAAGAGATATGAGGCATCATAGCACAGTGTTGACCATTAATGCATTTATGCTTTAAATGAACCTAAATCATATCACCAAAGAGATGAAATTCATGCTAAGTTTATACCTGTTGTTAACCTATCTATGTTGTCATAATAATGCTGAGAATGAAGTATTGAGAAAGCTACTTAGTCAATATGATCCCATTCTTGAGATCTTTTCAGAAAATGGAAGAAACTGTTTTGAAGAGAAATATAACTGAAATTTGATCTCTAAATGAACCATTTGCTCTTAAACTATGATCTGAAAAGAAAAATATATTTTGACAAAGTGGTTTAAGTCAAAAAGTGTTGCATTTTGCCTAAAATAGGTTGAATATGTAAGTTCGGGCAAGGTTTGATGTCTTATAACCTTCTCGGGCACAAACTGTTTGAATATGTATTTCGGGTAAGGTTTAATGATTTACAACTTTTCCGGGTACAAAACAGTTGATTATGTGTGAATATGTTGTTTCGGGTAAGGTTTGATATTTTTCAACCTTTCCGAGTAAGATTAGTCATTTTTGACTAACTTTATGATTTTCGTGCATGCTTTGAAGTGTTTACACTTTTCAGGTAGAGTACACTATTGTACTCATTTCCCGAGCAAGCTTGAAGTCTTGAGATGATTATATGTTGTTATAGCTAGCTTTTAACAAGAAATTCATGTTTCGGGAAAGCTATGAATGTTATATGCTGATTGCTATTCCAAGCAAACTTTGTGAACTTGAGTTAGTACACCGAGTAAGCTTTGTAATTTGTGTGAATATGTTATTACTATTCAAGTTTGTCATTTTTTCGGGTATGGTTTGACATGTTGAAATCCCTCGGGTAAGGGCATATCTGATGATTGAATGTGTTTATCCTAGCAAGCTTAGTGCTAACATAGGATTTTCGGGCAAGCTCTTTGAAATTTTAGACTATAGCACACTTAATTGTTTATGTGTTTTAATTTCATTCCGAGCATGCTCTGTGATATGTGTGTTTATGATTTCTTTGAAATTACAAGCATTTTCAGGCAAACTTTGTTTTCCGGGCACACTTTATATTTCGGGTACACTTTTGTTCCCTCAATATAGCACACTTAATTGTTTATGTGTTTTAATTTCATTCCGAGCATGCTCTGTGATATGTGTGTTTATGATTTCTTTGAAATTACAAGCATTTTCAGGCAAACTTTGTTTTCCGGGCACACTTTATATTTCGGGTACACTTTTGTTCCCTCAATATACTTGGTAATTTCAAAACTTAACTTTCCTAGTACACTGTCTGCTAGAATTCCTTTTCCGGGCACACTTTGTACTATATGAAGGTTATTCGGGTATACTTTGAATTAGAGAGGTGTTCGGGCACACTATTCTCTTGAATGGTTGCTCGGGCACATTATGTTTTCAAGCATACTTGAATGAATGTGTTACTTGATTGAATATGGTATTTAATATGATAAAATTGATTATGTTTTTTATTAGGGTTTATGCTAGATAAGTTTTAATTTGAAATTGAGAAATCTATATGGGTGTCTTAATTGATTCCTAGTAAGGATGTTTATTTGATGATTATACTTGATTATTTGCCTTGTGATTAATTTCTCAAGAAATCTAGTATTTTGGGTAAGCTTTCTTCATTATGACTTAACTTTAAATTAATTTGCTTGATCGAGCAAGGTATATAAATAGAAGAATTCGAGCAAACTTTGTATATTAAAAAAAAAATGAAAATTTTCCAAGCAAAGTTTGACCGGGTAAGGTTTGTAAGTGGAAGTATACCGAGTAGACTTTGGATATATTAATCTTTCGAGTAAGGTCTTATGAACTTAAATGAAATTAAATGTTTTTAATATATCAAGTGGATAATGTTACTGGTTGACAACTAATAATTCACAAAAAGACAAAGAGCATTTAAAACCCACTTTCAAAAGGTATATAAGAGGGAGTTAGGCAAATTTTTCAACATTATTTCCCTCTCTTCCTCTTTCACTGCAAATCCTTACTCCCAAAGAAACCTAAACCGACTTATCACATTCTATTATTCCAAACCCTAACTTTTATCAGGCCTCAAATTCCGACTCGGTAAGCATTAATAATGTGTTTTCCCATCACGATTAGACTATAATGGGATTTGATTATTTTCTTGATTACTAATACTCTGTTTATGTGCTTAGGTTATTAATTTGTCAAAGAACAGGTTCATAAAGATTTCTTTCTTTCTTCTTCATTTTTATAACTTGAAATTATCTAAAGTACTGAACTTTATGATAATTTCACTTTGAATATGTTTGTTTATGTGTTTCAGATATGGCAGAAGAAGAACAACCAAAGTATTTCTTTGAAAAGAAACATAATATGTGTGCACTTCTGCAAGTCACACCTGACAATGAGCCTGTGGCACCAATGATCAGATGGATGGCTCGATCAAATGTCAACTTTGCTCTTACTGAAAATCCTGTCATCTACAGAAATCACTCACTTGATTTCTGGAGATCAGCAGAACTTGTAGAAGACATCAATGGGAAAAGAATTGAAGCATCCGTTGCTGGTCAGGAAATACATGTGACCAAAGGGATGATTAGAAGTTGTTTGAGGTTAAATGATGATGATCATAACCATATAGACTTCACAACTGCACACCTGATGAGAATATTTGAAGAAACAATGGGTTATCAAGGAATTGTGCATAATGGACAGTTTCAAAAGGGAATGTTTCCTATGATGTACAGATTCCTCATTCATCATGTGATACAAGGGTTTCCTCCTAGAAAAGGATCATGGACTTTGATGAGTCATGATCTAGCAAATGCCACTGTAGGGATTATGTATGATCTGCCGTTTAATTTTTCAAATATGATCTTTAATGGTCTGGTATCAAACTTGAACAAGGCTGAGAAGGATAGATTTCTGTAGAATCCAAGGTTCTTACTGATAATATTCAACAGAGAATTGCAAGATCTACCAACCATTGGTATCACCCACCTACTCCAAAACCCTGACACTTACAAAAGAATTAAGAATCCAGGGGTGGCTAACCGATTCAATACTAATGTACCATTTGAGATTCTGCCATGGCTTCTAGACCATGACTTGGCTGTAATGCCTGTGCCTGAGTTAAGCTCAGAGGAGGAAGGAGGAGATGATGATGAGAGTAATAATGATGGAAGTTCTGATGATGAAAATGATGGAGATGATGGAGATAAAGGAGAAGCTGGGATAGCTATGATTGAACAACATATTCCTACACCACCACAGTCACCACCACAAACTCCACCACATCAAATTACTCACACACCACCTCAAACCCTACATTTGAGCCAACCTGAAACCTCTACACATCAATCACCACCACCACAGACACCACTAACGCATAGCCCAATTCAAACATATCCAATCATTTCTATCCCACCTCACACATAATCACCACCACCATCTAGATTTCAAACCTACACAATAACCCAAGAACAGCCTGATTTTGAACCTTTTTCTACATAACCACCTACAAGTTCACATGTTGATACCTTTCAGAGAAACCTGGACCTGATGTTAGAGAATGTTGATTTGAAAAGAAGAGTTCAGGAGGTTACAGATGAAAATGTTGTGTTTAGAAAGAGAAATGAAGAGGTAACTGATGAGAATGTGATATTGTTACAAAGATTGGTAGAAGCTAACTTGAAGATTCAAACCCTGGAGTAGGAGGTTGAGAAGACCTCAGCTGCCCCAAAACAGGGGGAGAATGTATCTGTACCAATTATAACTGAAGTGAATATGGGTGAAGTTGTAAGTGTTGCAGAAACTACTGATGCTTTAAAGCTGATCATGAATGAATATGATGATGGTAATGAGAGCAGTGATGAAAGAAGAACAGAAAATGTTGATTATGAAGGTGACAAGTCTGAGAGTGCAGAACAGAGATATGATTATGACTTTGTTATATGGAGAGATGATGATGAGGTGGAAGTAAGAGGAGAAGAGGCCAATGATGCTGAAATTGAAAACCTAAATGATGAAGAGGGTATGGCCACTGAAGAGTTGACTGATGTTGTGGATGAAGAGTTAACTGTAGAAAACATAAATGAAAATGCTGCTACTGAGGAACTTATAAACACTGAACCAGAAGCTGATCAAGAAGTTAGTTCCAAAAGGGTAGAGCATGACTTAGAACTGGAAGCACTTCACGAAGAAATTGATAATTTCCCTCCAACAAGTCCTCCTGAAACTGAAGAAGAATTAAAGAAGACGATGGATAAGGGATAGGGAATATTGACAGAAGAAGAGCCTCTTAAGGCATATCCTGAAAACGATGTTTTATTTAGAGATGATGCTGCTGCTGCCTTAAAAGAACAAGAAAGAATTATCAAAGAGTCAATGGAAAGGGAGAAAATAGCCCAATCCTTAACTCATGAAGAAATGCCAGAGCAGGAGATCTTGATCAATGAAGCCAACATAGCAAAAGAAATACTTGATGATGTGGCTGATCAAGAGGTGATAGAGGAGTTGATTAAGATGAATAGAGCCGAGGAAGTTGATAATTCCTTAGCTATGGTGGTTAGCATGTTTCATCCCCAAAGTCATACAACTGAAACTGTTGAACCAACCAATTTGAATACGGGCCTGATTCCTGAAGAGGAAATTGGTGAGTCAATTGCCTCTATGGCTGCCAAGAAATGGGTTGAACATGTGAGAGAGGATCTGAGGAAGAACCTTGCTGACAGCTGGTCAGAAAGGGTGAAAGTACCTGAAACTCAAAAACAAGAAACTCTTCAACAAAAGAGAGAGAAACTTTCTAAACTTCATGAAGAATTTTCTGAGAAAGTCAACAGATTTGCCAAGATATATCAGAGAAGAAAAAGTGCAGCTGAACAAATTGAACAAGAAAAGACTGCTAAGAGGGGCAAGTGGGATGAGAAAAATAAGTATTTTGTTGAGACCCCTGATGATGAAGCAAGTCCCATAAGGGCAACACCTTTGTAAACTCTAAGACCTAATGAACATGTGCAAGGTGTCCCTGATGTACCAACTATAGATGAACCACATCATCCAGCTCCTGATGAACCAAAGATAGATGCCATGAATGAGCTGACTGAAGAAGAGGATGACTCTGATGACTCTGATGATGACAATGATGATAACCCTGAGAATGATAAAGGGAAAGTTGGTACAGCTACTAATGTTATGTCCCCACAAGTTGAAATGACTGATGTACACAGGGCAAACATTGAGCTGAGTATGTTGGAAGCCAAAAGGCTTATGGAACAAAAGAGTAGAGATGCCAAGAAATAAAGAGATTATCTAAGAAGGCACAACTACTCTGAAAAATATTTGTCTCATTTTACATTTAATCAACTCCAAAATCTCTATAACAGTGAAAGAGAAGAAGTGATTAAGAAAGCTGTAAGGGAAAATGAAGAACTTGAAAAGATGGAGGAATTGAAGAAAAAGTTTGGAGGCATGTGTGGTTTTTTATTGGAAAGGGGGATGAAGCCTGAAATTGTAGAAAATTTATCCAGAGAATCAGTGGTGGACCAATATAACAGGCTGAAAAGAAAAGAAAAATCAAAAAGGGTCCAAGCTGAAAGCTCTAAGCAGGCTGAAGCAACTGATGAACCCCCAGCTAAGAAAAGAAGAATTCAGACTATAAGGGAGAAAGAAAAAGAACAAGTCAAATATGTTGAAATCCCTATTACTCAAGAAGATGTGAAACCTGAGCCTGAAGATGAACCATTTCTGCCTTGGGAAAATAAAGAAATAATAAACATCCTGAGAAACATAATGATAAATAAGAGAGGAATGACTGAAGCAGACTTCAATGTCTTGGAGAAAGAGGATTTAAAGACTCTTTTCTACCTTCAAAAGTCTGAGTGGGAAAAAGAATTAAGAGAATGAGAGAACCCAAGATACTACGCTGATGGTAGGTTTGTACCTACTGGATTGGCAAGAACTCTTGGAATGGTAAAGATGTTAAGAGAACTTGAAGCAGCAGGACATGATATTGTTGAATTAGCTAACCTTCCTACTGAGATGGTGGAAGCTGTTTATGTAAAAGTCTTCAACTTGGGACCTCAAAAGCCCAAGAAGTCCATTCCTTTTAGACCTCCAATTCACAGAAGATTTCTAAGAGATGGAAGAGGTTAAGGAGGAAGAGGTGAATCAAGCAGTTCAGGACAACAAAGAACAAGACCACAATCTGATGTGGATCTACCAAGAGAGCTGTACTATGATTCTGTCACTGATTCCCTCAAGGTGATTATGGAGAGCAGATTATTAAGAGAGATTGTGGTCAGAAGTGACTTCCGTGAGTTTAATGAAGAACAGTTGAAAAGGATGGCCACACTCCATTTGAATGACTACAGAAACAGGAACAGATCTGCAGGTAGACAAATGAATGATCTATCAAAGTACCTGCATGAAGAAGCTGATAAAGGATTCCAATTCTTAAAAGAAAAGAGGAGCTGGAGATTAATTCAGTCTCACAAATCAAGAAGGATTTCGAAGTTGAGAAGAATGGACATAGCCGAGATAGACTATCAAATGAATGTCCGAGATCAGAATCCATTATCCCACATGAATGCTTGCATAAGTATGAAAAGAAGGATGAGACGCCCCAACTACACAGTACATAAGAATGGCATCATAGCTGAAATTGAGTATAAAGAAAAGGATGATCATTACATACTGACAAAACTCAGATGGAAAGATATTGGGGATCATCAAGGAAGATGAAGATTTGACATATCTTCATAGTGAAGATCTCATGGATATAAGGGACTTGGCTTTACCAGAAAGTCACATTCATTACCAAGCCCTTAACATCTTCAAAATGAAAGCTGCTTCAGAGCTAATCAAAAGCCGTTCATGATGCAAGAAGAAGATAAGATTAATAGAATAGGCTTTGTTTTGTAATGTCTTCGAACAACTTTCTGATTATGTAATTTTGCTTATGTTATTTGAATATGTAATTTTGATGTTTGATTTGGTGTGTATTTTTGCTGAGTGTAAGTAACCATAGAAATGTTTTGGGTCAGCTGAGGTGTTCCAATCTAGGGGGAGATTGTTGGGTCAAGAAATTGACCTAAGGGGGAGACTGTTGAGTCAAAGATTTGACCTAAATGAAGTACATGGAAGATTGGAATCTTCTCAACCTCCTCTTTATTCGCTAAGTAATGGATCCGAGCACACCTTAGACATCCGAGCAAGCTTTTACTTAGCCGGGTACGATATTTTGCATACCGGGCAAGGTTTACTTCAAGTAGTCTTCTTAAGTGGATATCCGAGCAGGGTTTGCAAATTAGTGTATTGCCGGGTAAGGTACACTAGTTTATGTAAATCCGGCAAGGTTCACTTTATCAAGCAAGTCTGTTCTTCAGAACCAAGTATTTTACTCTTCCGAGTAAGGTTTGGTTAACCAAGTCCAAGAAGCCAAGAAATTGGAAGACCGGGCAAGGTATTCATTAATAAGTATGGTCCAAGTATGCTTGATGATCTCAAGGAATATCTCTAAGTAATATCGGGCAAGGTTCAGCTCAAGCAAGGAACAGTACTCCCGAGTACACTTTGCTAATAAGTTATTTTATAGCAAAGAGCTGAAATGGATCATTGAAGAACAAGGTTGCTCGTAAGGAGTTGTCGGGCAAAGTCTGGCAATGTCAAGTAGACTGAAGTTTACTCGGTGACTATTTTACTTGGTAAAATACTTTTCAAGTAAAGTCTACTCGGAAACTGATCACGAGCACACTTCTATGTTACCAAGTTATGAAGGATGGCCGAGCATACTCGGAAAGACAAGATTGGTGCAAAGCCTACCCGGAAGACTTGTTTTACACTTAGTTTATTTTGAATATGTAATTTGAATATGTATGATTGTATTTAGGGTTTCTAGAAGGAATGACAGCTGTCCTAGGTTGGCAGGCCTATAAATAGAATGTTTACGGCACGCCGCCAAGGGGACGGACAAGGTAGAGAGAGAGATAAGCCTTTACACTTTTCGGATAAGAAAGAATATTTCTTGAAAGTGACAGCTTTCCTAGGATTCCTAGAAAACCCTAAATCGATTAATCATTTGTATGATTTATATTATATGTATGGAAATCTTTTGAGTGAATCATGTGTGTGCTTTCTACCTTTGATTATTCTTTAAGACCGTATGTTTTTTATTGATTCCGCCTTTAACAAACGGATATCTTTCTAAATATAGCAACCCGTCATTAACTCTCTTGTCAACACATTAATCTGTGTGAGTTATGACATGATTGATTAAGATCCATCTGAAGTTAAGGGTCTTGACAAGTGGTATCAGAGCGGGGTTACCGAATCGTTCAGACTAACCGCTGAACTGATTCATTTCGCTCTTGAATCCACCATGGACGTTAAACGATGAAGTTCGTTGAAATTATTTTTTGGGGGTTTTAAAATTATTTGATGATTCAGAGAAAAGTATATGTATTGATGTTTGGGTTGATGACTCGTTTGGAGATCCAACATCAATTTCATGTTTATTTGGTCAGAACGGTCCAGATCTGATGTAACAGTGTTATTTGGCTCGTTTTGGGGCGACTCTGTTCATCTGATGTTTTCCAGATCTGAAAAGGTTGATTATGATATGAAGATAGGTTTCTTTGATTTCGAGATGACTTGGATGGTGCTACAATGATTTATTTCAGATTACGAAACTTGTTTCTGGATCTGAAGAATTAGGGTTTTGTGTGCTCGTGCTGCACAAACAGTAGATGTGTGTTGAAAAATATTGCTGATGGTACAAACTGATAAGGAGAATGTACAAGTCAAGAATGAACAAGTACTAAAGGCAATTTCATCATTGTTTGTTGCAGCAAATGCAAAGTGAATATTCGAGCAGGTTCTGCAAGGGCAAATCAGTGACTGATGACGCAGAAATGAAGTTTTGATGTCTCGAGCACACTATGAACAAATAAGATTCGACCCGAGTATGAAAAATGACTAAGTGTTGCTTCGAGCACAGGAGGTGTTTTGTCCAAGCACATCTTTGTTTGGCTCGAGCACAGGTTATTTCGAGCACATCTTATATCGATCACATCAAATTCGAGCACACTTTGGGAAACCCAGAGCATATCCTTTGTCTTCTCAAGAAAAGTATCTTCTTTATGTCGCGAGCACACTTTGTTATTTATCCGAGCAGACTCTTTTTTCCGAACATACTTTGTTTTGTCTTGAACAATTATGCTTGTGAAGAGAAAACTCAAGTTTGTGTCGAGCACACCCTTGCTCCCGAACACACTTTTGCTCCCGAGCATGCTTGGCGTTAAGTGAATAAAATGAAAAATCACAAGTATTCCCGAGCACACTCTATGCTCAGTGAAAAATTGAAAAATCACAAGTGTTTTGCTTTCGAGTACACTTTGCTTCCGAGCACACTTTGTTTTCCGGGTACACTTTGTGCTAGGAAAGTGCTTCCGAGTACACTTTGTGCATGGAAATGAATCAGAGTATGATTTGTGCTTGGAAATGAAACCAAGCATACTTTGTGCTAGGAAAGTGCTCCCAAGCACCTTGTGTGCTAGCAAACAGAGTTTGTGAAACATTTCAAAGTTTAGAAGAAAATTTTGAGATTTTTGGTACCGTTGACCGTTTGACCAAGCTGTTCTCTATGGAAGATATATACCGGGGTATTTTGGTAATTTTTCTCCAATCATCAACAAGCTTATGGAATTCAAACCTCATCCAATTTCACGACTTCATCAAAAGCTTTAAAAGAACAAGTGTTGACCAAGCTTAAGGATTTAATCACATTAAGTGTCAACCAACTTTTGAATATGTTTATTTGAGATTTTTACAATCTTGATGAGGATGATCAAGATTGTTTCACCCAAACTTGATTTGAAGACACGTTTATTAAAGACAATTGCAACGAAATTGGGGGAGTAAAATCTTTGAATTTCATTGCAAATGGTTAGCTTCAAATCAAGTAAAAGACTCAAGATAAGGAAAAGATGATCAAGATCAATAATCCAAGGTTTGTCAAAGATGTTTCATCATTTGTAAGTTTTCAGATTTCCTAGTACGGATAAGAAGATAGAGTCATCTTAAGCAACAATGTTGAAAGGATGATCAGTATAGTTTAACCTCCTATGAAATAGTCACTTGAACAGTCAAGAACGGGTTATGGTTGACTTGAATGCTATATTGATTCAGGGAATGGTTTGAAGATGAGTTACAAGAGAAGAAAAAGATTTGAAGAATGGAAGATTATTTGATGATCACATAGAGTTTATTTCTTTTTGTGATGACCTTGTTACTTGAAGTTGATCTTTGAAGTTCAAAGCCTCGTTCATATGCCCATACAACTATATCCAAAAGTGGTATAAAGAGTGATAATTCGAAATGAACAATGGGAGAAGCTTAGCGTGAGGGCGAGAATTTCAATGAAAGACAACGAGTTATGAGGTGATCATGGAAGAAATTAGATGGCATCGGTCTAAGGGGGAGATTGTTGGGACTTATATTTTAGACCGACGCATCGAATTAATCTTTGGGTGAAAGATATATTATTTGGTCTCAACCAAGGGTGGATGGCATGAAGACCAAGTCATGCTAGACTAGTATAAATAGATGTTTTTATTCATTTGTCTTGTATGAGTGACTGTATTGTGTATGTGTGAGATTTAGGGTTTTATCCCTTTGAGAGAGTCTCCGCCTCCAGGATGAGCTCTCCTGGTGGCGGCTGATATTTCTTAATCGATTGTATGTATGAATGTATGTATGAGTGTTTCATCTTAATGAGAATCATTCGGCTAATATTTCATACTACCTTTTTTATCTTTTGTGTTTTGATTACAATTGTTCATCCTACTTTATTGTTGATTGGTAATCAAATCAGGCTCTCTCCCAATACACCTCATCCGTCCAGACATCATTCAAGAGTGAATACGAGTGAGATTCGATCATAACCCTAGTTCCGAGCTCCACACTGTTGTTTAATACCGACTATTTTCACGCTTCCGCACCGGGGCTCGGTTCTCACAAGTTATCCGTTGACCAGGGAGTTATTTGTTGACCAGGGTTATTTGTTGACTAAATTGTTATCCGTTAATATACAGTTATCCGTTCATTATAAAGTTATCCATTGACTGAACATATATGTGTTGATTGAACATATATAGACATTGTAATTTTATTTGAAAAAGATGGATAATTTAAATGCATTTGTGTCATAACCATCAACTCTGCTTGAAAGTTTAAATCTTGATAATGAGATGGGGACTGCAAACAAGCCACCAAAACTTCTCAGAATGGAAGATTATCCGAAATGGGCGGATAAATTTGAAAGTCATGTGCAAGCTGGAAGTTACAATACATGAGCCATAGAAGAGGAGTATGTGATCCCTAACGCTTTGTACATTAGAGAGAAAAGGATGTTGAATCTATTTCAACAATCTATCAAGGCTGAGATATTCCAAATGCTTCGACATAATGGGTCTTGTAGTTCTATTTGGAGAGCATTGCTTAACAAGAATAGAGGTAATCCCGACATTAGAAAGTACCGGATGGCGTTGTTTAAAAAATAATTCGATATCTTTACGTTGGTTAAAGGTGAAACATTAGCTTAGATGGTTTGCTGTCATCTGGTTAATGAGATGAAAAGGATGGGAATTAATAAATCTGATTATGAATACATTGATAAATTAGCTGATCCTTTGCCTGAAGAATGGGAGACTTTTATCATGATTTAACAATCAAATCCCGTTGCTTATGCACCTCTCACACTTGCTTTATTCATTGAGAAGCCGGAGGCACAAGAATTAGAGTTGAGGAAGAAACAGAAGATGAAAAGTTTGGCTGTTGTGCAACAATTGGGCTTTACTATAACAATCCTACTTTATGTCTAAAGATTCAAACTGCTTTCTGCACTGAAGGAATTGCATTTGTGGGAAATTCATTGGGTGGATCTCAAGCTACTCAAACTCCACAATATTCGAGAAGCTATTCTTGAACTTTTGCCACCAATCAGAACAATTCGCCAAAGAACTAAAATCCTTAGGTTTTACATTGTAATATTGCTGTAACTCTCAAGAATTCAAATGGTTTATCTACTGATAATGTCAAAGAGCATATGGCATTTCTTGGATCTGTCTTGGAGTCATATGAAGGTTTGGTTGCTGGTAGAATTGGCAATTACAACATGATAAAAGAAGATTATAATCAAATAGATCCTGAGGAGATGGAAATGCTTGACATTAAATGGTGCATGGCACGTGTCATCCGAAGAGCTCAAAGGTTTAAATAAATTACTAATACAAATTGTCTTGATGGTACATCTTCAAAGTTGGGTTTTGACAAATCCAAGGTGAGATGCTTTCGATGTAAGGAAAAAGGGCATTTCAAAAAGGAGTGTACAAACAAGGAAGTTGGGGATAGTAATGCCAATCTGTTTGGAAGAGATTACAATTGGCAAGCTATTTACCATCAAATTTCTCCTAACAAGTCTTATGATGCTGGAAAGAAGCCAATGGAAGCTGAAGCATCAACTTCAAAAGCATATCATGCTGCTCATGTGGATGAGGGATTCAGTTTGAACAAATATGTTCAACAAGCTAATGTTGCCGAGGTCTTTGAAGATGTTGATGAAAAATTGGAGAAGGTTAAAGAGGCGATATCTGAGGTAGCTTAGGAGGTAGTTGAGGAAGTGGTTGCTGAAATCAAAGAAGTGATTGAGGATGTTGATTCATGCACATATGACATGATTTATCCTATTCCCTCTAATTATTTTAAATCTATTTTTCCACCTGATATATAGAAAGTTTTGTAGGTTGGTTCAATGGAGAAAAAGTACCTCATGGGAAGATTGATTTTGGGGAAGAAGATGAACAACTGGATCAATAGCAAGTTCAATATGAGGAAAAGGATTCAAAAGAAGAAAATTTGGTTGATGTTGAACAAATTGATCAACACGCGCTCATGGAATATAAGTTATGTCCACAATCTAATGTGTTTAAATGTGATAAATGTGATTTAGATTGTGAAGAGTGTGAAATTAAAGATTTTGAAATCAAAGGTCATAAAAGCAACGTTGATAACATTGCTAATGAAATGAATAAAATAAAAGAAGCTTTTGAGAAACTACAAAAATGTGAGAAAAGTCTATGGAATAGAATTCAACAAGATAAGAAAAACCATTCTCATGTTGAAACATACTCTAGAAGATAAAGAGACTGCTGTTAGTAGGCACATTGATGAGAATGCCGCTCTAAAGCAAGAGTTACAATCTGTAAAGATTGAAACTAAAAGAGTTGATCAAAGCTAAAGAGTTATTTAGCCTCATCATATGTTTTTGATCACATAATTCCTATAAAGAATAATGTAATACCCCAACCCAGAGTGGGCTGACGTGTCCCTAATTACAGTAATCAGAAACATAAGACATAATTCCACTTACTTAAAAGTCAGAGTTACAAGCCAGTAGTCCAAAACATGAAGGTCTATATACATGTATTTATCTGTGAAATGTTTAAATAATCCAAAACATTTGTCTGGTTGAATGGGATTATGGCTGATAGATTTGAAAAATATAGAACTTGTGAAATTAAAAACAAAAATTTTCTAAAACAAGTTTTTATAACCAGACACAAGTCAAACATTTTAAAAAGATCGTGTTTGTTAAGGCAGGAACAATTGATTCTTAAGAAGATGTTGTTTTTGGAAAGAAAAGTAATGAATTGTTTTTTAAACAAAAACAACAACGCGACCGAGTTGAGATTTGATCTTCACCGATTGAAACAGTTGTAGACTAAAGATAATGTTTTACTTGCAATGAGATACGAATTTGTTTTATGCTTGTCCTAATTAATTTAAACACGATCATGCTCACAATAAAGAGGTCAAAGTGTTTAAGAAAAATGTGAGTCAAACACCTAAATAGAAATTTGTACCAACCAAAATTCTTAAAAGAGAACAAAATATGGTTAAGAGTGTGTTTGAGATTGGAGAAAGTTCTTCTGTGAAAAAGGATAAATTATATATCAAGAAACATACTAAATGTCAAAACTGGGTAGCTAAAGTTAAAATTGATGATTTGAAACCTAGTTTGGTTCCTAAAGTGTGTATGGATTCTAATGTTGTTAAGAATTCTGATGTTGTTAACGATTTTGATGTTGTTTTCAAAGTTTCTGATATTTTCGATACGTCAAGTGCTTGTTCATATAATTCATCAATGGATAGTTCATGTGATAAATTGTGTGAGGAAATGTTGTATGAGAAATTCAAACAACCCAAGATTAAGAAGGCTTGGGTTTCCTTGTTTAACTAAATGGTTACTTGGTGTGTGGGGGCTTCCAAGATCCGATGATTCACGTTGGATAATAGGTAGTGAAGCTTCTATACATATGACTGGTACTCTTTACTTATTGAAAGATGTTAAATCAATCAGAGGAGGCTATGTCGGACTTGCTGGTAACCAAGGAGGACAAATAATCGATGGGAATACTGTCAAATGGCACAGTAATGTTTGATAGAGTCAACTACATTATGGAATTGGAGAAAAATTAGTTGAGTTTTTCAAAAATTTGTGATAATGGATTCTCCACACGATTCACTGATAGAGAATGTATCATTTTGAAACCGGGGTACAATATACCAGAAGAATGGGTTTTGATGAAAGTACCTCGAGAGAATGATTTGTATGTTCTCAACATTAGTGTTGCTAGCACGGTAACAAATATTGTTCAATGTTTTGTCTCTAAAGCATCAGAGAAGAAATCGATCTTGTGGCACAAGAGATTGGGTCACATTCATGCTAGAAAGATGAACTAGCTAGTTCATAAACATCTAGTTAATGGGGTAAATTTGAAAGGATTTCATTTGAGTGATGCTTGTTTGAGTTGTAAAATGGGCAAACAGAAAAAGAAGACTCATCCGGCCATAGCGCTGAATTCAATCAATTTACCATTCAAGAGAGTCTATATGGATTTCAAAAGTATACTGGCGATCTAGATTGCTTAGTGGTCACTGATGATTATTCAAGATTCTTATGGGTGATGTTTTTAGAATCCAAAGATGAAACATTTGAAAATCTGATGATTAAGTTAAAAAAGTTGGAGAATTTTCACAAATTGCCGATTCGAAGAATCCGAAGTGACAATGGATCCGAGTTCAAGAAAAATAAGAAGTTGGAATATTTCAACGAACATGGTATTCTTCATGACAATAGTGCACCCTACACCACACAACAAAATACGGTTGCTGAAAGAAAGAATCGAACTCTTATTGAGACTGCAAGAGCCATGTTAGCTGACTCTAAATTGCCTGTTAATTTTTGGACTAAGGCTGTGTCGGTCCCTCTCTCTATCTCATATTAACTAACTAACTCACTATCGTAACCCACACCGAAGTGTCGACAAGAAAGTTAACGGCATTGCTATTTTGTAAAGAACAATAGAGTATTAAAGGCAGAATCCATAACACTCTAATTGTTGCACCACAAACGCTAAAGTAACACACACACACACACAATAACTCAAAAGATTTCCATTAAAATTAAGAAAGATAAAATGAAAATCGATTATGGTATAAAGGGTGGAATGTCAAGATCTATAGCAGATTTCCGTAGAGGAGTGAGTCTACCGTAAAATCACAATATTCGCTAGTCTGCTTCTCGTGTGTCCTAGGCGTGCTATAAAATATTCATTTTATAGGCATAGCCTAACATCTGAAATTTTCTTTTTAGAAACCCTAATGATTAATACAATCATATTCAAATATATTGCAATAAATGTTAAGTGTAAAACAGGTCTTCGGGCAATCATTGCCGCATTTGTCTTCATCGAGCAGACCTGGTAACCATTAAGTGTGCTGGGAAACAATTCTTCGGGCAAGCTTTACTTAGAATATTTTTCTTAGAAAATATTCATCTAGCAGACTTCAATCCTCTTGACTATATCAAACTTTGCTCGATAAATTCCTACGAGCAAATTTTGACTTCAGAGATCCCTTAAACTTTTTGCCAACTTAAGTGTGCTGGTAACATGTAGCTTTCTCTGAGTTGAACTCTTGAACCAAAGAAAGACAACTCTGAGGTAGCTCGGGTTACAATGTACGGTTCTGGATCTTGATGGCAAATTTGGTGTAAATACGGTAGTAGGATTCTTTGTGGGATATGAAAGTCTGTTGAGAATAGAATTTCTTCCGAGCATCAACTGAATCGTGCAAGTACAACATGTTTATTGTCAAACAGACAACGTGCCTACTCAAAAACTAGGAGATGCATGGTTGTTTGATTATGATAGTCTTTGGAAGAGTTTCAATATACATGAAGATTCTTCTTTGCTGTTTCAACAATATTTGAATGACAATTACTTTCAAGAATCTACATCAACTGAAAATTCCCCGATTTTCAATGAGATAATTTGTGATGATCTTGATCCTGCTGCTTTTACATCAACTCCTTCATTTGATGATGATGGAGAATCTCATGATGATGTGATTATGCCGGTGTCTACTACATGTTATAATGAAGTAATTTGAGAGGAAAACGTTATAAATTTACAAGAATATGTGAGTGTGTCAATTGAAATCATTCCACGAACCTTGTCCTATCATCCTAAAGAAAACATAATTGGATATATACATACCGGGGTTCGGACAAGAAGTCAAATTGACCAAAGTCTTCAATGTTTCTCTACTCAAGTGTCTACGTTACAAAATACGGTCTCTTTCAAATACTTCATTTCTCAAATCGAACCAAAGACATACAAAGAGGCATTAACTGAGGCGAGCTGGGCGAATGCTATGCAAGAAGAACTTCAACAATTTGAGAAGTTACGGGGTGTGGAAGCTGGTGGACTTACCTGAAGATAATAAACGTATTAACACAAAATTGGTGTTTAATTAAGTTCAAGCGTGAGCGTGATGAGAATGGAATAATAGTAAGAAACAAAGCTCCGTTAGTCGTTCTCGGTTTCAATCAACGAGGAGGAATTGACTACAATGAAGTATATGCACCGGTAGCAAGACTTGAAGCGGTTCGAATTAGTATGGCGTTTGCTTCATGGAAAGGTTTTAAAGTATATCAATTGGATGTCAAATCTGCTTTTCTTAACGAGAAACTTGGTGAAGAAGTTTACGTGGGACAACCACTAGGGTTTGTCGATACGATCCACAAAAACAAGGTGTACTTACTCGATAAAGCATTGTACGGTTTGTATCAAGCCTTGAGAGCTTGGTACGAAACATTATCTCAACATCTGTTGGATAATCACTTTATTTATTTTATGGGCATTTATTTATTGTTCAAGTTTATGTGGATGATATCATTTTTGGGGCAACCAACGACAATTTGTGGAAAGAGTTTTGAGGAGGTTATGAAGTCCAAGTTCGAGATGAGTGCAATGGAGAACATGAATTTTTTCCTCGGTCTTCAAGTGGAATAGTCACCCGATGGTTTCTTTAATCATCAAAAAAAGTATGTCAATGACATCCTAGCAAAATTCAACATGTCTGATTCAACGGGAATTAGCACTCCTCTACCATTGAATCATGGAATTGGTCTTGATCCCACTAGGTAGAAGGTTGATCAAACCCTTTACTGTTCCATGATTGACTCTCTCATGTACTTAACGCCTCTCAGCCAGATATCTTGTACCCAACGTGATTCTGTGCTCGCTATCAATCCAATCCAAAATTCTCGCACCTCATGATAGTGAAGAGGATACTGAGGTATCTTAAAGAATGTCCTGGATTCGGACTATGGTATCCTAAAGATGATGAGTTTGTGCTAAGAGCTTATTCAGATTTTGAATATGGAAGTTGTAAGCTGAACGTGAAGTCTAATACTGCTAGATGCTAATTCTTAGGCAGTGGGTTGGTCACGTGGCAATGTAAAAACCAAACAACCGTTTCTCTGTTGACTTGTGAAGCTGAGTATGTAGCTGTGTCCAGTTGTTGTTCTCAGGTTATTTGGATTCAACAGCAGATGCACGACTATGGTTTGCATTTTCTGACCACTCCTATTTTTGTAGGTAATTATACAGCTATTTTCATATCAAAAAACCTAGTAAATCATTCTAAAACTAAACACATTGAAATACGGTATCACTTCATTCGTGATTGCTACGAAAAGAAGTTGATAACCATAGATAAAATACACACCGATGAGCAAAAGGTATATCTTTTTACTAAAGCTTTTGAGGAAAACATATTTCGTATTTACTAAAACTTAACAGTATTAAGAAACTAGAAGGTGGGAAGGAGGATGATCCCGAGGTTATGTATTCCGATCTTAAGTAAACTTTCATAGAAGTCAAGTTTATTTATTGTAAATTTGTTTTTCAAATTGTTTTTTGATTTTAGGGGGGAGATATTTCTAGAAAATCCAAAAACATTCATATTTTTGAAAAAGCTAAAAACATTGAAAAATGATAAAAAGTCAAAAACATGTAAAATTTTGCTCCTTGAAAATAGTTTTTGAAGCAAAAAGGGAAAATGATAGTACATTGATCATCTAGTCTAAAAGCCAGTAAGAAATATGCTTAAAAGGTTGTGTGCTTAAATGTATTAGTGCATTGGTAGGCTTTAAAACAAACAAGTAAGGTATAATAAGTGATATAAACTTAACTAGCCAAGTTGATAGAGGGTAGTTCTCTAACAAAACTCTTGGTAATGATGGCAGAAATGTAATAGCCTGTCATACTCAAGCCTTATGCTTTAGCATGATCACCAAAATAAAAATCTTTGAATTACTTAAAATAATGATTGGATCATCAATGGTAAATGGTTTTATGGCAACGGTATATGGTTTTATAGCCTTAAATCCTGTATTGATTGTTTGCTTCAAATTTCCGGATACCATTGAGTCTTTATGCGGTTATCATATGGGTATTCACAAAATGTGAATATTAAATTGCTTTATAAGCGAACCCAGTTCATTAAACTTTATCACTACTATACTATGTACAAATTCATTACTGACTTGATCAAACCCGATGTTAGACATACATTGTTTCTCCCTTGTGCGCGTCTTAATACCAGTAAGAAATGGAACCAAGGGGATACAATGTCTGCAAGCCATACACATGAAATCGTGCATACTCATTCGTGGTTAAGGAAATTTGGGGTATTGCTAGATAACGGGGGTATATCTTGTTGAGAAGGTTGTTAAAAATATGAAATGTTTTGATCTGTTGGTTCTAAGGTTTATGTTAAGTTGGGTGACATGGTAAAAATCAAAATAAGCTTGAATTAAGATAATAGACTGATTATTTCCTAATATTGTGTGCTTAATTGAACTTTAGTCATACAACTGAAATTTCTGAAAAATTATTCGTTAAAGTTTAAGTGGACAACAATACCAATGACCGACTTAACACCAGTCATAACAATGTTGAAATATAAAACTGTTATGGAAGAGCGATTTTGTCCATATGATTCCCTTCTCAAACTCACAAAAATATGTTTTGAAATTCTTCTTGTTAAATTTTCATTAAAACCAAAAATATTTTACATTTCTAAGTTATTTTCGACTCTAGATGAATTGTTTACTATCTTTCGGGATGAATTGTTGAGAATTTTAAAATGAGTTGATGTTTATAATTCATTTTCAAAGGGCTAAAACGTCAATCAAGGTCATTAATTTGGACTCGATCGAACTTGAAAGTGTGAATTTTATCTTTTATATGATTCATAACATATCCGTCGGATATGTATTAAACATAAACGGCGTATATGTATTTATTACATATACAGCGTACAAGTTTAACACATATACGACGTATAAGTTTAACACATATACGGCGTATAAGTCAAGTGACATATATGGCAGATAAGTGATAAGTATAAAAAGTTGTTACTTATACGTTGACATCATCATATTCATTTGTTGCCATATCTGTTCAAAATTCTCTCTAATATTTGTTCATTAATTCATATCCGTTCAAGCTTATATGTTGGCTATACTAGTGATTCACACACTATTATAATTGTAAAAGGTATTATCTTTTGTTCTTTCTTAATGAATTTTATAGGATATTGACAATGAATTCAGATCCAGATCTATTCTGATGCAATTGATGATGGGCTTATAGTTGATCTTAATTGATGACTAATTGTTACAAGCATACTGATCTGAATTGGGTTTTTAATCACTGAGAAGTTCAAGATCTTATATAGATCTGGGATTATACCGAATAATGAAACTAAATTAAAATTGCTAAAACAGATAGGTTATTAGGGGTGAACGAAACTCGGTTATGTCCCTGAATTGCTAAATTGATGGATCATTTCAGAAAATTTGGGCTTTGACGTGTCATTCAGCGTATAGAACTTATATGTCATATATGTCGTTTGGACATATACAGGTATAAGTGTAATAACATATATGCCGCATAAGTCAAGCATTGACTTATACGGATATATGTTATTTTGATATACATCAAATAAGTCATTTTTGACTTATACGTAATATATGTTGTACGCTGACTGAGTCATATCCATTGTATTACACGTATGTGTTCATATCAGCTTATACGTTTACAATAACATATCCGTTTATACTTTCATACCCGTTTTGAAAAATCTTATACGGATGCTTTACTTATAAGTTTGTAAAAAGACTTATACGTGATCTTTTATTCATTTTAAATCTTATCCAGGGATTTAAAATGTTTGATCACTTTCATAATCGAACTATGATTGTTTATTTGTTAATGTAGATGACTCGTAAAAGGAAAGATATTGATCCTATTCATAATATTTATGCATATTTAGACTTGGAGGATAAGAATGTTCATCATTTCAAGACGATCATTCCGTTTTTATTACGATCGAGGATGTATAAGGTCATTATTGTTCGTTGTGAGCCTTATCATAATGTTGCAGCTTACTTATGGAAGAGTGCTACTGATTGTGGATCAGAAATCAAGTCTAAGGTGCAAGGAAAAGAGATAATTGTATTAGAGGGTATTATTAGAAAGATTTTGGAATTTGGTGATGCTGACACTGATCCAGATACGTTAGATGAACGTTTGGTGAAGGGATGTCTTATCAGAGTGGGATTGCAAAATGATATCAACCGAGTACCTTATTTGAAGGCGGGTTTGTCGAGACCGTACAAGTATCAGGTAGATGTTGTTGTGTAATGATTCGAGCACAGGAAAGGAGTTTATGAGGAAATTCTGGATTACCAAATGTGCATAATTGCTTCTTTATGCTTAAACCTGAAGTATAATTTCTCCAAGGTGATTATTAACAACATGAAACACTATTTTGGAAAGGAGAAATGGTTGATGTATCCTCATTTTATTCTATTGATTGTGGAAGATCAGTTTCCATAAGAAGTAGGTTGGAGAATCAATTCATCATCTCATATGGCAGGAAATAACTGTGCAAAATTGGCATCGTATAATAATAAAGATGAAGATGAAAATCCAAAATTTCGTGGTTTGTTTGGACATTTAAAGAGTGCTAATTATGTTGCACTAGGGGGAATAACTAGAGGCACAATAACAGTGACTCGGATTGTGAGAATGAAAACAAAGTCATGGATAAATTCAAAGCTATTAGGGGAGCAAATGGTTTGTTATAACTAAAGTGATGTGGTGGCTGATTCACAGAAGGGTAAGAGAAAAAGAAAGGAATCTATAAAAGTTGAAGAAGTAACACCCAAGGTTACAACAGTGACTGAACAACATTTGTACTCTACTACGTCTGGTAAAGATGATGAAGAGAATGGGTCTAACACGGAATTGAAGAAAAGTGTGTATGATGATCCACGTGCTATGGCAGATTTAAGAAAGGAATGAAAGCATAAGAAAACAGATGAAGAGACTGATAAAACCATGTTGAAGTGAAGAAGAAAATATGGGGAAGAAAACATATGGCAAAGCCGTCACTAAAGCTGATTGATGAAGAATAACACCCAGAGGGGGAGATTGAAGATACGATGGTGAATGGAAAATTTATTCCAGAAATGGATGTAGATATGGAACCGGCTATTGATTTGAGTTGGAATGACAATATTTTGAATCTCGGGAAGTTAAAGCAATACCATCACCAAACAAAAGAACACCAAATAAGCCTACACCAAAAGTTACTCCAAAGTTTATTTCTCAAGGCCAATGTTTTGGTAGTTTTCCTGAGTTTGACGACGCTAATATATTCTTGGATGGACCGTCCAAACAAGAATTTAATGTGTTGAAAGGTCGTGTTTAGGAACATGATGTTAGGATTGAATGTTTATCTGAAGAAAATGGTAAACTGAGGCTGGAGAATGTGGAGATAAAGGCATGTTTGGTGGAAAGTGAATGGAAACGTTCCTTACGAGCGGATTTACACAACCAACATATGAAATACTTTGTAATTATTGAAGAAAAGCTGGGTATACGTTTTTTGTATAAGGTAGAAAAATCAGATCATACGGTGTTTGAGAGAGTATATGGAGAAGATTTCGCATTGGAGGAATGTGAGTTCAGGATGATGTATGATAAAGAAAAGGCCGATCTGAAGGGTAAAGGTAAGGTGGACGAAGAACCGATCATTTTATCTGAAGACATTACTGAGCAGAATGTTGGATCGTCATCTATGATGGGTGCTACACAACAACATATGGTGGAAGAACCAGTGTTGGATATGGTTATTTATGAACCAAGGGTTAATGAACCTTTGATTGTGGAACCTTTGGAGTTGGTAACGTTTGAACCGATTGTTGAAGATGATGAAGATGAAGATGAGGAAGATGAAGGTAAACTTGATTTCTCTGTTGCTGAAGATTATGATGATCTGGACAATGATGATGATGATGATGATGATGATGATGATGATGATGATAACACTAGTGGTGGAACTGGTTTGTTGATAAGTTCCAAAAGTAGCAAGTCTCAGGCTGTTAATGTCCAAGTAAGTCAAAAATATGATGATCATACACAACATGATAGTACTGGTGATAAGACGATTGAAGATATTGAGGTCTATGATATTGATCCGATTGCAACATCTATGTTTTAGATTAAAGGTGTTGTGTATGATGCTAAAGAGGGAGATATAGTTATGACTATAGATGATTTAGCTAATATGTTGGATGTCACTGAGGATGAGTTTAATTTTGATTTTGAAAGTGACATGGGTGGAGTTTGTGATGATAAACAGAAGTTCATGCCTTCTGAAGATTATGTTTTGGATGATGTGTTGGAAAAAGAACCTGTTAGATATGTTACACCTGACAATCGAGAATTTGGTAAATTCAGTGAAGATGGATGTTGAGTCAAACAATTGACCTAAGGAGGAGATTGTTGAGTCAAAGATTTGACCAGAATGAAGTATATGGAAGATTGGAATCTTCTCAACCTCCTCAGAATTCACTAAGTATGGATCCGGGCACACCTTAGACATCCGAGCAAGGTTTTACTTAGCCGGGTATGATATTTTGTCTATCGGGCAAGGTTTACTTCAAGAAGGCTTCTTTAGTGGATATCCGAGCAGGATTTGCAAATTAATGCATTGCCGGGCAAGGTACACTAGTTTATGTAAATCCGGGCAAGGTTCACTTTATCAAGCAAGTCTGTTCTTCAGAGCCAAGTATATTACTCTTCCGAGTAAAGTTTGGTTAACCAAGTCCAAGAAGCCAAGTGATAGGAAGACCGGGCAAGGTATTCATTAGTAAGTATGGTCCAAGTATGCTTGATGATCTAAAGGAATATCTCTAAGTAATATCGGGCAAGGATCAGCTCAAGCGAGGAAGAGTACTCCCGAGTACACATTGCTAATAAGTTATTTTATAGCAAAGAGCTAAAATGGATCATTGAAGAACAAGGTTGCTCATAAGGATTTGCCGGGCAAAGTTTGACAATGCCAAGAAGACTGAAGTCTACCCGGTGAGTATTTTACTTGGTAAAATACTCTTCAATTAAAGTTTACCCGGAAACTTATTTCGAGTACACTTCTATGTTACCAAGTCCTGAAGGATGGCAGAGTACACAGCATACTCGGAAAATGAAGATTTAAGAAAAGCCTACCCGGAAGACTTGTTTTACACTTAGTTTATTTTGAATATGTAATTTGAATATGTATGATTCTATTTAGGGTTTCTAGAAGGAATGACAGTTGTCCTAGGTTGGCAGGCCTATAAATAGAATGTTTAGGGCACGCCGCCAAGGGGGCACAATAAGGATAGACAGACACATTTATTGAGATAGAATATATCGTGTGACGGCTGTCCTAGGATTCCTAAAACCCTAAATCGATTATCCACTTTGTATGATGAAAATTATATAGATGGAAATCTTTTGAGTGAATCCTGTGTGTGCTTTCTACCTTTGATTATTCATAACAACCGTATGTTTGTTACTGATTCCGCCATTAACAAAGGGATATCTTTCTAAATATAGCAACCCGTCATTAACTCTCTTGTCGGCACATTAATCTGTGTGAATTATGACATGATTAAGTAAGATCCAGCTGAAATCGTGGGGCCTGACAAGTGGTATCAAGAATCAGCAACAGATTCCTATCATTGAAGAACCTGTTGAGCATAATGCTGACAATACAAAGACTTTCATTGGTGGTAGCACAAGTAATCAAGGAAACCAGCAAAGATTCAATGTGCAACTGATTGATGACACTGATTCTGCCTCTATGCCAAGTGGAAATGTTCCTCATACTGGCACAGGACATGGTCAAAGCAATGATACACAGGCTTTGCTGTCTATGTTTACTGAGTCATATAATGCATTTGTTGCAAAGAATTTGATTCACACAAGTGTAGTGCAAGATGATTTAGAGCAGATAGATGCTGATGATTTGGAGGACATGGATTTGAAGTGGCAAGCTGCAATGTTAGCTCTGAGAAGTAAGAGGTTGTATAATAGAACTGGTAGATCTCTAGTTTCTGGTCCAAATGAAAGAATTGGATTTGACAAGTCAAAGGCAATCTGCTATAATTGCCAACAGCCAGGACATTTTGCAAGAGAATGCAACTTGCCAAGGAACTATCAGATGAATCAATTCCCGAATCAACAGCCAAGAGGTCAACAACAATACCAGCAAAATCAGCAAAGAAACAACAACCAAAACTTCAATAACAACTTCAATCCCAACAACAACTATAATCCCAACTTCAACAACTTTTAGCCTCAAATGAATAATCTGAATCAAAGTATGCATCAGAATCAAGGTTTTCAAATGAACAACAATCAAAACCTTCAAGATGCTCAAAATGTTCCAAAAAACACTGTTCCAGCCAACCAAAATCAACCAAGAAATCAAGGAAATGTGGCAGTGACTACACAACATGAAGGAAATTTTGATTGGAGTAATCATGAAGAAGACATTGCAGATGATATCAAGAGGGCAAATGTAGCATTCATGGCTATAATTGAGAAAGAAACTGGATCATCATCTCAGGTACACTCTGCTCCTACTATTGATTTAAATGAACTTATCAATGAATTGAAAACAAAAGTAGGCAAGCTGGAAAGTGAGTGTTTTAAGAAACAAAGTATCATCAATACATATGAGGCAAGTGAACTAGTGAGTGAAGAAAGAATGAAAAGTTTAGAGGAAGACTGTGTAAACAGTTACAGATCTCAGAAAGATTCACCATTGAAATTGATGGGTTGAAGAAAATGATTATAGAAGAGAAGTTGTTAAACACAAAACTGCAAGTTGACAATGAATTCTTGAAGAACTTGGTCTCCACTGGAAACATCTGTGGAATTCTGAACCAAGTTAAGGAAGAAGACAAATACAAAGCAGTACCTCCACCATTCAACAACAACTTTATGCCAAAAGTTGATAAAGAGAAAAGAAATGCATATCTACAACAATTCAAAGATGTCTTTCAAGACAAAGAAGAACTTGTAGATTTGTACAAGAATGTTGAAGTCAGTGAAGAAGGAGAGTTTGTTGTGAAGAAAGAACTAAAAGAAGAAAAGTCAATTGGTGTTCAAGTCTCTGAAGATGACCTTGAATCAATTGATTTGAATCAAGATGACTTGAGTGATTTGAGTGATCAAATTACTGAAGAGGAACTTAAAGCTGCTGAAAGAGGAAGAAGATACAAGAAGCCAGAATCAAATGATAAACTTCCAAAGTACCCACCAGTCACACCAAAAATGAAGAAATAGAATGAAAGAATGAAAAGAGAACATGTGTCTTTTGACTTATGTGAAAGAAAGAAGGTGAATTACAATGCTGTAAGGCCTCCTAGCAAGGATGTATTGGAAAAGATAAAGCAAAACAGCAAGAAAAAGATAAAAGAAGATGTGAATGTTGAAAACTTTATTCCAGTTTACCCTATTTTCTCAAGCATTGAAGATTTTGACATTGGTGTAGTAGAAATAATGGAAGAATAAGAAAAGAGGAAATTGAGACAAAGGGAAAACATTAAGGAAGATTCCTTGAGTACAAGAGAAATTGTTTTTGTGAAAGGGAAAGTGGAAAGAAGTGACATAAGAATAGCTGAGTTTGTTCCCTTCTCAATTGACTTTGACAGTTTAAAGTCTAAAAGGACAATTGGAGTTGATCCACCAAGACCAAGTGAAAGGTTCAAGAAGCCAAAAGAACATGAAATATTCAAAGGAAAGGCTTGGTGCAAGAAATGTGACGAATATGGTCATCACACAGACTCATGTAATGAAAGATTGAAATTCCAACCTTTCCATGTACCAGATGGAACAAAGTATGGCCAAGACTTTGTTCTATACAAACAGAAGTATGATATATATTTGGGAAAAGGAAAGGTGTGTGGAAATGAAACTTTGAACATAGAAGAAAAGAAATTTGCAAAGGAGACAAGGAGTGACAAGAAAACTGATTTTAAAACAAAGAAACAAATGACTAAATCAGTAAGAAGAAGTGTGTCTTCTAAGAAAAATGAGAAATTGGTGAAGAAGAATTATTAGCCTGTGAAAATCAGACAAGACAGTCAATCAGTCAAATCTGATGGCTCTCAAAGATCATCAAACAGTGAGATAAAAAGAAGAAAAGATGCACATTCTAGAAAGAAACCAACAGAACTCACTGGTGATGAGAAGTTTCTACTAAAGCATGGATATGAACCACATGGTTTCCTTTGGAAACCTAAGACTGAGAGTAAGGTTGAGCAAGTTGCTGATGTGAGAGAATACTCTGAGAAGAAGGACTATGTGATAAAGGAGTATGCCACTGACTCAGCTGAATACCAGTGTCCAACCTCACTTGTTAAAACTCCAAGAGAGTGTGGTTATGAAACTGATAATTCAGACAACTTAGAATTGACTCATGAAGATCCTAAACCAACAACACTCACTTCCCAAGCTGTGTCTGAAACTGAATCTGATGAGCTGCAAGTTGATAAGGCTTGCACTTCATCACTCAACTAATCAAACTTTCTTTGTATGTGCAGGAACAGTCCACTCCTCTAAATGACATATGGTATATGGATAGTGGTTGTTCTAGGCACATGACTTGTGACAAGACATCTCTTGTTAATTATGAAGAAAAGTATGAAGGTCCGATAGCTTTTGGGAGTGATGAGAATGGTGGAAAGATTGTTGGAAAAGGAATCTTAACAAATGGGAAAGTATCATTTGATAATGTATATCATGTTGAAGGTCTTCAGTATAATCTGCTGAGTATATCACAAATGTGTGATAAGGGTTACAAAGTCAGTTTTGATGATTCATTGTTTCATTTTAAAACCTGAGTTTGTAATTCCACCTGAAATGATTATGATGATGGCACCAAGAAATGGTAACTTGTATGAATTGAATATGAAAGAAGCTATTTCAAGAGGAGGTTCATGTTTTGTTTCCAAAGCCACTGAAAATGAGTCAAAATTGTGGCATAGGAAACTGTGTCATGTGAACTTGAAGAACATGAATAGACTTGTCAAAGGTGAGCATGTCATAGGCTTACCTACAAGAGAATTCAAGTTGGAAGATCATTGTGATTCATGTCAAAAGAGAAAACAACACAAATCTACTCATAAGCCAAAGCTCATCAACTCAATTGATCAAGTACTTGAATTACTTCACATGGATCTCTTTGGTCCAGTGAGTGTACCAAGTATTGAGAAGAAAAGATATTGTCTGGTGATCATTGATGACTATTCAAGATACACATGGGTTTATTTCCTAAGTACCAAGGATGAGACTGTAGAGTTGATTAAAGTTTGTGTAACAATGATTGAGAACAAGAAGACAGTCAAGATGATGAGAATTGACAATGGCACTGAGTTCAAGAATGGAGTTATGCAAGATTTTTGTGAGGCAAAAGGAATACAACAACAATTTTCAGCTCCTATAACTCCTGAGCAAAATGGTGTAGCAGAAAGAAGAAACATAACACTTATTGAAGCTGCAAGAACCATGTTAGCAGATGCTAATCTGCCTGTCACTTTTTGGGCTGAAGCCATAAATATAGCCTGCTATGTTCAGAACATGGTACTTGTGAACAAAAGGCATAACAAAACTCCTTATGAAATATTTCACAACAGAAAGCCTTACATCATGTTTTTCAAGCCCTTTGGATGCAAATGTTTTCTTTTGAATACAAGGGACTATTTGAACAAGTTTCAAACAAAATCCCTGGATTGCTTCGTTGTTGGATATTCTACACACTCAAAAGCCTACAGAGTTTATGTGAAAGATCACTTGAGTGTTATAGAATCATATGACATCATCTTTAATGAGAATCAATTCAATACAGTTGATGGTGCAGCATGGCTGTTTGATCATGAGAAGTTAATAAGGTCTTTCAAGATTTATCCTAAAGACTTTGATGACTCATTCTACAAGACCAGTGTAATTGAAGAAAAGAAGAAGAAAATATTGGACTTGGAAGATTTATGGAAGAAGGTTGCTAGAAAAGAGAAAGAATATTCTTTTGTGAAGAATTCCTCATGGAACACTGATGAACATGATCATGCTGAGCACAATCAAGACAATCCAGATTTACAGAATGATACAATTCAGCCTGAGGATGACACAAGCAACCATGCAAGTGAAAATGAAACTGCATCCACTGCAAGATTTCAAGATCTATTTCTAAGACTGAACTTAGAAAACAAAGGTGCATCTACTTCAGGACAAAATAATGATGAAGCACCAGAATTTCATGATGTAGAAGCTGATTTGATCATTGAAGATCCAGAACTCAATGAAACAAATCTTGACACAAACATGTCTACAGATATGATTGTACAAACTCCTTATGTGGAAAAGAATCATTCTTCTGAAAACATCATTGGTGATTTGCATGAAAGAGTTACAAGAAGTCATTCCGAAATTGCAAACATCTGTCTTTACTCTTGTTTTCTGTCCCAAATAGAACCAAAGAACATAGCACAAACATTAAAAGACAATAGTTGGGTGGAAGCAATGCAAGAGGAATTGACACAATTTAGAGACCTGCATGTGTGGGACCTTGTTGATAAGCCATTTGACAGATATGCAATTGGAACCAAATGGGTTTTTAGAAACAAAAGGGATGAAAGGGGTTTGGTGATTAAGAATAAAGCTAGACTTGTAGCACTGGGATGTCTTCAAGAAGAAGGAATAGACTTTGAGGAAGTCTTTGCACCTGTTGCAAGACTTGAAGCTATCAGGATTTTTCTTGCATATGCTGCCTCAAAGAACATTAGAGTGTTCCAGCTTCATGTTAAGTCTGCATTTCTAAATGGAAAGATTGATAAAGAGGTGTATGTTGCTCAACCTCCAGGTTTTGAGGATCCAATGTATCCAAACAGGGTGTATAAGTTAAACAAAGCCCTTTATGGATTGCATCAGGCTCCTAGAGCATGGTATGATGAGCTGTCAAATCATCATCTTGAAAATGTTTTCAAAAGAGGAGCCATTGAAAAGACACTCTTCTACAAAATAAAGGTATCAGACTTGCTTCTGTTACAAGTGTATGTGGATGACATCATCTTTGGTTCTACAAATGAAAAAATGTGTATGGAGTTTGAAGGGGTAATGAAGTCCAAATACATTATGAGTTCTATGAGAGAAATGAACTTCTTTCTAGGATTGCAAGTTCAACAGAAGGCTGAGGGGATTTTCATTCATCAAAACAAATATGTGTAGGACATCTTGAACAAGTTCAACTGTCAAGAGCACAAAACTGCTTCAACTCCAATGGACACCAAAGAAAAGATGATTGCAGATGAAAAGGGGGAGCCTATAGATGAACAAGAATATAGAGCCAAAATTGGATCTCTGATGTATCCTGCAACAAGACCAGATATCATGTTTGCTGTATGTGTGTGTGCAAGATTCCAATTAAGTCCAAAAGTCTCCCACATGAATGTTGTTAAAAGAATATTCAGATATTTGAAGGGAAGACCAGACCTAGGGATTTGGTATCCAAAGAATCAATCTTCTGATCTGATTGCATATACAGACAGTGATTATGTGACATTCGTGACAAAACGAGGTATACTATATTCACTACGTAACAAGTAAACGATAAATCGGTTGATTCGTAGTGCTTAAACGAGTAACCGACCGATAATAATTATGACCCGTATATATACTGAGGGGTCATATACGAGTTATATATATATTGTAGAGGCTAACATATTGAAATTTAGGCCCCAGTACGTTTAAAACTCTTTAAACGAAAAAGGTTTCATTTATCGATACGCTATAAGCTTAAACGCAATCGTTAATATCAAAACGAGCATTGTAGCATCCGTTAAGCCGAAAAAGATTAATAAAACACTTATATAACATGTTCTAAGCAATCCGTGAAAATATTTTGGAATTTTACAACGAGTCAGTACGTTTTACTTATTTTACAAAACTAGGCTGAAAAACACTCGTTTTCGCGCTGGTTTTCGCACTCGAACTAGTTTTCTTGCGAAAAACCAAACCCGAAATAAATTTTGGACCAACCTTTACGTTTGGCACGAATACCAAGGCACCATTGGGCCAAAAAGGAGGCCCAATGGGCCTTATATGCTTACGGCCGGAAAAAAAGGGGTAAATACCCCACCCTTTTGTAGTGTATTATAAATATTAAACTAAGTAGATATTTTAGCAAACAAAGTCCAGAATACTTCTCTTCAGCTGACCTTCATTATCCATTAGCCAAACCCTAAAGGTAAACCTCTAAATACATGAGATTACATGCTTGATTAGTAAGGTTTAAACATGAAAAATTAGTTCTTGATTAGTTTTAAACATGTTTAACCATCCAAAAACCATAAAAATCAAGTAAAACCATGTTTTGATGTTAAACATGTTTACAAACTAGGAACATATACTTTTTTGGTCAAAAACGCGGATTAGAACATGAATACAACGTTTTTACGGTTAGAAAGTTCGGTTTGAACCCAAAACCGAAACCCTAATTATCAAGGCTGTCACATGGATGATTTATGCTTGGTTTGATGTTATATGATATGTAGATACACTGAGTTTGCAACCCGAGACCAGGAGAGTCGTTTAAGCTAGCAAAACTCATCGAAAACCGACAAGGTAAACCCGTAACACTCTTTTAGGGGCTGTTTAGTATTAGGTTGTGACGTGCATGTTTTTAGCTTGTCAAAACTTGCAGGGACATTAGACATCATATAAATGAGTCCCTGTTCAAATTTGGTCATTTTTCGATAAACGGAGAATATTTGGTGAATTTATTTCCGTTTATGAGCGTTTATTTGGGAAAAATAGCTAAACATATTGAAATATTATGAAACTTGGTTTTGGAGTTTAATATGTGATGCTAAGATCACTGGTAAAGTTTGGGGATCATTGGAAATGCCTAAGTATGGTTTGTGCAATTATGGTTTAACCAAATTTTAACAGCCGAAAAACGCACAAAAAGGCATTTTGTCAAACGAGTTAGGTTCTGAAGATTTTTCAGGGGCTATGTAATAACATTGAGGCCATTTGTAAAAATTATCGGATTTTTCGGAGGTCGTTTGATATAAACGGGCCATTTATTACACGATTATAACCTATTAAATGAATTTTTATAAATAAATAATTAATCATAAAATTTCTGAAAATATTTTTATAAAATTCTCCATGTCTTAATGTATTTTTACAAAAATTTACATAATTTATATATAAGTACATATTTAGTTATGATTAATCAAAGATTTAAATTATAATTGTTTTAACGAAACCGGCAGTTTTGTGTTTAACGGACTGACTGGTATGTCAAAATGTCAAAAGTGGCCAAATATCATATTTTTGAATGATATTGATAAAAACGAACTTTTTACGAGAATTCCGGACAATTCGGGTGGATTGTGCGCGTTTTGTATAATTAAACCCGTGTGAAAACGGAAATGAACCCTGCGATCAAACCAGATACCGAAACCTTAAAATTCTTTAATAAATCAAATCATTTTATCAATCAATATATTTACTTAAGTTTATGTGATCTTACCTAATCCCGAAACACATAAACAACCAACTTGGCTAGGCTCGGGAAACGGTGAAACTGAGCCAAATCTAGTTTTAAACATTTCATAGTATACAACGTCACAATCTAAGACTATGGTCATGTTCTGGGCCTAACAGCTATACCCAGATTATTTATACAGCCCGACTTAGCTTGAAAACTGTACTAGTATTAACGATACGATACCGTTTATAGGAATCAGGCTTTAAGCGAGACACCTAACTTATTGATATATAATTTCCGTGCGAACTACGATAAGGTGAGTTTCACGACCCCCACTTTCTAAACTGTTTTACGAACTTTTGGGGTGAAAAGCATGTTTACATATACTTATATACTTGAAAACGTGTGATGATGTGGATTATCTAAGTACTAACACTTGACAAGTCCCCACAAACACAAGTGATTAACTTCGTGCCGGTGACGTGTGGATAGTACTATCGGTTTGACAAACCCAACTGATAGGGCCGGAGGGGTATGCCGGAACATATGTAAACCCAGTTGCACATTATCATTATATTTTTACATACTGTTATGTGGTGTTAGACATAGTACATACTTGGGGCAAAGTGGCTGTTAAATGCCAACGGGAGTGCATGGGCAGTGGAGGCCATGCGTTATAGCTCGTTTCGGTTTCACTTGTGGCTTAGTATAATACATCATACACATACAGATATACATACACACTATAAACTTTACGAACTCGTATACTGATTTCGTTGATACTCGTGAAAGTTGAAACTCACCAACTAGACGTAGTTGACCCGTTTTAACATGCTTTTCAGGTAAAGCAAAAGTGGAATGATTTGCTTACGTGCTTGGTGTTAGAAGAAGAATTGAATAGCTGTGAATAGACGCAGATATATAATATTAAATAAAAAGCTCGTAAACCGGTCATGTGATTCTCATCTAGTTTGTAAACATAGTACCAACCCATGTAATATGATGTAAATTAGTTTGTGAATTTCTTTATAAACAATGTTGTTGATACCAGTGTTATCTGTTACATTCCCGTATTACGCTTCCGCAACTACCTAGTCGGGGTGTGACAGAAGTTGGTATCAGAGCCATTGGTTATAAAGAATTAGGATGTCCCTTAGGATACCCTAAGATAACCTTAGGCTCGATTAACTCTGGGGATAAAATAATATTAAATAATATACACTGATGATTCTCGTGATGAACGCGAATGGACAAGCGGGTTATTATGGTCCGGAACATAATAACGGACTTGTTTGTACGCGGAAATTCGAGAAGAAGTCGATAAACAATCGAATAGGTAAAAACAGCAACATATGTGTATAAAATATAATAATAGATAAATATTTGTGTATATAAACGATTATTTGTGCTTATGTGTATAAATACCTGCATGTATTTTACTATGATTAATATAGTAGGATATTATTCTTATTACTAACAATTGTGCAGGAATATGTTGAGATCTACTGATCGTTTATCTAATACCCTACCAACATGGTCTGAGGAGGAGGAGGAGGATCCAGAAGAGGAAACTGGGGAGGAATTAGAGGAAATGGAAGAAGGTTCAGATGCGGTAATTCCCCACGAGGTACCCTCAGGTCAACCCGGCTTATCGGGTTACCGTTGTGACACCTATCCCCCTAGGGAATCCCCTAGGAATGTTGTAGGACAGGGAGCTACTAGTGCTTATCATTCACCTATTAGAGCACCCAGATCATCTACTCCACCCGTACAGCATACACCAGTACCCCCACCCACTATTAGAAACTGTTAGACCGCTCGTATTTCAGTGCGGCCACCTGAGCACACCTCTCCCCCACCTCGATCTACGTATCATAGGGGAGAAACATCACGTGTCCAGGTCACTGAGATATCTATTCCTACTTGGGGTTTACCCGCCCCGGTACCCGAGCCACCTCGTCATTCTGATTCAGCATGGTTGGGTTTAGCGACTGATCAGCTTTTAGAACAATCACATTCGATAAATAACCTAAACCAGCATAGACATGATATGCAAGATCACATGTGGTACATGCAGCAAGAAATCAGAATTGTGCAAAGATCCAGTGCTCACAGCCAGGGGCGTCTGGATTGGGCAATGATACTACTAGGAGTATGTTTAGCGGTTAATGCAACCCTAGTGGCTGTTGTTGTTTGGTTGTGGCTTCATGTTACAAAGAATGGATAGGACATAGTAGTATAGCCTTATGTATATAGTCTTTTGATATCCCAAGCAGCATTTTGTTACAGCGTGTTGGGCTGACTTGGGAGTTGTTTGTGGTTTAGTACTATTTCAAGCACTGGCCCTTATCGGGTTAAGTCTACATGTCACTTAGTGACAAATTTTGATATGCATATACAAGCGCTGGCCTATACCAGGTTAAGCCTATGCGCTAATTTTGGATACATATGTACAGTAATAATTATAATTAATACAAATGTGTTTTCTTTGGCATAGTTGTGTGTTGTGAAATTGTAATGTTGTAAAGTTGTGCTGTTCATAGTGAAACGATATTGATTATTATATAATTGATTATTTTATAGAATGGACCCGAAGAAAGCAAACCCTTTGTCTGAGGCGGAAGTGGCCGCAATGATTGCTCGTCAACTACAAGCAGTGATACCAACAATTGTAGCACAAGTCACTGCAGGCATACGTGCTAACAATACTGTTAATCAACCTACGAGCACCACCACGGCCACTGTTAATACACCTCCGCCGGACACTAATGTAGCCCCGGGTGTTACTACCCCGGTGAATACTGATAATGTCATAAATAATAATAACACTCGCCCAACTATGAATGTCACTGGGAACCCAGAACCTGTTGTGCACCCTGATAATATCTCGAACCCAAACCCTGTACCGGTTGTTAACACAACTAATAATGATAATACTCGGACCAATACCGATAATAACAATAATAACCGAGAACCCCCACGTCAGGAGTACTCATATAAACAATTTACATCCTGTAAACCGATTGAGTTTAAGGGTATTGAAGGACCTAGCGGGCTGGTCAAATGGATAGAAAAGACCGAATCAGTAATTAATATCAGTGAGTGTCCACCGAACCGCGTGGTCAAATTTGCTACCAGTATGTTTCTAGACCAAGCGCTGATGTGGTGGAACACGGTAGTCCAAATAAGGGGACAAGATGCTATTAATCGTATGTCATGGACTGAATTAAAAACCCTCATGCTAGAGCATTTTTGTCCTAAAAGTGAGATTCAGAGGTTGGAACACGAGCTATGGAATCTGGAAATGAAAGGAGCGGACCATGTGCGATACACGAATCATTTTAACGAACTGTCCGGCTTAGTTCCGTGGTTAGTTACACCGGAAGCGAAGCGAATTGAACGTTATATCTGGGGACTGACCCCTGCTGTGAGAAGTATAGTGAATTCAGTAGCCCACCCAACATTAGAAAGTGCTGTATCTCAAACGGGTGTCGTTACTTTTGATCTGATGAGGAGTGGAGTGATAAGGATGCCAGGTGAAACAACAAGTTTAAAACGAACTGATTATGGGTCAAGAATGCAAGGAAACCCTCAAAACAAGCGGGCTCGTCCGAATACCCGAAGTTATGTCATGACCAGTTCAAATGTAAAACAAGAGACCTATAAAGGGACGTTACCGAAGTGCAGAAGATGTAACTTTCATCATGTGGGTGATTGCAAACCGATCAATTGTCAGAAATGTGGAAGAACGGGACACTATGCCCCCCTAACTGTAGAACCTCCACCAACACTGTTAACCGTCCACCGCAATCAACTCAACTACCTCGACCTCAACCAACCCGCCCACAACTCAACCAACAAACCCCACCTACCACGAACCTCCGTGCCTGCTATGAATGTGGCAGTACGGTACACTTTCGGAGATACTGCCCCAATCTGAACCAGGGTGTAGCGAGAAGGCAAAACCAAGCACAAGCATCAACCTCCAACGCAGCTAGGGGACGCGCGTTTGTATTAGGACAGGGTGAAGCGCGTCATGATCCGAATGTGGTGACAGGTACATTCTTAGTTTCGGGTCAGTATGCTTCAGTTTTGTTTGATACGGGTGCCGATAGGAGTTTCGTATCTGTTAACTTCTTACCTTTAGAAAATATGCCGGTTAGTGAACTAACAAAACCATATACTATAGAACTCGCTAACGGTAAGTTTATACTCGTTAACCGAATAATCCCAAACTGTTCCCTTATCCTAAGCGACCACCCATTCCTTATTGATTTATTTCCAGTGGAATTGGGAAGTTTTGATGTTATAGTTGGTATGGACTGGCTATCTAAGTATAAAGCTGAAATTGTCTGTAGGGATAAGACCATTAGGATACCTCTTCCGAATGATGAGGCGAAGATTGTTCAAGGTGAGAAATCTGGTACGGTATTGCCTCTAGTATCCCAACTTAAGGCATTAAAGTATTTGCGCCAAGGTTGTACATTATACTTGGCGAGCGTAACAGTTAAGGAACCCGAGGAAAAATGAATGGAAGACATCCCAGTGGTACACGAGTATTCAGATGTATTCCCCGATGAGTTGCCTGGTTTACCACCGACCCGACAAGTTGAATTCCGTATTGACTTGATACCGGGAGCAGCACCCATTGCTAAGGCACCTTATCGACTTGCACCTACTGAAATGCAAGAATTGTCCAACCAGTTACAAGAATTACTGGACAGGGGTTTTATCCGACCTAGTTACTCACCGTGGGGAGCACCAGTGTTATTTGTAAAGAAGAAAGATGGGAGTTTTCGAATGTGTATTGATTACCGGGAATTGAATAAAGTGACTATAAAGAATAGATACCCCTTACCTCGAATTGATGACTTGTTTGATCAGCTCCAGGGTGCGAAGTATTTTTCAAAAATTGATCTTAGATCTGGTTATCATCAAGTAAGAATTCAGGAAGAAGATGTACCAAAAACAGCTTTCCGAACTCGATATGGTCACTATGAATTTTTGGTTATGCCGTTTGGGTTGACAAATGCACCTGCAGTGTTTATGGACCTCATGAACCGAGTTTGCAAACCTTACATTGACAAGTTCGTGATAGTGTTTATCGATGACATTTTGATATATTCGAGAAGTAAGGAGGAACACGAACAACATTTGCGGGAAATCTTAGAATTATTGAGGTAAGAGAAGTTATACGCAAAGTTGTCCAAATGTGAATTTTGGCTACAAGAAGTACAGTTTTTGGGACACATTGTGAATCAACAAGGGATCCAAGTAGACCCAAGTAAAATTGAGGCCAATACAAATTGGCAAGTGCCTAAGTCACCAAGAGAAATTCGCCAATTCTTAGGACTAGCCGGGTATTATAGAAGATTCATTGAAAACTTTTCAAGTATTGCCCAACCTCTAACCCTCCTAACTCAAAAAGATCGAGCGTATGAATGGGGAGAAGAACAAGAAATGGCCTTCCAAACGTTAAAATAGAAGTTATGTGATGCTCCAATATTAAGCCTTCCAGATGGAACTGATGAATTGGTGGTATATTGTGACGCATCTCGTAAAGGTTTAGGATGCGTACTGATGCAAAGAAAGAAAGTAATAGCATATGCTTCCCGACAATTAAAAGTACATGAAAAGAATTATACAACCCATGATTTGGAATTGGGAGCAGTTATCTTTGCATTGAAGATTTGGAGACATTACTTGTATGACACCAAATGTACCATCTATACTGATCACAAAAGCCTGCAACACATATTTGATCAAAAAGAGCTAAACATAAGACAAAGGAGATGGGAAGAACTGTTAAATGATTATGATTGTGAGATTAAATACCATCCGGGTAAGGCCAATGTAGTAGCTGATGCTTTAAGCCGAAAAGACAGAGTTAAACCATTAAGGGTACGAGCACTCGGAATGATTGTTCAAAGTAGCCTAACCGAACAAGTTCGTGTTGCACAAGATGAGGCTTTGAAGGCAGATCAGCTAGAAAAAGAAGAACAACATGGGAACGAAAAGAATTTTGAGAAGAAAATTGATGAAATATTCTATTATAAAAACCGGGTGTGGATTCCTACACTTCATAAACTCCGCGAGCTTATTCTTGATGAAGCACACAAATCCAAATATTCTATTCATCCAGGTACTGATAAGATGTATAAAGATGTTAAAGAATTTTACTGGTGGCCTGGCATGAAAAAGGATATAGCCGTGTATGTAAGTAAATGTGCAACATGTGCAAGGGTGAAGGCGGAATATCAAAAACCTTCGGGAATGTTACAGCAACCTGAAATCCCACAATGGAAATGGGAACAAATTACCATGGACTTTGTGACACACCTTCCTAAAACTTCCCGAGGACACAATGCTATCTGGGTAATTGTTGACCGATTAACCAAATCCGCACACTTTATCCCCATCTGTAACAACTACACCACCAAAAAACTCGCTCAAATTTACATCGATGAAATTGTATCTCGACACGGGGTACCTGTTTCGATTATTTCAGATCGAGACAGTCACTTTACTTCACATTTCTGGCAAGCAGTACAAGAAGCCTTGGGAACCCGAATCGACCTAAGTACGGCTTACCATCCCCAAACCGATGGTCAATCCGAACGAACCATCCAAACCTTAGAAGATTTACTTCGTGCTTGTGTACTGGACTTCAAAGGGAATTGGGATCAACACCTCCCGCTCATTGAATTCTCTTACAATAACAGTTATCATAGTAGTATACAAGCAGCACCTTATGAAGCTCTATACGGGCGAAAATGTAGATCACCACTATGTTGGACGGAAGTGGGTGATACCCAAATTTCAAGGTCAGATTTAATTCAGGAAACCACCGATAAGATTCACCAGATTAAGCAAAAATTGAAAGCTGCCCGCGACCAACAAAAGAGTTATGCCGATGTTCGCAGAAAACCGTTATCTTTTGAAATAGGTGATAAGGTGTTTTTAAAAGTATCGCCATGGAAGGGTGTTATAAGATTTGGAAACACTGGTAAACTAGCCTCGAAATACATTGGACCTTTTGAGATTATTGAAAAAATTGGTCCCGTAGCTTACCGATTAAAACTACCCTTAGAACTGAGCACTATTCACGACGTGTTTCATGTATCGAATATGAAAAAGTGTTTGACTGACGAAACGACAATAGTACCACTGTAAGATGTTCAGATCAATGAAAAACTCAACTTCGTAAAGGAACCGGTAGAAATTGTAGATGGGAAAACCAAACAGTTACCAAACAACAAAATTTCGTTGGTAAAAGTTCGGTGGAATTCAAAACAAGGACCCGAATATACTTGGGAACGAAAGGACGAATTCCGAAAGAAATACCCACACCTGTTCCTTAAAAAGAAAACCGATGACACATTAAATTTCGAGGACGAAATTTCTTAACGGGGGAGAATGTGACATTCGTGACAAAACGAGGTATACTATATTCACTACGTAACAAGTAAACGATAAATCGGTTGATTCGTAGTGCTTAAACGAGTAACCGACCGATAATAATTATGACCCGTATATATACTGAGGGGTCATATACGAGTTATATATATATATTGTAGAGGCTAACATATTGAAATTTAGGCCCCAGTACGTTTAAAACTCTTTAAACGAAAAAGGTTTCATTTATCGATACGCTATAAGCTTAAACGCAATCGTTAATATCAAAACGAGCATTGTAGCATCCGTTAAGCCGAAAAAGATTAATAAAATACTTTTATAACATGTTCTAAGCAATCCGTGAAAATATTTTGGAATTTTACAACGAGTCAGTACGTTGGCGCACTCGAACTAGTTTTCTTGCGAAAAACCAAACCCGAAATAAATTTTGGACCAACCTTTACGTTTGGCATGAATACCAAGGCACCATTGGGCCAAAAAGGAGGCCCAATGGGCCTTGTATGCTTGCGGCCGGAAAAAAAGGGGTAAATACCCCACCCTTTTGTAGTGTATTATAAATATTAAACTAAGTAGATATTTTAGCAAACAAAGTCCAGAATACTCCTCTTCAGCTGACCTTCATTATCCATTAGCCAAACCCTAAAGGTAAACCTCTAAATACATGAGATTACATGCTTGATTAGTAAGGTTTAAACATGAAAAATTAGTTCTTGATTAGTTTTAAACATGTTTAACCATCCAAAAACCATAAAAATCAAGTAAAACCATGTTTTGATGTTAAACATGTTTACAAACCAGGAACATATACTTTTTTGGTCAAAAACGCGGATTAGAACATGAATACAACGTTTTTACGGTTAGAAAGTTCGGTTTGAACCCAAAACCGAAACCCTAATTATCAAGGCTGTCACATGGATGATTTATGCTTGGTTTGATGTTATATGATATGTAGATACACTGAGTTTGCAACCCGAGACCCGGAGAGTCGTTTAAGCTAGCAAAACTCATCGAAAACCGACAAGGTAAACCCGTAACACTCTTTTAGGGGCTGTTTAGTATTAGGTTGTGATGTGCTTGTTTTTAGCTTGTGAAAACTTGCAGGGACATTAGGCATCATATGAATGAGTCCCTGTTCAAATTTGGTAATTTTTCGATAAACGGAGAATATTTGGTGAATTTATTTCCGTTTATGAGCGTTTATTTGGGAAAAATAGCTAAACATTTTTAAATATTATGAAACTTGGGTTTGGAGTTTAATATGTGATGCTAAGATCACTGGTAAAGTTTGGGGATCATTGGAAATGCCTAAGTATGGTTTGTGCAATTATGGTTTAACCAAATTTTAACAGCCGAAAAACGCACAAAAAGGCATTTTGTCAAAAGAGTTAGGTTCTGGATATTTTTCAGGGGCTATGTAATAACATTGAGGCCATTTGTAAAAATTATCGGATTTTTCGGAGGTCGTTTGATATAAACGGGCCATTTATTACACGATTATAACCTATTAAATGAATTTTTATAAATAAATTATTAATCATAAAATTTCTGAAAATATTTTTATTAAATTCTCCATGTCTTAATGTATTTTTACAAAAATTTACATAATTTATATATAAGTACATATTTAGTTATGATTAATCAAAGATTTAAATTATAATTGTTTTAACGAAACCGGCAGTTTTGTGTTTAACGGACTGACTGGTATGTCAAAATGTCAAAAGTGGCCAAATATCATATTTTTGAATGATATTGATAAAAACGAACTTTTTACGAGAATTCCGGACAATTCGGGTGGATTGTGCGCGTTTTGTATAATCAAACCCGTGTGAAAACGGAAACGAACCCTGCAATCAAACCAGTTACCGAAACATTAAAATTCTTTAATAAATCAAATCATTTTATCAATCAATATATTTACTTAAGTTTATGTGATCTTACCTAATCCCGAAACGCATAAACAACCAACTTGGCTAGGCTCGGGAAACGGTGAAACTGAGCCAAATCTAGTTTTAAACATTTCATAGTATACAACGTCACAATCTAAGACTATGGTCATGTTCTGGGCCTAACAGCTATACCCAGATTATTTATACAGCCCGACTTAGCTTGAACACTGTACTAGTATTAACGATACGATACCGTTTATAGGAATCAGGCTATAAGCGAGACACCTGACTTATTGATACATAATTTCCGTGCGAACTACGATAAGGTGAGTTTCACGACCCCCACTTTCTAAACTGTTTTACGAACTTTTGGGGTGAAAAACATGTTTACATATACTGATTTCGTTGATACTCGTGAAAGTTGAAACTCACCAACTAGACGTAGTTGACCCATTTTAACATGCTTTTCAGGTAAAGCAAAAGTGGAATGATTTGCTTACGTGCTTGGTGTTAGAAGAAGAATTGAATAGCTGTGAATAGACGCAGATATATAATATTAAATAAAAAGCTCGTAAACCGGTCATGTGATTCTCATCTAGTTTGTAAACATAGTACCAACCCATGTAATATGATGTAAATTAGTTTGTGAATTTCTTTATAAACAATGTTATTGATACCAGTGTTATCTGTTACATTCCCGTATTACGCTTCCGCAACTACCTAGTCGGGGTGTGACAGATTATGATGGCTGTAATATGAGCAGAAAGTCAACCTCAGGAGGATGTCAATTTTTGGGTGGAAGGCTAGTGTCATGGCAATGCAAAAAGCAGACTACAGTCTCAATCTCTACTGCAGAAGCTGAATATGTTGCTGCATCTGCCTGCTGTGCACAAATTCTATGGATTCAAAATCAGATGCTGGACTATGGTTTGAATTTCTTGAACACCCCTAGTCTTATTGACAATACTGCTGCATATTTTACTGTTAAGAATCCAGTTCAACATTCCAAAACTAAGCACATTGAAATCAGACATCATTTCATCAGAGACTGCGGTGAAAAAGGTTTGATTGAAATGCAAAGAGTTGATACAAGTGACAATTTGGCTGACCTTTTCACCAAACCACTTGAAAGAACCAGGTTCAACTTTCTTCTGAAAGCCCTGGGAATGATCAACTCTGATGAAATCTGATTAAGGATGTGTGCCTGGTTGTGTGTCTCTCTGTGATAACTGATTATTTTGTTAGAGATTACACATATTGAATGTTTAGTGAATATGCTTGATTATGTTACTTAAGTATGATATTTGAATATGCTACTGAATATGTTAACTGTTATGTGCTTTAACTGTGTATGTATGCAAAATTTGACATGTTTGATCTGATTGATAGGTTTGCATGATTATCAGTTGATGTGCATTTGTGATGTTAGAATAAGTGTCTGTGTTATGATTTACTTGTGAGAGTAAGCTTATTTGACATCACTGCTTTAATGCTTGACTATGTGTTTTATCTGATTATCTGATGTTGTTAGAATAGGCTTACACATGAATGTTGTTAATTTTTGCTTGTCCTGATAATATTGAGTGTCATTCAGATTTAATTATGTACTGCAACTGTTTATGTCAAAATGGGTTTTATGTCAAAATTTAGCGATTTAATGAAATTTCTAATGAATTTTGCATAAATACTTTATTTTGATCAAAACATGAGCATGTTGTTAATGGTGCAGAGATATGATAAGATTATTCAGTTCAAGCTTTAAAAGAAGCTTAATAGAAGGATTTTTTAAGAAAAGTCTTAAGTAGTTGTTTTTGCTAAAAACTATGTCATTTGCCCAGTTGGAAGGACATGCACCCGTGTATGTTTGGTCCTTAGATCTCTACAGATTCAAAGGATAGCTATTTACCTAAAAACTGAATGCATTTGGGGCAATAATAACTTGTTTCTTATTCCTTCACTTAAAACTATGTTAATAGCTCTAACTTTGAAAGGACATATATTCACATGTATTTTTGGTCCTGTTGACCACTTTTGGTCAAACAGGATAGCCATTAACCTGACAATGCAGAGATATTGGGGTGATAAAATATTAAACTGTGTTTAATGGGAAATGATAGTACATTAACTACTTAGCTGATCATATGGAATTAATAGGCTAAAAAGACCTTAGTATAGTCATTAACATGTATGGTTGCTTTCCCATGATGATGTAAAATCTTAGGTGATATAAACATAATGAAAATGCTGATCTTTATGTGGAGATACATAGTTGTCTTTGCATATCTCAAGATAAATCTCTCCAAATGATAGGCAGAAAAGTGATTCCCCAGTCATACACAAACCTGTTGTTATTTGGTCAACCAAAAATGAAACATCTTTAAATATGAAAAAGAACATGTTTTAAGAAAATTTGAGAAAATATCAAAAACAAGTGGAAGAATTAATAAATCAACCAAAAGTTGATAAGTGTTTTAAATATTTTATCAAACAAGAGGGTTACAACAAGAACTACAAAGATGTTAACAAAATCTGTCTCATCTTGAATGAAAGGCATGTTACTAACTGTAAGTCCAACGTTCAACCTCTATATATGTTTGAATCTAAAAAATACAAAAATACAATAAGTTCTGTCATACAAAAACAAGTTTTTGACCAAATACAGGAGGTTGGAGTCAAATTGGGGTGATCTGGGGAAAGCCAAATAAGCTTTGAGAAGATATATGAGGCATCATAGCACAGTGTTGACCATTAATGCATTATGTTTAAATTGAACCTTTATCATATCACCTAAGAAATGAAATTCATGCTAAGTTTATACCTGCTGTTAACCTATCTATGTTGTCATAATAATGCTGAGAATGAAGTATTGAGAAAGCTACATAGTCAATATGATCCCATTCTTGAGATCTTTTCAGAAAATGGAAGAAACTGTTTTGAAGAGAAATATAACTGAAATTTGATCTCTAAATGCACCATTTGCTCTTAAACTATGATCTGAAATGAAAAATATATTTTGACAAAGTGGTTTAAGTAAAAAAGTGTTGCATTTTGCCTTTAATTGGATGAATATGTAAGTTTGGGTAAGGTTTAATGTTTTATAACCTTTCCGGGCACAAAACAGTTGAATATGTTTGAATATGATATTTCGGGTAAGGTTTGATGATTTATGACCTTTCTGGGTAAGCTTAGTCATTTTTGACTAACTTTATGATTTTCGGGCATGCTTTGAAGTGTTTACACTTTCCGGGTAGAGTACACTGTTGTACTCATTTCCCGAGCAAACTTGAAGTCTTGAGATGATTATATGTTGTTATAGCTAGCTTTTAACAAGAAATTCTTGTTTCGGGCAAGCTATTCATGTTATATGCTGATTGTGATTCCAAGCAAACTTTATGAACTTAGTCAAGTACATCAAGTAAGCTTTGTGATTTGTGTGAATATGTTGTTAGGAAAGGTTTGTTAATCTTTCCGGGCATGCTTAGATATTACTATTTAAGTTTGTCATTTTTCGGGTATGGTTTGGCATGTTGAAATCCCTCGGGTAAGGGCATACCTGATGATTGAATATGTTTATCCTAGCAAGCTTAGTGCTAACATAGGATTTTCGGGCAAGCTCTTTGAAATTTTAGACTATAGCACACTTAAATGTTTATTTGTTTTAAATATCATTCCGAGCATGCTCTGTGATATGTGTGTTTATGATTTCATTGAAATTACAAGTGTTTTCCGGCAAACTTTGTTTTCCGGGCACACTTTATATTTCGGGTACACTTTTGTTCCCTCAATATACTTGGTAATTTCAAAACTTAACTTTCCGAGTACACAGTCTGCTAGAAATCCTTTTCCGGGCACACTTTGTACTATATGAAGGTTATTCGGGTATACATTGCATTAGAAAGGTGTTCGGGCACACTATTCTCTTGAATGGTTGCTCGGGCACACTATGTTTTCAAGTATGCTTGATTGAATATGTTATTTAGCATGATAAAATTGATTATGATTCTTATTAGGGTTTATGCTAGATAAGTTTTAATTTGAAATTGAGAAATCTATATGGGTGTCTTGATTGATTCCTAGTAAGGATGTTTATTTGATGTTTATACTTGATTATTTGCCTTGTGATTAATTTCTCAAAAAAATCTAGTATTTCGGGTAAGCTTTCTTCATTATGTCTTAACTCTAAATTAATTAACTTGATCGAGCAAGGTTTATAAATAGAAGGATTCGGGCAAACTTTGTATATTCAAAAATGAAAATTTTCCAAGCAAAGTTTGACCGGGTAATCTTTGTAAGTGGATGTATACTGAGTAAACTTTGAAAAGAATAATTCCGAGTAAGGTTTTATTAACTTAAAAGATAAATATTGTTTTTAATATCAAGTGGATAATGTTACTGTTTGACAGCTAATAATTCACAAAATGACAAAAAGCATTTAAAACCCACTTTCAAAAGGTATATAAGAGGGAGTTAGGCAAAATTTTCAACATTATTTTTCTCTCTCTCTCTCTCTCCTTCCACTGTAACTGCTTACTCGCAAAGAAACCCAAACCGACTTATCACATTCTATTATTCCTAACCCTAACTTGAATTAGCCCTCTAATTCCGACTCGGTAAGCAACATTAATGTGTTTTTTGACCACAATTAGACTATAATGGGCTTTGATTATGTATCTGATTACTAATACTTTGTTTATGTGTTTAGGTTATAAATTTGTCGAAGAACAGGTTCTTGATGATTTTTCTCTCTTTTCTTTTTTCTTCACTTTTATACCTTGAAATTATCTAAAAGTACTAAACTTTATAACTAATTTCACTTTCAATATATTTGTTTCTGTGATTCAGATATGGTAGATGATGAACCCAAATATGTCTTCGAACCAAAACATAATAAATGTGCACTTCTGCAAGTGACACCTGACAATGAGCCGATGGCGAGGATGATAACATGGATGGCACGGTCAAATGTCAGTTTTGCGTTCACCGAAAGCCCTGTCATATACATAAATCATTCTTTAGATTTCTGGAGATCTGCTGAACTAGTTGAGGACATAAATTGTAAACGAATTGAAGAAACTGTTGGCAGACAAGAAATCCACATTACAGAGGGGTTGATAAGAAGATGTCTACAGTTGAATGATGGTGATCATAATTCTATAAACTTCAGCACACCTCACTTGATGAAGATATTTGAAGAAACAATGGGGTATCAAGGAACTATACATGATGGATAGTTTCAGAAGGGTATGTTCCCTATGTTGTACAGGTTTCTTATTCACCATGTGATCCATGGATTTGCTCCAAGAAAGGGATCATGGACATTGATGAGTCATGACTTGGCAAATGCCACTGTTGAGATTATGTATGATCTACCTATCAATTTTTTCAAAGATGATATATTAAGGATTAGTAGGAAACTTGAAGAAGGATGAAAAGAAAATATTTTTAAAATATCCAAGGTTCCTACAGATAATTTACAATAGTGAACTTCAAGATCTACCCACTGTTGGAACTACACACAGACTGCAAAACCCTGATACATACAAAAGAATCAAGAATCCAAGTGTTTCAAATATGTACAACTCAAATGTCCCATTTGAGATATTACCATGGTTGTTGGACCATGATCTGAATGTGATGCATGTGCCTGAGTTAAGCTCAGAGGAGGAAGGTGAAGATGACACTGAGAGTAATGATGATGGAGACTCTGATGATGGAGATGATGATGTTGATGGAGTTGAAGGAGGAGATGGAGTAGCTGTAGAAGTTGTTGCACCTGAACAGGGGGAGCAATTTGAGCAAATTGAACAACCTATTCCAACACCACCACAAACACCACCAACAACAAGCCCAACTCATACTGATCCAATCATTTCAAGCCCACCTAACACACAATCACCACCACAATCAACTTTCCAACCTCAAACCATAACTCAAGAACCACCTGAATACGAACCACTCTTTACATCACCACCTACAACCTCACCCATTGACACAGACTTGTTCCAAAGAAACCTGGAGCTGTTGGAAGAAATTGTTGAATTGAGAAGAAGAAATGAGGAGGTGACAAATGAAAATGTGATGTTGTTTGAGAAGTTGATACAAGCTAAATTGAGAATTCAAACCCTGGAGCAGGAGGTTGAGAAGACCTCTGCTGCCCCAAAACAGGGGGAGAATGATAATACACCAATTGTCTCTGATATGAATGTTGCTGAGACTGTAACAATTGTGGATACTGCAGACAGTCTAAAGTTGATCTTGAATATGTATGATGATGATGATGATGAAGAGGAAAGTAGTAAGGAGAGGAGAATATTGGATGATGAAGAATATGAAGGTGATAAGTCAGATATTGGTGAACAAGATTATGATTACATTAATGAAAGAAGGGTTGAAGAAAATGTTGAGGTGGTGAATGAAATTGAAAAGATAAATATTGAAGAAAATGTAGCTATCAATAATGTGGCTACTGATATGTTAACTGACATAGCCAATGACGTCTTAACTGATGTACAAATAGAAGAAGAGACTGAAGTAGTGAATGAAGGAGATACCGCTACTGAGGAGCTAATACTCACTGAACCTGAAGCTGAACAACCCGAATGCTCCAAGAATATATAGTATGATGAAGAAATGGATGAACTTGAAAGAGACATTGATAATTTCCCTCAAGAGGATGAAGAAGATGTAAGGAGGAGGATTGAGAAAGGCAAGGCAAACGTTAATGTAGAAGAGCCTGCTAAGGCATATCCTGAAAAAGATGTAGCTTTTAGAGATGATGATATTGCCAATGCTGAAGCCCTAAGAGAAAAGGAAAATATCTTGAGAGAAACAAGAGATAGGGAGATATTGGCCCAATCCATGACTCCTGAAGAGATTACAGAACAGGAGGTCTTGATCAACCAAGCTAAGCTTGCAAAAGAAATAAGTGATGATGTGGCTGATCAAGAAGCAATTGAGACCTTGATTATGATGAATAGAGCTGAGGAAGTTGACAATTCCCTAGCTATGGTGATCAGTAAGTTTCAATCTCAAAGTCAACAACCAGAAACTGCTGAACCTGCCAACTTGAATACAAGTCTGATCATTGAAGAAAAAATTGGTGAGTCCATTGCTTCAATGGCTGCCAAGAAATGGACTGAATAGGTAAAAGAAGATTTGAAGAATCCCACTGACAGTTGGTCAGAAAGTGTAAATGTGTCTGAGCCTTATGAAACACTCAATCAGAAAAGAGAAAGGCTTTCTAAACTAAATGAAGAAATTGCTGAGAAAGTCTACAGATTTGTCAAAATTTATATGAGAAGAAAGAGGGCAGCTGAGCAAACTTAACAAGAAAGGTCTGCTAAAAGAGGAAAGTGGGATGATAAAAACCAGTATTTTGTTGAAACACAAGATGATGAAGCAAGTCCCATAAGGGCAATTCCTTTACAGACTTTAAGGCCAGATGAACATGTGTAGGGAGTGCCAAATGTACCAATTCTTGAGAACCCACCTTCTGATGAACCACAGATTGATGCAATGAATGATCTAACTGAAGATGAAGATGAGTCTGAAGATTCTGATAATAATGATGATGACCTTGAGAATGATGAGGCAATGAATGTGAAGGCTGCTAATGTTGTGTCCCCTCAAGTCACAATGACTGAGGAACATAGGGCAAACATTGAGCTGAGTGTTCTGGAAGCTAAAAAGAAAAATCCATTGGTTGTAAAGCTGAGAAAGCATGGGATAAGTTTTGAATCTTTGACTGATCTTGATGATGATCAGTTGCAAAGAAGACTTGATAAAGAAAGTGATGCCTTGAAGAGAAAGATGGAGGAAAAGAATAGAGATGCCCAGAAATACAGAGATTATCTCAGAAGGCATGACTATTCAGAAAAAGATCTATCTCACTTCACCTTTGACAAACTCCAAGATCTTTACAATAGTGAAAGGGAGAAGGTGATTGAAAAATGTGTAAAAGAGAATGAAAAGCTTGAGAAGATTGAGGAGTTGAAGAAAAAGTTTGGAGGCATGTGTGGTTATTTACAGCAGAGAGGTATGAAGCCTGAGATTGTTGAACATTTATCCAGAGAATCAGTGTTGGACCAATACAACAAACTGAAAAGAAAAGAAAAATTGAAAAGGGTCCAAGCTGAGAGCTCTACCAAACAGGCTGAAGCAACTTATGAACCCCAAGCTAAAAGAAGAAGAATTCCAACTCTGAGGGAGAAGGAAAAAAGAACAAGACAGATCAGCTGAAACCTCTGCTCCTCCAGATGCGAAACCTGAACCTGAGGATGAACCATTTCTCCCTTGGGAAAATGAAGAAATGATAAACATTCTAAGAAACATAATGATAAATCAAAGAGGAATGACTGAAGCAGACTTCAATGTCTTGGAAAAGGAGGATTTGGAATACCTCTTTTATATTAAAAAGGATGAATGGGAAAAATCCCTAAGGGAAGGAGAGAACCCAAGATACTATGCTGAAGGTAGGTTTGTACCTGTTGGATTGGCAAGAACTCCTGGCATGGATAAAATGTTAAAATAACTTAAAGCAGCAGGACACAATGTTGTTGAACTTGCCAATCTACCCACAGAGATGGTTGAGGCTATATACATTAATGTCTTTAACTTGAGGCCTAGCAAACCAAAGAAGACCATTCCCTTCAGGCCTCCTATTTCAAGAAGATTTCCAAGAGCAGGAAGAGATCAAGGAGGAAGAGGTGAATCAAGCAGTTCAACACAACAAAGAACAAGACCACATCTAATGTGGATCTACCAAGAGAACTGTACTTTGATTCTGTTACTGGTGCATTAAAGGTGATTATGGAGAGTAGACAATTGAGAGAAATTGTTGTGAGAAGTGACTTCCATGAATTCAATGAAGAACAATTGAGAAGGATGGCCACTCTCAGATTGTATGATTACAGAAACAGAAACAGATTGGCAAGTAGACAGATGAATGATCTGTCTAAATTTTTGTGGAAAGAAGCTAACAAAGGGTTCAAGTTCCTAAAAGAAAAGAGAAATTGGAGAACAACCCAAACTCACAAGTCAAGAAGGACTGCAAAGCTAAAAAGAATGGACATAGCTGAGATAGACTTTCAGATGACTTTCAGAGATGAGAATCCATTGTCCAACATGAATACTTGTATAAGTATGGGAAGAAGAATGAGACGCCCCAACTACACAGTACAGAAGAATGACATTATATCTGAAATTGAATACAAGGAAGATGATGATCATTTTGTACCGAGAAACTCTGATGGAAAAATACTGGGGATCATTAAGAAAGATGAAGACTTGACTACCAATGAGGACTTGATGGATATAAGGGATTTGGCTATACCAGAAAGTCACATTCACTACCAAGCCCTTAATATCTTCAAAATGAAAGCTGCTTCAGAGATAATCAATCGAAGACAAGCCATTCATAATGCAAGAAAGAGTCAATATCAATAGAATAGGCTTTGTTTTGTAATGTCTTCGGACAACTTTCTGATTATGTAATTTGCTTATGTTATTTGAATATGTAATTTTGATTTTTGATTCGATGTGTATTTTTGCTAAGTGTAAGTAACCATAGAAATGTTTTTGGTCAGCTGAGGTGTTCCAATCTAGGGGGAGATTGTTGAGTCAAAGATTTGACCAGAATGAAGTATATGGAAGATTGGAATCTTCTCAACCTCCTCAGAATTCACTATGGATCTGGGAACACCTTAGACATCCGAGGAAGGTTTTACTTAGCCGGGTATGATATTTTGTCTATCGGGCAAGGATTACTTCAAGAAGTATTCTTTAGTAAATATCCGAGCAGGATTTACAAATTAGTGCATTGCCGGGCAAGGTACACTAGTTTATGTAAATCCGGGCAATGTTCACTTTATCAAGCAAGTCTGTTCTTCAAAGCCAAGTATATTACTCTTCCGAGTAAGGTTTGGTTAACCAAGTCCAAGAAGCCAAGTGATTGGAAGTCCGGGCAAGGTATTCATTAATAAGTGTGGTCCAAGTATGCTTGATGATCTAAAGGAATATCTCAAAGTAATATCAGGCAAGGATCAGCTCAAGCGAGGAAGAGTACTCCCGAGTACACTTTGCTAATAAGTTATTTTATAGCAAAGAGCTAAAATGGATCATTGAAGAACAAGGTTGCTCGTAAGGATTTGTCGGGCAAAGTTTGACAAAGCCAAGAAGACTGAAGTCTACCCGGTGAGTATTTTACTTGGTAAAATACTCTTCAAGTAAAGTTTACCCGGAAACTTATTTCGAGTACACTTCTATGTTACCAAGTCCTAAAGGATGGCAGAGTACACAGCGTACTCGGAAAATGAAGATTTAAGAAAAGCCTACCCGGAAGACTTGTTTTACACTTAGTTGATTTTGAATATGTATGATTCTATTTAGGGTTTCTAGAAGGAATGACAGGTGTCCTAGGTTGGCAGGCCTATAAATAGAATGTTTAGGGCACGCCGCCAAGGGGGCACAATAAGGATAGACAGACACATTTATTGAGATAGAATATATCGTGTGATGGCTGTCCTAGGATTCCTAAAACCCTAAATCGATTATCCACTTTGTATGATGAAAATTATATAGATGGAAATCTTTTGAGTGAATCCTTTGTGTGCTTTCTACCTTTCATTATTCATAGCACCGTATATTTGTTATTGATTCCGCCTTTAACAAACGGATATCTTTCTAAATATAGCAACCCGTCATTAACTCTCTTGTCGGCACATTAATCTGTGTGAGTTATGACATGATTAAGTAAGATCCAGCTGAAATCGTGGGGCCTGACAATTGAAATGATTAGTTAAGAATTTGATGAATATGGTAAACCAATTGAAGATGAGGTCACTAAAGAGAAAGAATGGCTAGTTCAAAAATCATCAAGTTGAACCTGAGAAGCAATGTCTCAGACCGGTCAATTACTTTATAAAAGACAAAGATAGATACTGTGTTAAGGAAGTGTATAAGTATAGCTTATCTTAAGAAGATTCGAAAAATTGCAGTGAAGAGGTAGTTTTGGATCCAGTACTTTGAAAGTTTGATGGAATTGAAGTCCTTACCATGGCATGATGTGTTTGGCATATGTCAAAAGAAGTTGTTGTATGCACAGAAGGAAGGTTATGTTATCGAGATATGTTACTTTATCTTTTGACAATCCAAGTGTGGTTTCAAAAGTTGGACTCCACTGAAACCTAAGGTTCATGTTTCTCGAGTTAAGAAAGATCTTGAAACATGGGATTTGTCAAGACTTTGAGATATTTGAGACCTGATTCTTTGAAGGTCATACCGTTGTATCCAATGTAGTAGAATTTTCATAAACACTTCTTAAGGTGGTACTATGATGAATCAACAAGGGAAGCTGTGATCAACCTAGACAAAGGAAACAAGAAATATGATGTTATTGTTGTTCTTGATCCTATGTGGTTGATAAATTGTTCAGAGAAAGATATTGAAGTGCTTCATTCCTATAAAATTCAAGTTTTTCTGATAAGGGTGAGGAGTAGGCTCAACAATTCCAGCCTGTCGTAAATGTTTGTTATGTTAACAAAGTTCATTCTGGAAGAGTCTGGGAAACAAGTTGGATTACAATGGGAAAGGAAGAAGATAGGAATGTAAGTCCCAAAACAGGATCTTTCAATGTGATACCAATAAACCTGTTAGGCAGAAACTAACAAAAAGTTGATTCAAGATAAAGATGAACAAAAGCAAATCAACACACGAATGACTTCAAAACACATGTTATATTAAACGTCCGGTTCTTAAGCTCTTCAAAGAGGATTATAATATGAATGGAATCAAAATGTTATGTAACCCTACTCCACACCGTTCTACAAATTCATTGACCCCCAACAATGACCTAGTTAGAAGGTATATATAACGCCAAACACCCTAAGGCCCAAACCCACACAAAAGCCCAAAGAAATCAAGTGATTTCGGTGTTAAATGTTAGCCAAAACCCAAACCAAAACCCAACTAGATTAAGTATAAACCAATAAGTTTAGCCCAACAATCACCCCTTGGTTTATAGCTTGATCTTTTATTCGTGCTCCATCAATTCAGCATCAGGCTCTTTGTAAGCACCTGCACATAAACCTGTGTGTATAATCAATCCCACCATACCAGTATACTCCTTTGAAGCTGGATCATAAATTGGTTCAACTATAATTTGAAAGTCGCTAAGGGTCTTGATATCCTTTTCTCCAAATTTCAACAGGTCTCGCGGATCAACAATACGGTATTATCCCTTCTACAGCCATATAATAACTGAGCCGTCTCACCATCATACGTCCAAAACTTCATCACGTCAAGAGCACCTTCAGGAAATCTCTTGGTGATCGGAATGGAAGTAACTTTAGCAGTTGGAGACCACATTACATTCAGCATCGGCTTATTAGTATAGGGATCACGAACCCTCTTCGCTTTCTTGACAAAAGATTCAGCAGTAGGCATATCGGGGAACTCTCTTTCAACTTGGTTGCTCAAAAAGTTCTAGAAATTGGTGGCCTTTGGATCATGATTTGGGTTGTGGAAAGGAGCTTGTATTAAATCACCGAAATCAACTTTCTTCCACGGCCCAATATCTTTCATCTTCTTGTAGTATTCCATATTCCCAGAGTTGCGTTTGACCCACCACATTTCTTTATCAATATCGTATCCCAATGAAACGAATCTCGAACGATCACTATACTTGTCGGAGAAACCCTTTTGAGTTCCACCACAAATTTGTCCAGATGATCAGAAAACACGACGTCTAATTAGAGTTCTTCCTTATCAACATCTTCCTTTTGATTCTTTCCATTTGTTCAGCAGTCTTGGGTGGAGCGGCTTGGTATTTGAAGCAGGACGCAAACTGGAACCACTATCAACAGGAATATCTTGCTCATCACCAACAGTCTTATTACCGCTTATCACCCCCTTTAAACATATCTCCAAACCATTTAGCGAGATTTTGTTGGAGATCAACGTACAAAGAGGTAAAACCACCCGTGCTAGCCTGAAGTTCTTGAATCTGGGAGTCTTTATCAGTGTTTCCAGCTTCAAGCTCTTGAATACATACATCTTTCACCATAGAGTCTTGTTTGAGCTCAAAGACCCTACGTTGCAAAGCGTGTACATCGACTGGTTCGGCTTCCAAAGCAATCCCTTTACCCTTATCTTGTAAATACTTGTCTTGCATAACGTGGATGTGGGAAATCTTCTCAGATGCACTCAAGATTTTTGTCCAATTAGATCAGATTATTCGGAGGGTTCAATAGTCTTCTGAATATGGGCTTCAAACTCAAACACTTGCATTATATCAACAAAAACTTAATCTTCAGTGAGTTGGGCTTCAACAAATGGCTTTGTTCAGATTGAATCTCAATGATGGGCTCAATAGGTGTCGGTTGAACGGTTGGCATAATATCACTTGCCAGCACACCAGATCTTGGATCTTTCTTTTGACGTTTTCATGGAATAAGATCGATGGCTCGCTCATCTTCAACATCTTCATCTTCGGTCACAGTAACTGATTGAGGAGGTTTCAATGCGGTTGACTGGAGCCTTTCTTTAAACGTCTCGAAAGCTTCAAGTTGTTTAGAAGTGGGTACAGATTTTTGCACTTTGTGTTTAGTTTCCAAGGGTTGAGATGGAGAACTGTCAGATTCATCATCAGAAATAGTTTTAAAGGCAGTTGAATGCCTTTGAATAGGAACAACGTGTTCCTTAGCAACATTAGCAGCAAAAGTAGCCTCCGTCTCTGCAAATCTACCAAACTTTACCAGCGGATGAAGTCCATGATAAACTACTTTAGCCCCTTTGCTTGACTGCTTCATGACACCAAAGGTATTCGGACCCATGACCTTTAGATCAAGGGTCTCTACCGATTGATTCAGATCAGGATAATGAGAATCGATGACCATATGTAGAAACCTCGGATACATCATAAACATCTCCTTCTTCTTCCCTTTCAGGTTGCTTATCATCTCATCGAACACAAACTCTGAGAAGTTGTAACTCCAATCCATGATCAAAGCAACCACAACCAACATCTGAGTGTGGCTGATCTCGTTAGAACCCCCTTTCTTCCCTAGACACACGCAAAGAATGTGTGAATCAAGAACCTCCAACACAGATGAAACAGCTTTTTGATGAAGACCATAAAGAGGTATGTCCAACTTGTAGACGTGAGTAGGATTATTTAAATCATTAAAACTCGGCGGTTGGTCCACATATATCTCCTCCTTTACCTATTCATACAAAAATTCCATCTTAACATCCATCTGATAAATCGTGAAACCCATGTAGGAATCCTATGCCAAGAAAATGCGAATGGCCTCAAGATGACCCACTAGAGCATACACTTCAGTGTAATCTAATCCTTCAACATGACGAAAACCACGAACCACAAGCCGTACCTTGTTTCGACTAATAACCCCAGTATCATGTTGCTTGTTGCGAAAGACCCATCTTGTATCTAATGCCTTCTTTCCGTCGGGAAACTCAACCAATATCCAAACCTTGAGTTTCTCAAACTGAATCAACTCTTCATGCATAGCTTCCACCCAACTGGGTTCTTTCAATGCCATTTCAACGGACTTAGGTTCACATTCTTCAGTAGGATTTTGTGAAGAATGTGTTTCAGTAACACGTTCTTGTGGACTTGAAGACGAAGGCTGAGCAGTATTGGACAATTCTGAAGGATCGATATCCAGCACCGGAGACTTTTGAAAACCAACAAAGATCTCTTATTCTTCATCAACAACATTCGAAACCCCTACACCTGAGTTTCCTAGATCAACAACTTGAAACACATCAAGTGGCTTGAATAGTTCATTATAATTAAATAACCAATCAAGACTGACACTAGCATCGGTTTCATTCTCCTCTAGCCAAAGTACATAATAAAATTCCAAAATCTGCTTCGTTACTTTGTTATAAACTCTGTAGGTAGTGCGACCGACATACCCAACGAAGTAGCAATCATCAGCTTTAGCACCAAACTTTGGAGTTGATTCTAGATTCAGCAGAGTGCATGGGCATCCAAAGGCACGAAAAGGTGCCATAGTGGGCTTGTGACCATAAAAATTCTCATAAGGATCTTCATCTGCGCTTTGTTGGTCAGCACCCGATTTTAAACATAACACGCTATGTTGACCGCTTCAACCCAGAAGAACATAGGTAGCTTCGAATCGCACTAGATGGTCATTGCGGCCTCAATTAGAGTTATATCCTTTCTCTCAGCTACACCATTTTGTTGCGGTGTACGAGCTGAGCTGTATTGTCTGAGCACCCTCTTTCTGGCACAAAAATGATTCAACGTTGAATTTTTGAAATCTGTGCCATTGTCACAAGGAACTCCCTTAAGCTTCAAATTGAGTTGATTCTCCATAAGAACCACAAAGCTCTTTATCAATTCTGCAGTTTCAATCTTATTTGACAAGAAAAATACCCAAGTAAAACATGAGTAGTCATCAGTTATAACCAGACAATAATAACTGCGAGAAAGACTTAATACATTAACAGGACCAAACATGTCCATATGAAGCAATTGAAAAAATGAGGAGATGGTAATGACCAGTTTTGGCTTGTTGGATTTACGATGATGTTTGCCTAGAGCACAAGCTACACATTTCTCAACTGTAACAAAATCGTTAACATGCAAACCACGGACAATGTTGATTTTAGCAAACACGATTTAATGTTTTAACATTTGCATGACCAAGACGACAATGCCAAAACATGGCATTGTGTTCCGATACTTTTAAAAATAAACATGTGATATCATCTGGAACATTTTTATTTCTGTCGATCACGTAAGCATTATCTTTTCTTTATGATCGAACAAGTACCCAATATTCTGGTATGATGATATCAGTTTTAAAATCAAAGACTCTTTGTTTGTGAAATGTGTTGAAAAACCCTTGTCACAGATCTGCGAGACACTGAGCAGACTGTGTTTCAAATCTGGAACAAAATTAACATTTTTGAACTTAAGAACACCATTATTTACAGTACCCTTCTTTGTGATCATCCCTTTTTCTCCTCCTGCAAAGGAAACATACCCTCCATTAAATATTTGAATGTCATACAGTTGAGAGATGTCTCTTGTCATGTGCCCGGAACAGCCACTATCAACATACCAAGGTCTGATGATATTCCTCCATTGTTGTTCCTGCACGATGTGCGATATTATGGTCTTCTTGGGCTGGGTAAACCTGATTTATCTGCATGTTACGAGTTGCCATGAAATGTCTTCTTGGTTACCTAAGATTGAAGTATTTTGTGATTTGGACAACAAAGATTTAGGTAACCATTTATAGTTGGGTTTTAAAATATTTTGACTAACGTAAACAGTTGACTTTGTCTTTGGTTTGCCGACGGTAGTCATATTGGACTTTGATTTCCAGATCGATTTCGATCTAGAGGCCGAGTTTGGTCTTGGGACCGAAATCGATTTTTCATAACGCTTTTGTAACATGGTAGGCTTAGTCTGATGGGATTTCAACCTGTCAGCCTTGTTTCTTTACCAATCACTGTGTAGGTCCCAGAACGACTATCCGAACGGATTTTGCACTTGATAAATATTTCGAGACGGGTGCGGTGAAATCAAACAACCGAACAAAATAATTGAAATATAATAAAGATAGTGAACGATCTCGTTGTCGGTTAAAAGATAAATAAAATTAATAATAAAGAACCGACCCAACCAAGGTGAGGGGGGAACGATTTACACCTTACAACACACACACACACTATCTAGAAGCCTTTCTTCATCAATCTGCCATACCCTCCGCCTTTCTTCATCAATCTGCCACCACCTCCATGTAACAATCACCGCCGTCTCCAAATCCCAACAACTAAGCCGCCACCCACCCGAAAAATGGATTCCGGCCATTGGCTGCCAGAAAGCAGTTTCGGCCACCACAACCATCACACTTTGCCCCCACCTTAACAGCTATCGTCGCCGCCGTATCTCTTTCTTCCACCTTCGGATTCCGGCCACCAATTCTTTCTTCTTTCTTTCTTTCTCACCATTCGGAAAAACGAATGGCGGAATAACAGAGCCACCACCACTACCGCCAGAAAACGGTTCCGAAACACCAGATCTGGCACTTGTAGATCCCGAACATCCCGATATACAAGGAGAGTCTTCAAACACGCTTATTTCCTACTTTTTTTGCGGATCTAGAAACTTTATTTTCAAACTTCAACGAGTCTTTAACATCTCGGTTCGGGTAATAGCGGAAATAGAAACCGAATATCAAGAGCAAAGTGAATCATAAGATTCGACCCACTCTGATACCAATTGTAGGTCCCAAAACAACCATCCGAACAGATTTTGCACTTGATAAACATTTCGAGACGGGTGCGGTGAAATCAAACGACCGAACAAAATACTAGAAATATAATAAAGAGTATGAACGATCTCGTTGTCGGTTAAAAGATAACATTGATAATAAAGAACCGACCCACCCAAGATGAGCTCCCCTTGGGTGAATGATTTACACCTTACAACACACACACACTAAAATGTAAATAATTAGGACATATATATATATAGAAAAACAAATGCTATCTAGAAGCTTTCTAACCGTTGAAATAAAGGTGTGTTCCCGAAGCTCTCGTTTTGTGTCCGGTTTTGCCCGTCCACATTAATAATTATCTTGACCAAAATATATAACGCGTTTTGTCATTTGATATCACAGGTCACTAAATTGGCCTTACAAACTGTTAGAGGGGTTTGCCTTGTTATACCTTAATTTATTAGAATTAAAATTATTGAAGGTATCTCGAGGCATATTCCTCTGTTTATGTCCGTAGTATGAAACATAAGGATAGTGTGGGCAATTTCTAGCAATGTGACCGGGAATGTCACAATTAAAACATGTTTGTTTTTTAATATAAAAATAATCGTGGTCAACCCCTGGTCTTGACCTGTTGTGTGAGCCAGTTTGTCCTGCTTTGGATTGAACATTTTATTTATTGCAATTATGAACACATGAACTTCCTTCTTTAACAAAATTAGGTGACAAATGTTTATGAAAACTTTTGTTTTTATCCATTTTATTTGAAACCACACCACAGGTTTTAAAAGTTTTAGATATATCAACCACACAAACATTAGTAGCAACATAATCCAAAACAGCCAAATTTAAAGAAATAGCAGAATTAATGTTTTTTTATTTAAAAATAGGTAAATCTTCCTCCTCATTAGTCCAATCCTCTATAATTACTTCTTCTGCACGTAAAGCAAACACATTAGTACATTCACTCTCAATGCTGGTTTAGTAGATTTGACTTAACCATGAATAGTTTTGCCATTTGCAGACGGCTTGCTGTACTGCGTGAACAGTTCCCTTGCTTCTTCTTCTTTAGTGAGAGTATGCCCAGTGTAAATATCATTATAATAAGGAGGAACCACATTATACCCTTACCCTCACCCTTGTTCTCTTTCCATTTTAAACGTTTTTCAATCATAGATTCAACAACACTAGAGACAACGAATTTCTTAAAATTGAATTTGGCGTTTTCAAATTTATTAGTTAATTTTGCAATCTCCAACTTAGAAGCGTCTAACTTAGCTGTTAGCTCGAAAATTTTCTATTTTGCATCTAAGTGGTGACAACATTTTACGCTAAAATCGGTTTGAAGTTTGGAGAAATCCTTTTGCTTTGCCTCTAGTTTATCTTTTAATGCTTTTCAAGTTTCTTAAGGGTGAAATTTTCATGTTTTATGCCTTCCATTTCTTTAATCATATTACTATTATAAACTCTATACAGATCTACCATATTAATGCATGATTGAGAACACAATTTAGAACTTACCTCAGATGAGCTAGGAGAAGTAAAGGCCATGAAAGAAAACTGAAGATCCTTTACTTGCTCCTCTGCATCGTTCTCCTTTTCAGTAACATCGATTTGAGCAAGATTCACAGTTTGATTGTTTATTTTGAGTGCTGCCATATGATAATTCCAATCATACTGCTGAGCCACCAATTCATGCTCATTCTCTCTAGCACCAGCTGCATTTTCTTCTCTAGCCCTGCTTACTGGAACCAGTGTCCTTTCCCTATTCACCTCATTAGCTGTATTCGTGCATTCATGAGCGAAATGACCCAGGTCGAGAAAGTTATAACACCTTAGAGTGTCTTTATTAAATCCCACTTTCTTGTTAGCTGGCAGATTCTAGTTGTTTCTGCCTGTTTTCTTTGTAAACTTCTTTGCTCTAAACACGGCCATAGCTATTTTCCAAGAAATATCCATTTCCTCCACATCATTAGGATGTATTTGATCTAACTCAGCAACTACAACTGGTTGAACCAAATCTCCTGCAAGAAAAGCATTGTAGCAGTTCATGAAACCTGTCATTAAGGCAATGCTTTCTTGGGTCTCCTTTGAAATAGCAGGAACTTAAGTGGGAGACTGATTGGAAGATCCAACAGCTGATTGAGGCTTAGCTGCTGGAGCAGATTGTTGAAAGAACTCAGGAGTAGGATGTGGTGGTGGCTGAGTAAACTGACCTTGAGAGGACCTAATCATTAAGATGTTGTTCTGAGCTTGCTATGGATGAGCATATTGACCCTTAGATGGTTTGAACATAGAAAAATTGTCCTGTGATATGAGAGCATTATTAGAAGCAACACTGTAGCCAACCGCACTATAGGAGTTAGCATGATTTATGGCATGTTGCTTGTCATCCATGTCACTGGACTTAATGATTTCCATCACCTCTGACAAAGTTAATCCGACAAGGTCCTTAGTCTTTTTAGTTACTACAACATTCATGTCCCATCTTTGTGGCAGAGAGTTAACCAGCTTGTTATTTTTTTCAATAGAAGTCAGATTGATGTTTGCTGATCGCATTTCAGTGACCAAGGTATCAAATCTTTGAAGCTGTCTCTCCTAAGACTCTCCCAGAACATGATTGAATATATTGAATTTTTGTCGCAACAGATCATGTCGACTCCATCTCATATCTTCATTTCCCTCATACACCTCAATAAGGGATTCCCATAATACTTTAGCATATTGTAGCTCTCTGAATCCTTGAGCAATTTTAGGTGAAAGTGTCATTGTTAGAGTAGTAAGAGCCTTATCATCCTCTTCAACCTTTTCAAAATCCTCGTCGATGTACAGTTCGATGGGCTTTACAACTACTTCATCACTATTCTCTCTCTGATAAGCGATAGGCTGAGGACCCCTGACAATGCTTCTCCAAATCTTTGCATCCTTCATCTTCACGTACTTTTTAAACCTGAACTTCCACTCAGCAAACCCCTCATGAGACAGTAGACGAGGCACACGAGTAGCAATTCTCGTAATGGAATCCAACTCTTGGTGCAATGCGGCATTTGATGATGTGTTACTTAATTAGTCCATTCTATAGTCCAAATAGCTGTCCTATCGTCTAATAGTAAGTTATAAGTCCAATTAGCCAAGGCCCAAAATGACTAGGCCCAAATTCAAACTGAGATTCGAGAACCCAAGAGCAGAGAAAATAACAATTAGACCCGAGAACCCTTGATTTGAGCCAAGAACCATGTATTTTAACCGAGAACACTTAAGCAGAGGACACAATAGCCGAGAACGATGGGATGTAGTCGAAAACCTTGAGTACTTAACCGAAAACGAACAAATTAGGCCAAAAATCCATATACTTGCCCGAGAACAAAGATTTGTTGCCGAGAAACATTGATTTTGGCCCGAGAACGATCTGACGATGCCGAGAACAATATAAAGTTGACTTGGTAATCTTGGTAATGAATATTATCCTGAGAATTTAGGGATTTGAATTTAATTCAAAGATCAAGTCAATTATATCCCAAAAATATCTCCAACTAACCAGATGAATACGATGAATACACATATCTTGATTTCCACGAAGCTTTCAAAGAACATCAACCAAGAACATGATTTTGAATCCTTAATATCACAAACACCAAGCCTAGAATAGGTCTATAGGCTGTGATACCAATTGTATGTCCCAAAACAGGATCTTTCAATGTGATATCAATAAACCCATTGTTAGTCGAAAACTAACAACGAATTGATTGAAGAAAAAGATGAACAAAAGCAAATCAGCACACGAATGACTTCAAAACACACATTATATTAAACGTTGGGTGCTTAAGCCCTTCAACAAGGATTACAATATGAATGGAATCAAATTGCAATGTAACCATACTCCACGCCGTTCTACGAATTGATCGACCCCCTATAATGACATAGTTACTGTCACACCCCGAAAATCTTAACTTAACATAGCGGAAGTCTTAACTTAAGCCTTTCGGGTTATGACAGATTCCGATAGCCAATAACAATAGACAATTAATAATAAAATCTTCATCTTCTATTATAAGAAAATATTTTACAATATCAGAGTTGATTACACATGCGAATGCACGGTTTACAATACTTCAACTTTAGTTCAAACACCACACGCTCTCGTTTCCATGCCACCTCGAAATCTTCACTTACCTGAAAATCAAATTAAAATAAGATCAACACAATGTGTTGGTGAGTTTCCTTTTATATCAAAATAGTCATATATATATATATATACATACGTACATATATGAGTCGAAAAACACAATCCATTTAACAATCAAATCTGATAACAATTCGTGTGTAATCGTCACTACACCCCGAATTATATCAAAATATTCCGTGTATAATGGTCTACCGCCATTATATCACAAATACGTGTGTAATGATCTACCGTCATTACATCACAAGTAATAGGCATTTTATTCTTAAACAAATTGAGTTGTTGTAGACGAGCAAAGAATACAAAATTACGTATGACTATCATAGTTGATAACCCGATACATACAATACTCAAAATATTCCCACTTTTAACCCAACGCGAATGGATGTGGGGGCGTCACCACAATAGATCTACTAATATCCATGTGTTTTTTTTAGGGTTAACTGTTACTTATCCCAACTAGATAATTAAATATCGTTTTGAAAACATTTCCAGTTAAAAATCGGGGGGGGGGGGGGGGTTTGATAGAGAAACTCACTATCTTAAAGCTTTTTCAGAATTCCCGTGTCCTATATTAGAACATGTTTTGTTAATAAAAACTTGATTTTAGTTTTATACAAAACTCTTTTTAATTTATTAATTTTACTCTAGTATACACATATGCACATAAACACATAAACAATAAGCGATACACATAGTTGGGTTTTCCGTTAGCTATTAATTAATTAAATTAATTAATAAAAAATTAAAATATAAGAACATAATTTAAGATTCAGTTGCTGGAATTTTTCAAGAAAATATTAATCTTTTATTTTTCACAAAACTTGACGGTTTCGTCAGTATTGTCGGTTTTATGCTTAAAATGCGTTAATTCGGTTTTCCGTTTAAAATGTAACTTATAACTTATGAAAAATACTTTTTACATAAATATTAATAATGTTTTATAAGTTTACTTGTGAAAATATATAATTTTCATTTTTGTTAATATTTTCTTAAAATAGCAACTTTTTAACGTTTTCATGTCGGTTTTCGCGACACAAACCGTTTAGGACTAAGTTTTATCATCTTGCCCTTTTCTCATGTATTAAATTATGCTATACATGGGTATTTTAACACTTTAGGGGATGTTCTAAAACAGGCCCTAATAGTTGTGTCGGTTTTGCTTAAAAAGCCGACTTTTCGATCGTTTAAGTTACCGATGAGTGAAATAAATTACACAAGTCTATACTAATCATCCTATGAACTAAACACACATATAATAGCATATAATTCACCATAAATAGCAGTTTTTACCATGTATGTTCATAAGACACGTTAATCGAGTTTTTCGGTTCCTAGTTCGTCTTTTATTTACCTTAACAATGTTACTAGTTTAACTTGTTATTTATGTACAATTATGTTTAAATATCCTAAAAATCAAGATTTTAATATATTTTACAAGTTCCTAATAAAAAAAATTTCACTTTTAAATTGAAGGTTCTTATTCTATTTTCAAAAGAATCTAATCTTCATATTTTTAAACATTGTCTTTCTTAACAAAATCAAGTATGATTCCTTTAGATGTTTTCATACCTTTATAACTACTTACTATTATGATATTCTTAAATTAATCCATCTTTAATCATTCATTTAAGTTGTTAGGGTTTCATACATCCATCCTAAAGAATCTATTCCATTTTATTCTTTTAATTTCACCATTTAACAAAGTTTCTATTATAAATAAGTCATTGTTTATTTCAATAAAGTTTTTAACTAATCCAAGTTTCAAACTATACATCCTATTTTGTTTAAGTTGTTATTAATCATTTGTTGTTTCCATCTATTACAAGTATTTAAAATCGAAATCTCATTTTCATCATTCATTAAAATTAAAGTTTCCTTATTTAGTAATTCCAACACTTTTCAAGTTTCAACTACTAGATCTAACATGCAACCTATCTTACCAACATTTAATTCATCCCACAACATCTTTTAATTAAAAAATCCATACAAAACCTCCAAATTAACTTAATATTAAAAATCCCCAATTTTCACCATCATGAACATATTTATGTGTGATGTTAAGAGTGTGTGATTCCTAGCTTCAATCCTTCCTAATAGCTCCTTAATAGCCTAATCCTTTCCTTGATCTTGAATTAGACTTTCATGTTATTGATTATGTGCATGTGTGTGTTAATTGTTAAGCATGAAATTGAGTTGGATGGTTAGGGGTGGGTTGGGTCGTGGGTTTTAAGGGAGTATGAGGGAGAGGTGTAGGGTGATGAGTTGGAAGGTTAGAGTGGTGATTTGTTGGGTTAGAGTGGATAGGTGGAGTGCTTAGATGGTTAAGAACTCACAAGTTTCTTGAAAATAATGATTAGAGGGTATTTGGGAATGTGTGATTGGAACACTTGGGGTGTTGATGTGTCCAAGGTGGGGTGGGGGCAGCCTAGGGGGGTGGGGTGGGTATATGAGGGGTTTAATCAATAACTAGGTGATTTTCGGTTATTCGTTTAACGTATTTCGTGTTTTAAATATTCAAACGAACTCCGTTTGTTAATAATTTTTATAAGTCTTTGAACGAAATCAAATTCCTAAAAGTATGGACCATAAAAATTATTTTTTTGAAAATAATTTATGTGGGGCCCTTTTGGGTCTTGTACTGGCTCGGGTTTACTTATTTTCCAAATTTTGTGATTTGAGCCTTCCTAAATTATATTTTTATGTTGTCTCACATGTTTTCATATATATTTTGAATTTTTGAGATTGTTTAAGCAATCTAATAATTTATTCGCTTTCTGGCTCGTTACCCGAGGATTTTGCACATTTTTCTTGTTTCGTGCCGAAATTTGGACTTTTTGTTGACTTTGCAAGATATTGAACTATATTAAAGGGAAATTTTATTAATAAAACGATATTAGGATGAATAATCATGATTACAATAGTGAAAACTTTGCCAGGTGTTACATTCTTCCTTCCTTTAAGAAATTTTGTCTCGAAATTTAGGAAGTGTAATTGGCTTCTGAATCTACTGGAAATAGATGAGGATATTTTAGTTTCATCTGGTCTTGTCGTTCCCAAGTGAACTCAGGACCTAGTCTTGAATTCCAACGAACTTTGACTAGCTTGATTCGATTCCGTCTGAGCTTCTGTATTTTCCAGTCAATGACTTCTACAGGCTCCTCGACAAATCAGAGTTTGTCATCAACTCGGATATACTTAACGGGAACAATCAGTGATTCGTCGGATAAGCATTTCTTCAAGTTTGATACATGGAACACGTCGTGTATTCCGTTCAATTCTGAAGGTAATTCGAGTCGATAAGCTACAGGACCAATTTGATCAATGATCTTGAATGGTCCCACATATCTAGGACTCAACTTTCCTTTCTTTCCGAATCTGATTACTCCTTTCCAGGGTGATTACTCCTTTCTTTCCTTCCTTTCTTTCAACAGAACTTTATCTCCTACTTGGAATTACAACGGCTTTCAACGATTGTCAGCATAACTCTTTTGTCGGTCTGCTACAGCCTTTAACCTATCTTTGATCTGGAAGACCCTGTCGGTGGTCTCTTGAACAATTTCAGGTCCTGTCAGTTGTTTCTCTCCAACTTCAGCCCAACAAAGAGGGGATCGGCATTTTGTCCCAAACAAGGCTTCAAACGGTGCAGCCTTAATACTGGAGTGGTAGCTGTTATTATAGGAAAATTCAGCTAGCGGTAAATGAATATCCCAACTTTTTCCGAAATCGAGAACGCAGGCTCGTAACATATCTTCCAAGGTTTGGATGGTTCTCTCGCTTTGACCATCGGTCTGAGGATGATAAGCGGTGCTCATGTCTAAGAGTGTGCCTAAAGATTCTTGCAGAGATTGCCAAAATCGGGAGATGAAACGACCGTCTCTGTCGGAGATGATGGAAACAGGTACGCCATGTTTAGCCACAATCTCTTTCAGATATAATCGAGTTAACTTCTCCAGGCTATCTTTCTCGCGAATGGGAATGAAGTGAGTGGATTTTGTTAATCTATCTACAATTACCCAAATAGAATCATGGTTATTAGGGGTAGTTGGAAACTTAGTCACAAAATCCATTGTAATGTTTTCCCATTTCCACTGTGGAATCTCAGGCTGCTGTAACAGTTCAGATGGTTTCTGATGTTCATCTTTTACCATTGAGCATGTCAGATACTTACTGATGTAAACCGTTATATCTCCTTTCATGTTTGGCCACAAATAGAATTCTTGGAGATCTTTGTACATTTTGGTTGCTCCTGGGTGAATTGAGTAATTGGATTTATGAGCTTCGTCCAATACTAGATTCCTTAAATTTCCATAACGTGGTACCCAAACTCGATCGATCAAGTACAATGTACCATCAAACTTCGTTATGAATTCACACTCGAGACCTCGTAATTTCTCGGTTTTTATGTTCCGAGGTTTCAAAGCTTCTTTTTGTGCATCTCGGATTCGAGTGGTAAGGCTTGTTTGAATCGTTAATCCTAATGCACGGACACGTAGTGGTTTTTCTCTTTCCTTCATACCCAATGCATCAGCTACGACATTTGCTTTACCTGGGTGGTGGCGAATGTCGGTCGTAGTCATTGAGTAGTTCTACCCACCTTCGTTGCCTCATATTTAAATCCTTCTGATCAAATATGTGCTGGAGGCTTTTGTGATCGGTGAAGATTATGCACTTGGTGCCATAGAGTTAGTGTCTCCAAATCTTGAGTGCAAAAACAAATGCTCCTTATTCCAAATCATGAGTTGTATAGTTTTTCTCGTGCACTTTCAGTTGTCATGATGCATAGGCTATCACCTTTTCTTTTTGCATAAGCACACATCCAAGGCCTAATCGTGATGCATCACAGTAAACTATGAATCCATCCGTTCCTTCGTGAAGGGACAAGATTGGTGCACTACACAACTTTTGTTTAAGCAGTTGGAAAGCTTCTTCTTGCTTTTTGGTCCACTCATATTTCTTGTCTTTCTGAGTCAATTGGGTTAAGGGTTGAGCTATAGAAGAAAAGTTTTCAATGAATCTACGGTAATAGCCAGCTAGTCCCAAAATTCTCGCACTTCAGTGGGTGACCTTGGTGTCTCCTAATTCTTAATTGCTTCAACTTTTGTTGGATCAACTAGGATACCATTCTCATTGATTACATGTCCTAAAAAGTGGACTTCTCAAAGCCAGAAATCGCACTTGGAAAATTTAGCATATAGCTTTTCTTCTTTTAGCAATTCTAAAATCAACTTCAAGTGCTGTTCTTGTATCTTCTTGGTTCGTGAGTATATTAGTATGTCATCGATGACTACTATCACGAATTTGTCCAAGTATGGCTTACAAAGTCTGTTCATAAGGTCCATGAATACAGCGGGTGCATTCGTTAGACCAAATGGCATGACCAGAAATTCATAATCGCTATAGCGAGTTCTGAAAGAGGTTTTAGGAATATCTTCTTCTGCAACACGTAAATGATGATACCCTGACCGCAGATCGATCTTTGAGTAATAGCTTGATCCTTGCAACTGATCGAACAAATCATCAATCCTTGGTAATGGGTACCGATTCTTAATGGTGAGTTTGTTCAGTTCTCTGTAATCGATACACATTCGGAAAGAACCATCCTTCTTTTTCTCAAATAAGACTGGAGCTCCCCAAGGTGAGAAACTTGGTCTTATAAATCCTTTGTCTAGTAATTCCTGAAGCTGATTAGATAACTCCTGCATTTCCGATGGTGCTAATCTGTATGGAGATCGAGCTATCGGAGCAGCATCTTTAACCAGATCGATTCTGAATTCGACTTGACGCTGAGGAGGTAATCTAGGCAAATCTTCAGGGAAAACATCTGGAAAATCCCGCACTACAGGAATATCCTCTATCTTTCGCTCTTTAGCCTTCGTGTCGACTACGTTGATAAGAAAAGCTGGACATCCTTTCCTGAGCATCTTTCGGGATTTTGTGATACTAGAGAGTCTTAATTCTGGGCTACTCCGATCTCCTTGAATATTTAGACCTTGACCAGTTGGGGTTGGTTAACGAACTTTATTTTCGGAACATATGATCCCAGCTCCATTTTTGGATAACCAATCCATTCCTACTACTATATCAAAACTGCCTAATTCTAAAGGTAGAAGATCGATTGGAAACCTATGGTTTTCTAACAGAGTGTTGCAATTTCGGATTACTTCACTGGTCTCGATTAGTTTTTCGTTAGCTAATTCAATTGAGTAGCTATTATCTAACTTACTAGGTTCAATATCGAGAAGGGATTTGAATTGGTTAGAGACAAAACTTAGGTCTGCTCCGGTGTCAAATAGTACATAAGCATAATGATTATTAACGAGAAACGTACCGGTGAATATGAATGAGTCCTTCCGGGCCTTTTTCGCGTTCATCTCGAATGCTTTGCCCCTATGTGACAATCGTCAATTTCAGGTTAACCTCGTTAACTCAACTCCGTTAATTCAAACTTTAAGATCGTTGAATCTATAACGCATACTTCATTACATTTAAACTAGGGTTTAAATGACGCTTAACACTTACTACATGTGTAGTAGTCTTTCGGGATTTGCACCGAAACGCAAACGATTGAGGAATAAACGAAGCACACTAAAACACTAATGATGTGATAACTATGTGTTAGGATTATGTGTTATATTATTGTCATGATTATGTGCAAGTTAGGATAGAATGTTCTAGAAAAACAACACTTGAAAGTAGAAGGACTAGAGTGTAACTTGTTTGTTTATAAATATATCACAAATAAACAAACCCTAACCTATTATTCTAAACCCACAAGACCCGATCGGCCCTCCCTTGTTCTCTCCTGGCTGCCGTCCACAAACACACACACATACACCATCAATTCAAGCCATTGATTGAAGAACAAAGTGCTAGGAAGGTATATTTGATCATCCTTCACATCCTTGTTGATTGAATTTGATGTTTGTTGGGTTAATAACAAACCCTAGCTGGCCGATTTTGTTCATGCATATGATTAATATGATTGTTGTTATTTGGATAATGAATTGATAACTAGTTGATAGTATTGCATGTTAATTGTTGTGTCCTTGATTGTGAGTTCAAATAAAACCCTAATCTTGTAGGTATGGTGTAATTGATATGCATGGATAGTAGTTATAGTGTCTAGAGGGTTATATGGATGCATGATAGTTCATAGATTGTTATTATGATGAGTTTTGATGTGAACAGATTCTGGACAGAACGTATATACGATGTTTAACTGACTGTAACGAAGTGTAAACGTGAAAATTGATTGAGATTGTGGGTACTGCAGTAAACTAGGTTGAGTCTAGTTTCTATGAAGTATAAATTCGTAATTTTTGGATAATTGGAAGTATACTTTTATGATTTTACAAAAACATGATGCAGAGCTGAGCTGTTAGACCTGCTGTTAGGTTATGTTGTAAATTTTATATCTCATGAACTACGAGACCAATTGGGTTGGTTCCACTTCTGGAGGTTGACTCACTGAGTTAGGAACCAAACCCAAGTGGTCTTGCATTTATTGGATTTTTCGTTTAACGGGAATTGCAAATAACATTCTGATGTGCATGAATCTGACTGATATAAGTTAGCTGTAATGTTTTGATCATTATGAACAATCTATATGGAATAAAAATAAGATAAAAGATGTTCTGGAAACCTAAGATATGTATGCTCCTGTGGTAATTTTTGGTAAATTAATTGAGACGTTATAATCGGTAAACTAGTGCAATCTTTCAAGTAGAAATTCTGTCATAACGAAACTAGCTGCTGAGTTGTATAGGAATGCATGAAATATGATAGTTTTTATATAATTGTTGTATTTTGACCAAAATACCCTTGCGGGGAATAGTTGCTAGTTGATTGCCATGAATTGACCAAATTGCCCTTATGGGGAATAATGGTTAGTTAGTCTTTGTTTGTTGACCAAAATGCCCCTACGGGAATAATTGCTAATAAGTATGTTATTAATACGTGACACGAAAGTAATTGCTCACTCATGTATCGTATCACAATTTTACTTGTTTAAGTCACACACGATTCACAAACGAAACACGAAACATGTTACGTGCATAGGTATTATGTGCCGAGTCTAGAGACTCGTTAAACATTCCGATACTTAGAAAATCTCTTTGTTATTTTAGAACGCTAGAGAGTTTTCTACGACGCGCATCACTCGGTGATCTAGATCGGATATTCTTCGCAAACAGTGAGTTCACTTACCCCACTCTTAAACTGTTTTCAAACGTTTTTCACTTGGGGGAGATAACATACTCCGATAAACATATTTTCTGAGATAAACGCATATGAAAGATTTTGTTATAAATTATATATCACTTGTAAAGGCTAAGCGGCATACGTAACATTTGAAGTCCCACACATCGGACCGGTTAATATTTGGAATAGCGAGTCACTTTTGGGTAGTACTACTGGGTTTGACAAACCCCACCCGACGCTAAGCTCAACTGGAGGTTGAGTGGGTGTAAATTTTGGCTAACACTTACCATGGTCTGGAGGACCTGGTGACGGGCACTTGATAAACAGTCAGCTTCGGTCGCGAACCACTTAGCGATACTTGTTGTATAGATTAGCTACCTATCGATATATAATTTGACATAACACTATCTGGTAATGCAAAACACTTAAACGCTGTAACGTGGTTACACACTCAAACGCTGTAACGTGGTTACACACTTAAACGCTGTAACGTGGTTACACACTCAAACGCTGTAACGTGGTTACACACTCAAACGTCGTAACGGGGTTACGCAACATTTAAACGTCGTAACGAGGTTACGCAAAACGCTAAACGATTTATCTTATTTTACTTGTGAACTCACCAACCTTGTGTTGACACTTTTAGTATGTTATTCTCAGGTAGCCGAGGCGGGCGCGCGGTTTAGGAGCATGCATTAATGAAAACACTTTTATTCTGCAAACTTAATTTTAACAGTTACATTTGGTTTTAAGTCGTCCTGCGTGACGCAACTTTTGAATTAAGGTTTTACGCTTCCGCACTTACTTTCATTTAAACGTTTTTCTTTGGTTTGGTTATAACTAATGATTCCGATCCTGCCAGTTCACACCCTCTGACGGTAAAACTCCGTTAGTGGATTTTGAGGGTGTGACAGATTGGTATCAGAGCCATTGGTTATAGCGAACTAGAAACTGCATGCATACTAGACTATAACCGCGACGACCCATTAGTTATAATGATACGCACTGCATAGGTTTGTGTAGTCTTGAAATCTTATTTCTTTACCTCCTTCACTCTTACGCGCGCATATACACGGCTTACCTGTAGGAATGTCGACGCCACCCTCATCATCATCCGATTCGATGACGCATGCTCACGGGAAGGAACCGCAGTTACCTACTGCCTCGCCACCCCGTGTAGTCCCGGAACTCGAAGCTCCTGCACCGAAGAGGTACCGCCCATCCGGAGGCCTGTATGAAAACAACGTTAGCTGGGATTGGTACCCCAACATGATCAGACGTATGGTCTACCGTGAACAAGTTCCCCCATTGCCTCACCCGAACCATCCTACTTACCCTAACACTCTACCACCCATAACCGAACCTGTGGAGCGAATTCTCGCAGCTGTCGTTTCTTGTTTGGAGCGTGATGTGGGTTACATGCGCTACACAAGAGAGAACGTTTCCAGATTGTTAAAAGACGAAACCGAGAATAAGGAGGAGATGGCCCGCATGGCGGCGGCAATGAAAGATATGCAAGGGGCTAGTGATCAACAGATGAAGGTTATGATGAAGATGCAAGCCGAAATGATAGACTTGAAAGAGCAACTCCAAGAAGCAAGGACCCGAACTGAGATAGCGTTAGAACGTTGCGATATCCTACAAATGCAACTTGCTCAGAACGCAGCAGAACCTGAGGCAGAGCCTGAGGCCGAGCCCGAGGCAGAGCCTGAAGTAGAACCTGAAGAAGATCCCGAAGAGGAGCCTGAGGAGGATCCCGAGGAAGATCCCGAGGAGGAACCCGAAGAAGAACCGGAGGAAGAACCGGCTGAGGAGGAGGCACATTCAGAAGTGTCCTCAGATGACGACATCTAGTGATGATGATACTTAGATGGAGGGGTTGTCTCCATCCTAACTATTATTTTTCTATGATTTTAAGGATTGATTGGAAATACTTTGTAGCGAATACAATGGTTTTAATCATGAGTTATTATTTAGACTAATATGTGGTTGTGATGTGATGTTTTTTTTTTCTTACCTATCTTTTATTACATGTATGGTGTGTTGTATATGAAAGAAAAATTCATGTTTAACATTTTATACTGTGATTCTAGGAAATGGCCGGAAGAAACGCTGGACGAGGACGTGGTAACATCAGCATGACTGCAGCTGAACTCCAAACTCTGCTGAATGACCATGTTGCTGCCGCTTTAGCTGCACACGTTCAGAATCATACTGGAGGTCCAAGTGGAACATGTACCTTCAAGAACTACCTAGACTGCAAGCCCAGTACGTTTAAGGGCACTGAGGGAGCTATAGGCTTCCTGCGTTGGGCTGAGAAGGCCGAGTCGGCCTTTGAGATGTGTAATTGTCCCCCTGCCAGTAGGGTCAAATTCGCTGCTGGGACACTTGAGGATTCCGCCCTCACTTGGTGGAATTCGAACTTCCAGATCCTTGGATTGGAACTGGCTAACGCGATGAACTGGGAGGAGTTCAAAAACATGATGCGAGAGGAGTACTGTCCGAGGGAAGAAATTTCGAAGTTAGAGTCGGAGTTTTGGTCGTTGAAAATGGTGGGTTCAGAGATTGAAAGCTACACTACTCGTTCGCACGAGTTGGCAGTGATGTGTCCGCGGATGGTGGATCCGCCGAGCAAGAGAATAGAGATGTACATTGATGGGTTAGCACCACAGATTCAGGGTATGGTGACGTCTTCCAGACCAGCCACGATCCAACAAGCGATCCGTTTAGCTCACAAACTGACGGATCAAGCTGTGACCCAGGGTGCGTTACCACCAAGGGGTTCGACTGTTAAAGCCCGTGACAACCCGAGTAATGACCACGTCAGCAACAGTAACAACAACAGTAACCCGAACAGCGGAAAGAGAAAGTTTGACAACACCAGAACTTCATCCTCAAACCTCCCACCGCAACACCACTACCGTAAGCCCGAATTTACTCGGAGTTTCAATACTCAGAATCACAACAACAACAACAACAACGGTAGCGGGCAGGTTTCGAGCGGATATGCTGGAAAATATCCAAAGTGCAACAGGTGCAACTTTCATCATGTTGGCCAGTGTGACCGTGTCAAGTGTCAAAGATGCGGAAAGATAGGTCACCAAGCGAAGGAATGTAGAGTTGACCTTGCGGCGAAGGGTGCTCCTAAGCCACCGATGACGACTAAGGGATGTTTTGAATGCAGACAGGAAGGTCATTTCCGGAAGGATTGCCCCAAGCTGAAACAGAATGACAATAATGGGGGTAATGGAAGTGGCAGTAACGGTGGAGGAAATGGCAAAGGAAGAGCGTTTGTGATTGGATCGGGTCAAGCCCGCAGAGATCCGCATGTGGTGTCTGGTAAGTTCCCTGTAAACGATTGTTTTGCTTCTGTTTTGTTTGACACTGGAGCTGATAGGAGTTTTGTGTCAAAGGCCTTTAGCCAACTTTTAAACCTTACTCTAACCCCGTTAGACGCTAAGTTTCCTGTTGAATTAGCTAACGGTAAAACTTTAATAACAACTCATATACTTGCGGGATGTAAGTTGAAACTGTCAGGTCATGTCTTTGACATCGACCTTATTCCTTTTACGCTTAGTAGTTTCGATGTCGTTGTCGGCATGGACTGGTTATCCGAGAACCGAGCGGAGATTATATGCCATGATAAGATAGTCCATATTACCACCCCTTCTGGCGAGATCATTTCGGTCCGAGGCGAGAGAAGCGGCATGACCACCAGCGTCATTACCCTTATGAAGGCACAGAAGTATTTACGAAAGGGTCATCCGGCAATTTTGGCGCAGATTGTTGAGAAACCCGCGGAGGAGAAACGAATTGAAGACATACCGGTTGTGCAAGACTTCCCGGAAGTTTTCCCGGAGGATTTACCTGGACTCCCTCCTATTCGTCAAGTCGAATTTCAGATCGAGTTGACACCCGGTGCAGCACCCATAGCACGAGCCCCGTATCGGCTCGCACCGGCGGAACTTCAGGAGTTGTCCACCCAGTTGCAAGATTTGTTGGATAAAGGTTTTATCCGACCTAGCTCATCGCCATGGGGAACCCCTGTCTTGTTTGTCCGAAAGAAAGACGGGACTTTCCGAATGTGCATCGACTACCGGGAATTGAACAAGGTGACGGTCAAGAACCGTTATCCTTTACCCCGAATTGATGATTTGTTTGACCAGCTTCAGGGATCGAGTTACTACTCGAAGATCGATCTACGATCCGGTTACCACCAGCTGAGAGTGCGCAAAGAAGATATTTCAAAGACAGCTTTCAGAACGCGGTATGGTCACTACGAGTTTTCGGTTATGCCTTTTGGCCTAACCAACGCACCAGCCGTATTTATGGATCTCATGAATCGAGTATGCAAGGCGTACCTCGACAAGTTCGTGATTGTTTTCATCGATGATATTCTCGTCTATTCCAAGAACGAGACTGACCACGAAGAGCACTTAAGGATAATTCTGGAACTACTGAAGAAGGAACAACTGTATGCTAAACTCTCGAAATGTGAATTTTGGCTTCGCGAGGTTCACTTTTTAGGACATGTGATCAACGAGAATGGTATCCATGTCGATCCCGGTAAGGTAGAGGCCATCAAAAACTGGGAAGCACCTAAGACTCCGACTGAGGTGCGACAATTCCTAGGACTGGCCGGCTACTATCGGCGTTTCATCGAGGGATTTTCAAAGATTGCTCAACCCCTCACCGCTTTGACTCACAAGGGCACTAAGTACAACTGGGGTGACGCGCAAGAATCCGCTTTTCAACTGTTGAAAACCAAGCTTTGTAGCGCCCCTATTTTAGCTCTCCCCGAGGGAACGGAAAACTTTGAGGTACACTGTGACGCATCTATACAAGGTCTCGGTTGTGTGCTGATGCAACTCGAGAAGGTTATAGCCTACGCCTCTAGACAACTACGGGTTCACGAGAAGAACTACACGACCCATGATTTGGAACTCGGAGCTGTGGTGTTTGCTCTCAAGATATGGAGGCATTACTTGTACGGTACCAAGTTTACCATTTACACCGACCACAAGAGTCTCCAACATATCTACGATCAGAAGGAGCTGAACATGCGACAGCGTCGTTGGGTCGAGCTGCTTAAAGATTATGATTGTGCCATCAAGTACCACCCTGGCAAGGCCAATGTGGTGGCCGACGCCCTCAGCAGAAAAGAAACAGATAAACCCAGACGGGTGAGAGCATTGCAACTCACGATTCATGCCAGCTTACCCGATCAGATTCGCGATGCGCAACTGGAAGCTTTGAAAGATGATAATCTTCCATCGGAACTCATGCGGGGCATGAGCAAGCAACTTGAAACAAGATCGGATGGGGTCCGATATTTTGAGAACCGGATTTGGGTTCCACGATACGGAGAGTTGAGAACTCTAGTGATGGACGAAGCTCACAAGTCCCGATATTCTATCCACCCTGGCTCAGATAAAATGTATCATGATTTAAAGGCACTTTACTGGTGGCCGAACATGAAAGCTGACATTGCCACCTACGTGAGCAAATGTTTGACTTGTGCCAGAGTCAAGATAGAATACCAGAAACCATCTGGCCTTCTGCAACAACCGGAACTCCTAATGTGGAAATGGGAACACATCTCAATGGACTTTATTACGGGTTTGCCTAAAACACCGACGGGATGCGATACCATCTGGGTGATCGTTGACCGGTTGACTAAATCGGCGCACTTCCTAGCGATTAAAGAAACAGACAAAATGGAACGACTGACTCGAGTATACATGAAAGAAGTGGTGTCTAGACACGGAGTGCCTGTCTCGATCATTTCCGATCGAGATTCTCGTTTCACCTCGCACTTTTGGAAGTCGCTGCAAAGCGCACTGGGCACCCGTCTCGATATGAGTACAGCATACCATCCTCAAACGGATGGGCAAAGTGAACGGACTATTCAGACCCTGGAGGATATGTTGCGTGCATGCGTTTTAGATTTCGGAAAAAGTTGGGAACCCCACTTACCCTTGGTAGAGTTTTCGTATAATAACAGCTACCACGCAAGTATTAAGGCAGCGCCGTTTGAAGCGCTGTACGGACGGAAGTGTCGATCACCACTCTGCTGGGCAGAGGTAGGTGATAGCCAAATCACTGGTCCGGAACTGGTACTCGAAACCTCGGAAAAGATTGTTCAAATCCGAAATCGCATGGCAGCAGCACGAGATCGCCAAAAGAGTTACGCCGACAAGCGCCGAAAACCTCTCGAATTTCAAGTGAACGATCGGGTGTTACTCAAAGTTTCACCTTGGAAAGGTGTGGTTCGCTTTGGTAAGCGAAACAAACTCAACCCACGATATGTTGGTCCGTACCGGATAACTGAGCGCATTGGTCCGGTGGCGTACCGACTGGACCTACCAACAGAACTCAGTGGCGTACACGATGTATTCCACGTATCAAATTTGAAGAAATGCCTATCTGATGAAACCCAAGTAGTCTCGTTGGAGGAACTACAAGTTGATGAACAGTTACGGTTCATTGAGGAACCAGTCGAGGTTTTGGATTGAGAAACCAAAACGCTCAAACGCAGCAAAATTCCAATCGTTAAGGTTCGTTGGAACTCGAGACGTGGACCGGAGTTCACATGGGAACGCGAGGATCACATGATGAAAAAGTATCCTCACCTTTTTGAAGGGCGAACCAAACACCGAAAACCGCGAAACCCGGCAAACCGTCAAACATCACCGGAGGTATGAACTAAATTTCGGGACGAAATTTCTTTCTACTAGGGGATGATATGACAAACTGAAAATCTTTCTTACTTTTTCAGGCTCTCATCACGACTTGACTCAAATTTTCGGGACGAAAATTCTTTAACATGGGAATGATGTGACAATCGTCAATTTCAGGTTAACCTCGTTAACTCAACTCCGTTAATTCAAACTTTAAGATCGTTGAATCTATAACGCATACTTCATTACATTTAAACTAGGGTTTAAATGACGCTTAACACTTACTACATGTGTAGTAGTCTTTCGGGATTTGCACCGAAACGCAAACGATTGAGGAATAAACGAAGCACACTAAAACACTAATGATGTGATAACTATGTGTTAGGATTATGTGTTATATTATTGTCATGATTATGTGCAAGTTAGGATAGAATGTTCTAGAAAAACAACACTTGAAAGTAGAAGGACTAGAGTGTAACTTGTTTGTTTATAAATATATCACAAATAAACAAACCCTAACCTATTATTCTAAACCCACAAGACCCGATCGGCCCTCCCTTGTTCTCTCCTGGCTGCCGTCCACAAACACACACACATACACCATCAATTCAAGCCTTTGATTGAAGAACAAAGTGCTAGGAAGGTATATTTGATCATCCTTCACATCCTTGTTGATTGAATTTGATGTTTGTTGGGTTAATAACAAACCCTAGCTGGCCGATTTTGTTCATGCATATGATTAATATGATTGTTGTTATTTGGATAATGAATTGATAACTAGTTGATAGTATTGCATGTTAATTGTTGTGTCCTTGATTGTGAGTTCAAATAAAACCCTAATCTTGTAGGTATGGTGTAATTGATATGCATGGATAGTAGTTATAGTGTCTAGAGGGTTATATGGATGCATGATAGTTCATAGATTGTTATTATGATGAGTTTTGATGTGAACAGATTCTGGACAGAACGTATATACGATGTTTAACTGACTGTAACGAAGTGTAAACGTGAAAATTGATTGAGATTGTGGGTACTGCAGTAAACTAGGTTGAGTCTAGTTTCTATGAAGTATAAATTCGTAATTTTTGGATAAGTGGAAGTATACTTTTATGATTTTACAAAAACGTGATGCAGAGCTGAGCTGTTAGACCTGCTGTTAGGTTATGTTGTAAATGTTATATCTCATGAACTACGAGACCAATTGGGTTGGTTCCACTTCTGGAGGTTGACTCACTGAGTTAGGAACCAAACCCAAGTGGTCTTGCATTTATTGGATTTTTCGTTTAACGGGAATTGCAAATAACATTCTGATGTGCATGAATCTGACTGATATAAGTTAGCTGTAATGTTTTGATCATTATGAACAATCTATATGGAATAAAAATAAGATAAAAGATGTTCTGGAAACCTAAGATATGTATGCTCCTGTGGTAATTTTTGGTAAATTAATTGAGACGTTATAATCGGTAAACTAGTGCAATCTTTCAAGTAGAAATTCTGTCATAACGAAACTAGCTGCTGAGTTGTATAGGAATGCATGAAATATGATAGTTTTTATATAATTGTTGTATTTTGACCAAAATACCCTTGCGGGGAATAGTTGCTAGTTGATTGCCATGAATTGACCAAATTGCCCTTATGGGGAATAATGGTTAGTTAGTCTTTGTTTGTTGACCAAAATGCCCCTACGGGAATAATTGCTAATAAGTATGTTATTAATACGTGACACGAAAGTAATTGCTCACTCATGTATCGTATCACAATTTTACTTGTTTAAGTCACACACGATTCACAAACGAAACACGAAACATGTTACGTGCATAGGTATTATGTGCCGAGTCTAGAGACTCGTTAAACATTCCGATACTTAGAAAATCTCTTTGTTATTTTAGAACGCTAGAGAGTTTTCTACGACGCGCATCACTCGGTGATCTAGATCGGATATTCTTCGCAAACAGTGAGTTCACTTACCCCACTCTTAAACTGTTTTCAAACGTTTTTCACTTGGGGGAGATAACATACTCCGATAAACATATTTTCTGAGATAAACGCATATGAAAGATTTTGTTATAAATTATATATCACTTGTAAAGGCTAAGCGGCATACGTAACATTTGAAGTCCCACACATCGGACCGGTTAATATTTGGAATAGCGAGTCACTTTTGGGTAGTACTACTGGGTTTGACAAACCCCACCCGACGCTAAGCTCAACTGGAGATTGAGTGGGTGTAAATTTTGGCTAACACTTACCATGGTCTGGAGGACCTGGTGACGGGCACTTGATAAACAGTCAGCTTTGGTCGCGAACCACTTAGCGATACTTGTTGTATAGATTAGCTACCTATCGATATATAATTTGACATAACACTATCTGGTAATGCAAAACACTTAAACGCTGTAACGTGGTTACACACTCAAACGCTGTAACGTGGTTACACACTTAAACGCTGTAACGTGGTTACACACTCAAACGCTGTAACGTGGTTACACACTCAAACGTCGTAACGGGGTTACGCAACATTTAAACGTCGTAACGAGGTTACGCAAAACGCTAAACGATTTATCTTATTTTACTTGTGAACTCACCAACCTTGTGTTGACACTTTTAGTATGTTATTCTCAGGTAGCCGAGGCGGGCGCGCGGTTTAGGAGCATGCATTAATGAAAACACTTTTATTCTGCAAACTTAATTTTAACAGTTACATTTGGTTTTAAGTCGTCCTGCGTGACGCAACTTTTGAATTAAGGTTTTACGCTTCCGCACTTACTTTCATTTAAACGTTTTTCTTTGGTTTGATTATAACTAATGATTCCGATCCTGCCAGTTCACACCCTCTGACGGTAAAACTCCGTTAGTGGATTTTGAGGGTGTGACACCCTAGCATTTTAACCTTTGAGTTTGGGACACTCATTTCTGAAATGTCCGATGACACTGCACTCGAAGCATCCGTGAGTTCGGCTTCCCATGGGTGTTGCTATTTTCCTGTAGCAGTCGCGGGTCATATGGCCAAATCGATTGCATTTGTTGCACATCCGGCATTCATCACTATGGTTCTTTACACACCTACTACAAGTGGATCCCTGTCCTGGGCATCCTCCTGGTCCCCTTGCGTTTGCTGCAAACATCCTTCCTGCTCCTTGGTTTTTCTTGAACTGTCCTCTGAGTTACCATTCCATTTCCGTTTGAGTTCTCTGGGTTTCTGAATCTTTGTAACTGTTTTTCGTTCAGGTTCAGTGATAAAAACTTTCTTTCCGGTGTCTTTTAGAGTTCCTGTACGAAATGCATTATCAGTTAAAGATTTTGGCCAGCTATCGGGCTGACTGGATAGTGGTTGGTTTGGAGGAGGTAACCATTCCTCGGATTTCGGGAGCTAAGCCCCAAATGTACCTCTCGATTCATGCATATTCAGGCGTAACCAGTCGAGGTACCAGTCGAGCCAATGCGTTGAATCGGGAAGTATATCCTCCAATGTCAGCACCTTCCATCTTTAACTGCCAGAATTCATATTCGATTTTCTGAAGTTCGTTTCGGGGACAGTACTCCTTTAACAACATTTCTTTTAATTCTTCCCAGGTTAGACGGTAAGCAGCATCTTCTCCAAGATTTTGAATTATGGAGTTCCACCACTCGAGTGCCTTATCACGGAATGAACGTACTCCGTATTTTATCCGTTCGAGAGGAGTGCAATAACTGATTTTCATTATAGATTCCATCTTCTCAATCCATCGGATAATTTCCAAACGTCCCTCGGCACCGGTAAATTCTTTCGGTCCGTAACCTTGGAAAGTTTTGTATGAGCACCCGCGTACCGTACTAACCGATGGGTTTTCGTTTATATTTTCGGTTGTAGGAGTTCCTCCATTTGAAGTATTAGTTGTATTTAGGGGTTTTTGGCTTGCGTTGTGGTTAGCCTCATGTTGCTCGAGTGCCGTACTTACAAGTTGAGCGATTAGTTGAGCTAGCTCGTCTTGAGAGGAAGGTAGTCCGGACGCTTGATTATTTGTTGCTTGTCACACCCGGCCCTGAGCGGCGGAAACAGCCGGGCGCGCGCGAGTGGGAATTGATACTTAAGCACGGGCCATTGCAAACATTCAAAGTAAGATTTTCATTGCGCATGAATAGTTTAATACAAATACATTACATTGTTTAAAAATTACATAAAAACATCCAAGTATAAAAATTGTTGAAGATTTCCACGCCATATCCCCATGCGCGGCGGGAACAACCACGCGCATCGAAGGGATAGAACTAAAATCTTCCAAAAAGCTAGTTTAGATGTTCAGCGTGAGGTGCTCTAAGTGTGACTCCATGCGCTACCTAGTTATCTCCTGAAAGACACGTAAAAACATTTGAATCAGTATAAACTGAGTGAGTTCACAAGTTTTAGTAACTTGATAAATCGTATTGCATCATAATCTTGATACAAATCATTCTGAAACATAATTCTGATAGCATCATTAAAACACATGCTTGGTAAAACATAGTTATATCAACATATTCTGATAAAATCGTTCCGCGGGTTACGCGCGAACATTTCTGGGAACTGTGCTCGTCTATGCAAAGTGGCGCTGCCACTACGAGCTAAAATAAGTAATACCGTCCCGCGGGTTACGCGCGAACGTTTCAGGAACATGTGCTCGTCCATGCAAAGTGGCGCTGCCACTACGAGCTAAAATAATAATACCGTCCCGCGGGTTACGCGCGGACGTTGTGCCGGAAAACAAGGCGCTCGTCCATGCAAAGAGGCGCGACCCCTACGAGCGGGTTCAAACCCATAGTACTGCCCCATGACCATACTAGGCACTCGTCCATGCAAAGAGGTGCGACCCCTACGAGTGGGTGGATCAAACCAGCAGTCCCTACCCTTAGAGTTCCAATGGTAAAGTGATCACTTACTCGAGTTCTAGCGCACATACATCGAAAACCTTAGATAACCGTTTGCATTACTCATCATGAAACATAACTTAAACACATAATCGCTTGCATAGCTTGTAAGTATACCATGATAAAACATTATTTAAGTACGTGTCCCTCGCCCCGAAAACAGTTTAAAAATAGTGAAAACAGTGAAAATAGGGGCTGTGAGACTCACCTGTGGTTCTTGTTAAGGGATTAATCGAGATTCGGGTTTTCTTGGTGTTGGCCTCGGAATCGAAGGTCTAGAATACGATTAAATAACAAGTATATATATTAAGATCAAGAAATAGGAGAATATAAGGGTTGGATAGTAGGTCTCAAGGTTATATTCTCGGCTTACCTAGTAACAGGATCGGAGCTGGAAACAACGGATGCTTGGGAGAGGATTAGTGCAAGTTTGTAGTTCTTTGAAGTGTGTTTTGGGTGATAATTTAGGTTACAAATTTATAGGCAAACTCAAGGGAACACAATCCCTTGCTTTAGGGGATTGAAATCTTTTCATATCTAGGTGTAATGATGATAAAGTATGGAAATTATTATTGTTTATTGTTTACTTAAAAGTGGAGGAGTGGACAAAAGATCTTGATTTGATTTGGACAGGACATGCAGGTCTGGGGTTGGTGAGAATAGGGTGGCTGACAGTTGACTTTTCATGTTACAGTGTGCTTTTTCAGGTACTTTTGTCAGTGTACAGTAAAAAAAAGTGGAAAATCTCTGAAACACGCTACTGTTTCCTTTTGGGCGGGAGTAATCTCCTTATGTCTGGAGAATAGACTAAGTGTTCTGTGCGCATCACTTTGTGCGCATAGCTTTCTGCGTGAAGGACATTTCTTTGCTGCGGGTAGGTGCGTAACCTTCTCGCAGTTGGGGATATTGAGTTTCATTTGTAGATTCTCCAGGTGGTCTTGGTATTTCAACATAGTGATCAGTCATGTTGAAGTCAATTCCATCTTGGAGCTTCAGACAAACTAGCTCTCAATGTTCCCGCCATGCGGGGAGGTTAGTTCCCTTCCGCACGCGCATAAACGATGTAGGATGCACCCGCCTTAGCATCATGCGGGATGGTCAACCCATAGACAACATAACATAAAGCCAAAACATTCACGCATGGCGCATATAACATATGCTCACGCTGGTTCTTAACATGGTGCGCTCGCGCAGGGCGCACATAACAAATGCACGCGCTGACTAACATGGCGCGCATAATATTTACAATCACCTAATTATTAGGTTGATTACTTAGCTTAAGGGATTGGGAATTTACCGGGTGTCACATTCTCCCCTCGTTAAACGAATTTCGTCCCGAAATTTAGGAGACGTTGCTGGCAGAAGCCATGTTCTGAAAGAGGTGTGGGTATTTCTTGCGCATTTGGTCTTCTCTTTCCCAAGTGAATTCAGGCCCACGCCTCGAGTTCCATTGAACCTTTACTAACTTGATTTTGCTCCTGCGTAACTTTTGTTCTTTCCAATCGGTTACTGCTATAGGTTCTTCTACGAAGTGCAGCTGTTTGTCGATGTGAATCTCTTCCAACGGCAAAATCAACGTTTCGTCAGATAAGCACTTTTTGAGGTTGGACACATGAAACGTATCATGAACTCCACTGAGTTCGGCGGGTAAACGGAGTTTATAAGCAACCGGACCGATCCTTTCCAGGATCTCAAATGGTCCAATGAAGCGCGGATTCAACTTTCCTCGCTTGCCGAAACGGGGGACTCCTTTCCATGGAGAGACTTTCAAAAGTACTTTATCCCCTACTTGAAACTCCAATGGTTTCCTTCGCACATCTGCGTAGCTCTTCTGTCTGTCGCGCGCTGTCTTAAGGCGATCCCTTATCTGAAAAATCTTGTCTGTTGTTTCCTGGATCAATTCTGGACCAGTCATTTGCTTGTCACCTACTTCAGCCCAGCACAGTGGGGATCTACACTTGCGCCCATACAAAGCTTCGAACGGCGCAGCCTTAATGCTTGTGTGATAGCTGTTGTTGTAAGAAAATTCAACCAATGGGAGATGAGTATCCCAGCTACCTTCGAAATCGATTGCGCACGCGCGTAGCATATCTTCCAATGTCTGGATTGTTCGCTCGCTTTGCCCATCCGTTTGAGGATGATATGCCGTACTCATGTCAAGACGAGTACCTAAAGCCCCTTGTAACGATCTCCAAAACCTTGATGTGAACCGACTATCTCTATCAGAAATGATGGACACTGGGACTCCATGTTTTGAAACTACTTCTCGAATATACAGTCGGGCTAACTTTTCCATCTTATCGGTTTCCTTGATTGGCAGGAAGTGCGCTGACTTAGTTAGCCGATCCACAATAACCCATATTGTGTCATAACCCCCAGGTGTCCTTGGCAGTTTGGTGATGAAGTCCATAGAGATTTGTTCCCACTTCCACATGGGAATTTCTGGCTGTTGAAGCAACCCTGATGGTTTCTGGTATTCAGCCTTTACCTTCGAACACGTCAGGCACTTACTGACATACGTCGCGATGGCGCCTTTAAGATTGGGCCACCAATACAGCGTTTTAACATCTTGGTACATCTTGTCTGCGCCAGGATGTACGGAATACCGCGTCTTGTGAGCTTCGTTCAATACCTGCTCGCGCAATCCTCCCTTGAGAGGGACCCATATGCGGTTAGCGAAATATAGATTGCCGTTCTCTTTAAGTTCCAAATTCTTAACCATACCCCCAAGGCATTCGTTTTTAACAAACTCTGGTTTCAAGGCTTCTTGCTGAGCGTCTCGGATGCGGGTAGAGAGATTTGCGTGAATGGTCAACCTTAGAGCCTTGACTCGTAGCGTTTTTATTCGCTCCTTCCTACTTAGCGCATCTGCTACCACATTCGCCTTTCCAGGGTGGTACTTAATCTCGCAATCATAATCGTTCAACAACTCCACCCATCTTCGTTGCCTCATGTTTAAATCCTTTTGATCAAATATATGCTGAAGGCTCTTGTGATCCGTAAAGATTATACACTTTGTACCATAGAGGTAATGGCGCCAAATCTTTAGCGCGAAGACAACCGCTCCAAGTTCTAAATCATGCGTTGTGTAGTTCTTTTCATTGGTCTTGAGTTGGCGTGAGGCATACGCTATGACTTTGTCTCGCTGCATAAGGACACATCCAAGTCCCTGATGTGAAGCGTCGCAGTAAACAACAATGTCATCCATCCCCTCGGGCAAAGACAAAATTGGCGCACTACATAGCTTCTGTTTCAACATTTGAAATGCTGTTTCCTGATTTTCGCCCCAAACAAACTTCTTGTCTTTCTGAGTTAGCGCGGTCAGAGGTAGAGCTATTTTGGAGAAGTTCTCAATGAAGCGTCGATAGTAGCCAGCTAGTCCTAGGAATTGCCTCACCTCGGTTGGGGTTTTTGGCGCTTCCCAGTTTTCGATGGCCTTGACTTTGGAAGGATCAACGTGAATTCCTTTCTCGTTTACAACGTGACCGAGAAAGTGAACTTCTCTAAGCCAAAACTCGCACTTGGAAAACTTCGCATACAACTTTTCTTTCCTCAACAATTCCAAAATCAATCTCAGGTGTTGCTCATGCTCGGCCTTGGTCCGTGAGTAAATCAGAATATCATCTATAAACACAATCACAAACTTGTCCAAGTATGGTTTGCACACGCGGTTCATCAGATCCATGAACACAGCCGGCGCATTAGTTAGCCCGAAAGGCATTACTAAGAACTCATAATGGCCGTATCTAGTTCGGAAGGCTGTTTTCGGCACATCTTCCTCATGGACCCTAAGTTGGTGGTATCCTGACCGTAGATCTATCTTCGAATAATAACTGGATCCCTGCAACTGGTCAAATAAGTCGTCAATCCTCGGTAAGGGGTACCGATTTTTGACTGTCAGCTTGTTCAGTTCCCTGTAGTCAATACACATTCTGAACGAACCATCCTTCTTCTTAACAAACAGTACTGGAGCTCCCCAAGGTGAAAAGCTTGGGCGTATGAAACCCTTATCCAATAGTTCCTGTAACTGATTGGATAGCTCTTGCATCTCAGATGGAGCTAGTCGATAAGGCGCTCGAGCTACTGGCGCAGCTCCTGGGACTAAATCAATACGAAACTCGACTTGTCGCGGCGGCGGTAATCCGGGCAAATCTTCAGGAAAAACTTCTGGAAATTCGCGCACTACTGGTAAGTCTTCAATTCTTCGCTCATCTCCTTTCTTTACGACATGCGCCAGGAAGGCGTAGCACCCTTTCCTTAGGCACTTTCGCGCCTTTAGGCACGAAATCAGTTTCGTCGCAACTCCCCTTCTTTCCCCTTGAATTACCAAGGTTTCTCCGTTCAACAGTGGGATCCGAACCTGCTTCTCATGGCAAATAACTTCCGCGCGGTTCTCAACTAACCAATCCATACCTACCACAATGTCAAAACTTCCCAAATCTATTGGCAACAAGTTAATATTGAACCCGTGACCTCCCATGACTATAACACATTGTTCAGTTCTTTCGTTCGCGCATAACTGCCTACCATTGGCTAGTTCTATAGTATAAGGCGTGTCTAGCCTACTGGTTGCTAGGCCTAGGGAGTCTTTAAACTCAGCGGATATAAAACTTAGGTCAGCGCCAGTATCAAATAAGACAGATGCAAACTGTCCGTTAAGCAAAAACGTACCGGTTACCACATTCGGCTCTTCTTTAGCTTCGCCTGCGCCGATCACAAAAGCTCTCCCGCGAGCTTGGTTCCCCTTTTGCGGGCAATCCCGACTAAAATGCCCTGGCTTCCCGCATGCGTAGCAGTTGTCGCTTGCTCCAGCGTCTCTGACACGGCAATTCATCGTCTTGTGCCCTGGTCTGCCACATTTGGCACATTCGATTCTTGCGCATTCACCCTCGTGGTGATACTTGCATTTGTTGCACCATGGGCGAGGCCCGCTGTATCCTTTTCGTGGTGGCTCCGCGGCCTGGATCGCGTAAACCCTTGCGCTTTCCTGCTTCTTGAACGGTGGCTGCTTGGTGTCGGACCCTCGGTGGTGAGAGTTCCATTTCCTCTTGGGATCAGAGGTTCGCTGCTCGATTCCGCGCGTAGTCAACATACCCGCACGGATCGTATCCCTTGTAAGGGTAATGGCCCGCGCTACCGCCTCATCAAAGGTTGGAGGCGCTGCGGCGTTGAGCGGAACCCTAACAACAGGAGGTAACCCAAAAATATACCTCTCGATCTTCTTTTCCTCCGTGTTTGCCATGTCTGGCACCAACTGGCAAAGTTCGTTGAACCGGTTGTTGTAGGCGTCGATATCCGTTCCTACCATGGTGTGGTTCCAGAATTCCTGTTGTAGACTCTGGATTTCTGCGCGAGAGCAGAACTTCCTCATCATCATCTTCTTCAGTTCCTCCCAGGTCTTGTGGAGAGCAACTTCTCGCCCCAATGTTTTCGTTTGAAGCTTCCACCAAGACGAAGCTGCCTCTTGGAACATGCCGGTCGCGTAAAGGACCTTCTGGTTCTCACTACATCCGCTAATGGAGAGAACTGTCTCCATCTTGTCAATCCAGTTGTAGAGCCCAATGGCCCCCTCGGTTCCCTTGAATGGCCAAGGCTTACAGGCCATGAATGTCTTATAGGAGCATCCTTTGTCCAAGGCTCCTGATTCGGGTTCTGGGGTCTCATTCTGACGACCCTGACTTGATTCGGCCTTGCTGGCCTCATGTGTCGCAATCGCCTGCGCGATTATTTCCGCGAGTTCCTCGGGTGTCATGGTAATTCCCTTGGCTTTAGTTGGAGGCATTCTCGCTTTAAAAGAGTGAAAATATCAGACTTAGCGCATGTACTCTGAGCACATAATGTTATCATTATTTACTAGACAGTGTGACCCGTGTTCCTAAGTGTGTGTATAGTTTCTTTTGAAAATATTTTCTTTGAAAAATATTTCATGCGATTCCCCAACGGTTATAGTCTAGGTTAAAACTTCTTTTCCTAGTTCGCTATAACCAGTGCTCTGATACCAATCTGTCACACCCGGCCCTGAGCGGCGGAAATAGCCGGGCGCGCGCGAGTGGGAATTGATACTTAAGCACGGGCCATTGCAAACATTCAAAGTAAGATTTTCATTGCGCATGAATAGTTTAATACAAATACATTACATTGTTTAAAAATTACATAAAAACATCCAAGTATAAAAATTGTTGAAGATTTCCACGCCATATCCCCATGCGCGGCGGGAACAACCACGCGCATCGAAGGGATAGAACTAAAATCTTCCAAAAAGCTAGTTTAGATGTTCAGCGTGAGGTGCTCTAAGTGTGACTCCATGCGCTACCTAGTTATCTCCTGAAAGACACGTAAAAACATTTGAATCAGTATAAACTGAGTGAGTTCACAAGTTTTAGTAACTTGATAAATCGTATTGCATCATAATCTTGATACAAATCATTCTGAAACATAATTCTGATAGCATCATTAAAACACATGCTTGGTAAAACATAGTTATATCAACATATTCTGATAAAATCGTTCCGCGGGTTACGCGCGAACATTTCTGGGAACTGTGCTCGTCTATGCAAAGTGGCGCTGCCACTACGAGCTAAAATAAGTAATACCGTCCCGCGGGTTACGCGCGAACGTTTCAGGAACATGTGCTCGTCCATGCAAAGTGGCGCTGCCACTACGAGCTAAAATAATAATACCGTCCCGCGGGTTACGCGCGGACGTTGTGCCGGAAAACAAGGCGCTCGTCCATGCAAAGAGGCGCGACCCCTACGAGCGGGTTCAAACCCATAGTACTGCCCCATGACCATACTAGGCACTCGTCCATGCAAAGAGGTGCGACCCCTACGAGTGGGTGGATCAAACCAGCAGTCCCTACCCTTAGAGTTCCAATGGTAAAGTGATCACTTACTCGAGTTCTAGCGCACATACATCGAAAACCTTAGATAACCGTTTGCATTACTCATCATGAAACATAACTTAAACACATAATCGCTTGCATAGCTTGTAAGTATACCATGATAAAACATTATTTAAGTACGTGTCCCTCGCCCCGAAAACAGTTTAAAAATAGTGAAAACAGTGAAAATAGGGGCTGTGAGACTCACCTGTGGTTCTTGTTAAGGGATTAATCGAGATTCGGGTTTTCTTGGTGTTGGCCTCGGAATCGAAGGTCTAGAATACGATTAAATAACAAGTATATATATTAAGATCAAGAAATAGGAGAATATAAGGGTTGGATAGTAGGTCTCAAGGTTATATTCTCGGCTTACCTAGTAACAGGATCGGAGCTGGAAACAACGGATGCTTGGGAGAGGATTAGTGCAAGTTTGTAGTTCTTTGAAGTGTGTTTTGGGTGATAATTTAGGTTACAAATTTATAGGCAAACTCAAGGGAACACAATCCCTTGCTTTAGGGGATTGAAATCTTTTCATATCTAGGTGTAATGATGATAAAGTATGGAAATTATTATTGTTTATTGTTTACTTAAAAGTGGAGGAGTGGACAAAAGATCTTGATTTGATTTGGACAGGACATGCAGGTCTGGGGTTGGTGAGAATAGGGTGGCTGACAGTTGACTTTTCATGTTACAGTGTGCTTTTTCAGGTACTTTTGTCAGTGTACAGTAAAAAAAAGTGGAAAATCTCTGAAACACGCTACTGTTTCCTTTTGGGCGGGAGTAATCTCCTTATGTCTGGAGAATAGACTAAGTGTTCTGTGCGCATCACTTTGTGCGCATAGCTTTCTGCGTGAAGGACATTTCTTTGCTGCGGGTAGGTGCGTAACCTTCTCGCAGTTGGGGATATTGAGTTTCATTTGTAGATTCTCCAGGTGGTCTTGGTATTTCAACATAGTGATCAGTCATGTTGAAGTCAATTCCATCTTGGAGCTTCAGACAAACTAGCTCTCAATGTTCCCGCCATGCGGGGAGGTTAGTTCCCTTCCGCACGCGCATAAACGATGTAGGATGCACCCGCCTTAGCATCATGCGGGATGGTCAACCCATAGACAACATAACATAAAGCCAAAACATTCACGCATGGCGCATATAACATATGCTCACGCTGGTTCTTAACATGGTGCGCTCGCGCAGGGCGCACATAACAAATGCACGCGCTGACTAACATGGCGCGCATAATATTTACAATCACCTAATTATTAGGTTGATTACTTAGCTTAAGGGATTGGGAATTTACCGGGTGTCACATTCTCCCCTCGTTAAACGAATTTCGTCCCGAAATTTAGGAGACGTTGCTGGCAGAAGCCATGTTCTGAAAGAGGTGTGGGTATTTCTTGCGCATTTGGTCTTCTCTTTCCCAAGTGAATTCAGGCCCACGCCTCGAGTTCCATTGAACCTTTACTAACTTGATTTTGCTCCTGCGTAACTTTTGTTCTTTCCAATCGGTTACTGCTATAGGTTCTTCTACGAAGTGCAGCTGTTTGTCGATGTGAATCTCTTCCAACGGCAAAATCAACGTTTCGTCAGATAAGCACTTTTTGAGGTTGGACACATGAAACGTATCATGAACTCCACTGAGTTCGGCGGGTAAACGGAGTTTATAAGCAACCGGACCGATCCTTTCCAGGATCTCAAATGGTCCAATGAAGCGCGGATTCAACTTTCCTCGCTTGCCGAAACGGGGGACTCCTTTCCATGGAGAGACTTTCAAAAGTACTTTATCCCCTACTTGAAACTCCAATGGTTTCCTTCGCACATCTGCGTAGCTCTTCTGTCTGTCGCGCGCTGTCTTAAGGCGATCCCTTATCTGAAAAATCTTGTCTGTTGTTTCCTGGATCAATTCTGGACCAGTCATTTGCTTGTCACCTACTTCAGCCCAGCACAGTGGGGATCTACACTTGCGCCCATACAAAGCTTCGAACGGCGCAGCCTTAATGCTTGTGTGATAGCTGTTGTTGTAAGAAAATTCAACCAATGGGAGATGAGTATCCCAGCTACCTTCGAAATCGATTGCGCACGCGCGTAGCATATCTTCCAATGTCTGGATTGTTCGCTCGCTTTGCCCATCCGTTTGAGGATGATATGCCGTACTCATGTCAAGACGAGTACCTAAAGCCCCTTGTAACGATCTCCAAAACCTTGATGTGAACCGACTATCTCTATCAGAAATGATGGACACTGGGACTCCATGTTTTGAAACTACTTCTCGAATATACAGTCGGGCTAACTTTTCCATCTTATCGGTTTCCTTGATTGGCAGGAAGTGCGCTGACTTAGTTAGCCGATCCACAATAACCCATATTGTGTCATAACCCCCAGGTGTCCTTGGCAGTTTGGTGATGAAGTCCATAGAGATTTGTTCCCACTTCCACATGGGAATTTCTGGCTGTTGAAGCAACCCTGATGGTTTCTGGTATTCAGCCTTTACCTTCGAACACGTCAGGCACTTACTGACATACGTCGCGATGGCGCCTTTAAGATTGGGCCACCAATACAGCGTTTTAACATCTTGGTACATCTTGTCTGCGCCAGGATGTACGGAATACCGCGTCTTGTGAGCTTCGTTCAATACCTGCTCGCGCAATCCTCCCTTGAGAGGGACCCATATGCGGTTAGCGAAATATAGATTGCCGTTCTCTTTAAGTTCCAAATTCTTAACCATACCCCCAAGGCATTCGTTTTTAACAAACTCTGGTTTCAAGGCTTCTTGCTGAGCGTCTCGGATGCGGGTAGAGAGATTTGCGTGAATGGTCAACCTTAGAGCCTTGACTCGTAGCGTTTTTATTCGCTCCTTCCTACTTAGCGCATCTGCTACCACATTCGCCTTTCCAGGGTGGTACTTAATCTCGCAATCATAATCGTTCAACAACTCCACCCATCTTCGTTGCCTCATGTTTAAATCCTTTTGATCAAATATATGCTGAAGGCTCTTGTGATCCGTAAAGATTATACACTTTGTACCATAGAGGTAATGGCGCCAAATCTTTAGCGCGAAGACAACCGCTCCAAGTTCTAAATCATGCGTTGTGTAGTTCTTTTCATTGGTCTTGAGTTGGCGTGAGGCATACGCTATGACTTTGTCTCGCTGCATAAGGACACATCCAAGTCCCTGATGTGAAGCGTCGCAGTAAACAACAATGTCATCCATCCCCTCGGGCAAAGACAAAATTGGCGCACTACATAGCTTCTGTTTCAACATTTGAAATGCTGTTTCCTGATTTTCGCCCCAAACAAACTTCTTGTCTTTCTGAGTTAGCGCGGTCAGAGGTAGAGCTATTTTGGAGAAGTTCTCAATGAAGCGTCGATAGTAGCCAGCTAGTCCTAGGAATTGCCTCACCTCGGTTGGGGTTTTTGGCGCTTCCCAGTTTTCGATGGCCTTGACTTTGGAAGGATCAACGTGAATTCCTTTCTCGTTTACAACGTGACCGAGAAAGTGAACTTCTCTAAGCCAAAACTCGCACTTGGAAAACTTCGCATACAACTTTTCTTTCCTCAACAATTCCAAAATCAATCTCAGGTGTTGCTCATGCTCGGCCTTGGTCCGTGAGTAAATCAGAATATCATCTATAAACACAATCACAATCTTGTCCAAGTATGGTTTGCACACGCGGTTCATCAGATCCATGAACACAGCCGGCGCATTAGTTAGCCCGAAAGGCATTACTAAGAACTCATAATGGCCGTATCTAGTTCGGAAGGCTGTTTTCGGCACATCTTCCTCATGGACCCTAAGTTGGTGGTATCCTGACCGTAGATCTATCTTCGAATAATAACTGGATCCCTGCAACTGGTCAAATAAGTCGTCAATCCTCGGTAAGGGGTACCGATTTTTGACTGTCAGCTTGTTCAGTTCCCTGTAGTCAATACACATTCTGAACGAACCATCCTTCTTCTTAACAAACAGTACTGGAGCTCCCCAAGGTGAAAAGCTTGGGCGTATGAAACCCTTATCCAATAGTTCCTGTAACTGATTGGATAGCTCTTGCATCTCAGATGGAGCTAGTCGATAAGGCGCTCGAGCTACTGGCGCAGCTCCTGGGACTAAATCAATACGAAACTCGACTTGTCGCGGCGGCGGTAATCCGGGCAAATCTTCAGGAAAAACTTCTGGAAATTCGCGCACTACTGGTAAGTCTTCAATTCTTCGCTCATCTCCTTTCTTTACGACATGCGCCAGGAAGGCGTAGCACCCTTTCCTTAGGCACTTTCGCGCCTTTAGGCACGAAATCAGTTTCGTCGCAACTCCCCTTCTTTCCCCTTGAATTACCAAGGTTTCTCCGTTCAACAGTGGGATCCGAACCTGCTTCTCATGGCAAATAACTTCCGCGCGGTTCTCAACTAACCAATCCATACCTACCACAATGTCAAAACTTCCCAAATCTATTGGCAACAAGTTAATATTGAACCCGTGACCTCCCATGACTATAACACATTGTTCAGTTCTTTCGTTCGCGCATAACTGCCTACCATTGGCTAGTTCTATAGTATAAGGCGTGTCTAGCCTACTGGTTGCTAGGCCTAGGGAGTCTTTAAACTCAGCGGATATAAAACTTAGGTCAGCGCCAGTATCAAATAAGACAGATGCAAACTGTCCGTTAAGCAAAAACGTACCGGTTACCACATTCGGCTCTTCTTTAGCTTCGCCTGCGCCGATCACAAAAGCTCTCCCGCGAGCTTGGTTCCCCTTTTGCGGGCAATCCCGACTAAAATGCCCTGGCTTCCCGCATGCGTAGCAGTTGTCGCTTGCTCCAGCGTCTCTGACACGGCAATTCATCGTCTTGTGCCCTGGTCTGCCACATTTGGCACATTCGATTCTTGCGCATTCACCCTCGTGGTGATACTTGCATTTGTTGCACCATGGGCGAGGCCCGCTGTATCCTTTTCGTGGTGGCTCCGCGGCCTGGATCGCGTAAACCCTTGCGCTTTCCTGCTTCTTGAACGGTGGCTGCTTGGTGTCGGACCCTCGGTGGTGAGAGTTCCATTTCCTCTTGGGATCAGAGGTTCGCTGCTCGATTCCGCGCGTAGTCAACATACCCGCACGGATCGTATCCCTTGTAAGGGTAATGGCCCGCGCTACCGCCTCATCAAAGGTTGGAGGCGCTGCGGCGTTGAGCGGAACCCTAACAACAGGAGGTAACCCAAAAATATACCTCTCGATCTTCTTTTCCTCCGTGTTTGCCATGTCTGGCACCAACTGGCAAAGTTCGTTGAACCGGTTGTTGTAGGCGTCGATATCCGTTCCTACCATGGTGTGGTTCCAGAATTCCTGTTGTAGACTCTGGATTTCTGCGCGAGAGCAGAACTTCCTCATCATCATCTCCTTCAGTTCCTCCCAGGTCTTGTGGAGAGCAACTTCTCGCCCCAATGTTTTCGTTTGAAGCTTCCACCAAGACGAAGCTGCCTCTTGGAACATGCCGGTCGCGTAAAGGACCTTCTGGTTCTCACTACATCCGCTAATGGAGAGAACTGTCTCCATCTTGTCAATCCAGTTGTAGAGCCCAATGGCCCCCTCGGTTCCCTTGAATGGCCAAGGCTTACAGGCCATGAATGTCTTATAGGAGCATCCTTTGTCCAAGGCTCCTGATTCGGGTTCTGGGGTCTCATTCTGACGACCCTGACTTGATTCGGCCTTGCTGGCCTCATGTGTCGCAATCGCCTGCGCGATTATTTCCGCGAGTTCCTCGGGTGTCATGGTAATTCCCTTGGCTTTAGTTGGAGGCATTCTCGCTTTAAAAGAGTGAAAATATCAGACTTAGCGCATGTACTCTGAGCACATAATGTTATCATTATTTACTAGACAGTGTGACCCGTGTTCCTAAGTGTGTGTATAGTTTCTTTTGAAAATATTTTCTTTGAAAAATATTTCATGCGATTCCCCAACGGTTATAGTCTAGGTTAAAACTTCTTTTCCTAGTTCGCTATAACCAGTGCTCTGATACCAATCTGTCACACCCGGCCCTGAGCGGCGGAAATAGCCGGGCGCGCGCGAGTGGGAATTGATACTTAAGCACGGGCCATTGCAAACATTCAAAGTAAGATTTTCATTGCGCATGAATAGTTTAATACAAATACATTACATTGTTTAAAAATTACATAAAAACATCCAAGTATAAAAATTGTTGAAGATTTCCACGCCATATCCCCATGCGCGGCGGGAACAACCACGCGCATCGAAGGGATAGAACTAAAATCTTCCAAAAAGCTAGTTTAGATGTTCAGCGTGAGGTGCTCTAAGTGTGACTCCATGCGCTACCTAGTTATCTCCTGAAAGACACGTAAAAACATTTGAATCAGTATAAACTGAGTGAGTTCACAAGTTTTAGTAACTTGATAAATCGTATTGCATCATAATCTTGATACAAATCATTCTGAAACATAATTCTGATAGCATCATTAAAACACATGCTTGGTAAAACATAGTTATATCAACATATTCTGATAAAATCGTTCCGCGGGTTACGCGCGAACATTTCTGGGAACTGTGCTCGTCTATGCAAAGTGGCGCTGCCACTACGAGCTAAAATAAGTAATACCGTCCCGCGGGTTACGCGCGAACGTTTCAGGAACATGTGCTCGTCCATGCAAAGTGGCGCTGCCACTACGAGCTAAAATAATAATACCGTCCCGCGGGTTACGCGCGGACGTTGTGCCGGAAAACAAGGCGCTCGTCCATGCAAAGAGGCGCGACCCCTACGAGCGGGTTCAAACCCATAGTACTGCCCCATGACCATACTAGGCACTCGTCCATGCAAAGAGGTGCGACCCCTACGAGTGGGTGGATCAAACCAGCAGTCCCTACCCTTAGAGTTCCAATGGTAAAGTGATCACTTACTCGAGTTCTAGCGCACATACATCGAAAACCTTAGATAACTGTTTGCATTACTCATCATGAAACATAACTTAAACACATAATCGCTTGCATAGCTTGTAAGTATACCATGATAAAACATTATTTAAGTACGTGTCCCTCGCCCCGAAAACAGTTTAAAAATAGTGAAAACAGTGAAAATAGGGGCTGTGAGACTCACCTGTGGTTCTTGTTAAGGGATTAATCGAGATTCGGGTTTTCTTGGTGTTGGCCTCGGAATCGAAGGTCTAGAATACGATTAAATAACAAGTATATATATTAAGATCAAGAAATAGGAGAATATAAGGGTTGGATAGTAGGTCTCAAGGTTATATTCTCGGCTTACCTAGTAACAGGATCGGAGCTGGAAACAACGGATGCTTGGGAGAGGATTAGTGCAAGTTTGTAGTTCTTTGAAGTGTGTTTTGGGTGATAATTTAGGTTACAAATTTATAGGCAAACTCAAGGGAACACAATCCCTTGCTTTAGGGGATTGAAATCTTTTCATATCTAGGTGTAATGATGATAAAGTATGGAAATTATTATTGTTTATTGTTTACTTAAAAGTGGAGGAGTGGACAAAAGATCTTGATTTGATTTGGACAGGACATGCAGGTCTGGGGTTGGTGAGAATAGGGTGGCTGACAGTTGACTTTTCATGTTACAGTGTGCTTTTTCAGGTACTTTTGTCAGTGTACAGTAAAAAAAAGTGGAAAATCTCTGAAACACGCTACTGTTTCCTTTTGGGCGGGAGTAATCTCCTTATGTCTGGAGAATAGACTAAGTGTTCTGTGCGCATCACTTTGTGCGCATAGCTTTCTGCGTGAAGGACATTTCTTTGCTGCGGGTAGGTGCGTAACCTTCTCGCAGTTGGGGATATTGAGTTTCATTTGTAGATTCTCCAGGTGGTCTTGGTATTTCAACATAGTGATCAGTCATGTTGAAGTCAATTCCATCTTGGAGCTTCAGACAAACTAGCTCTCAATGTTCCCGCCATGCGGGGAGGTTAGTTCCCTTCCGCACGCGCATAAACGATGTAGGATGCACCCGCCTTAGCATCATGCGGGATGGTCAACCCATAGACAACATAACATAAAGCCAAAACATTCACGCATGGCGCATATAACATATGCTCACGCTGGTTCTTAACATGGTGCGCTCGCGCAGGGCGCACATAACAAATGCACGCGCTGACTAACATGGCACGCATAATATTTACAATCACCTAATTATTAGGTTGATTACTTAGCTTAAGGGATTGGGAATTTACCGGGTGTCACATTGCTCGTCTTGTTTTTGGTGCCATGTTCTTTTTAGAAAAAGAATACAATTTTATTAGTTTTGGAAAAAGTGATATTTATCTAAGGAATTAAATTGCATCATTCATAATACATACATATAATCATCAAAGAGTGGGATTTTATAATTACCAAAATTAGGTGTACATACTTACACCTTAATCATCCTACCATAGTTTTTAGTTTCTACCAAGTTCACCACAACCACACAAAAGACTACATGTTCATAGTTACACAACATATTATCAAAATAACCATACTACTTGTGAGCTATGTCCAATGAATGCTCATCAAGTAACCCACACACGGCTCTATCACGCCATTCTTCATTCAAGGTTTCCTACCCTGGCCTCCGTCAGCAATCCCTAATTCTTCATGTTTTTCACAAACAGGCACAATGCGTTATGTGTCTGGTCATCGGTTCCTTGCTTAAGTTCAATAGCAAGGATGTGATCTACCATATTGTGAACAATGTTCTCATAGGCTGAGAACTTGGCGAGAGGAACAATGTTCAGTAGCTCGTGATCGGAGGGTTCCTCCTCAACCACAGGCTCCGGTACGGGAGGCGGTATTGGGGGAGGTGTGATCACAGCTAGTGGGATGGCATCAACAGGGGCTGGTGCATCGTGGGTGGCCCTGGTTCTCGTTCGGGAGTACACTTTTAAGGGTGCGGTTCCCAAAGTAGAACCAGCGTCTCCTGATGCAACCTCCGGGCTCCACTCGACCGGTGATAGGGGAATACTGTCGTCACAGGAGTTTGAGTCAGATACAATCACTAATGAGGTCGACATTTGTAAAGAACATATCAATTCAAGTTAGTAATAACCAATTATATATATAAATATTGTTACCTTTTTCATTTCGAGAGGCGGGAAAGGAGCGCGTGTTTGAACTTACGTTTATAGTTTAGAAACTTCATGTTTTCTAATTCTCTATAACTATTGGCTCTGATACCAACTTCTGTAATACCCCGAAAATCTTAACTTAACACAGCAGAAGTCTTAACTTAAGTCGTTCGGGTTATGACAGATGCCGATAGCCAATAACAGTAGACAATTAATAATAAAAGCTTCATCTTTTATTATAAGAAAATATTTTACAATATCAGAGTTTATTACACATGCTAATGCACGGTTTACAATACTTCAACTTTTGTTCACACACCACACGCTCTCGTTTCCATGCCACCTAGAAATCTTCACTTACCTTAAAAGCATATTAAAACAATGATCAACACAATGTGTTGGTGAGTTTCCCTTTATATAAAAATAGTCCATATATATATATATATATATATATATATATATATATATATATATATATATATATATATATATATATATATATATATATTGTTGGTTCCCTTGATGGATCCCGGAGAGACAATCGATAACCATAAACAGATCTCAGATATGTGAATATCCGATTACCACTATTAAAGATCTAGCTCATAATTTACCTTGATTTAATGTTATGTATGTGTATATATTATCAATATATTATACGAATAATTTTAAGATGAAGCTTGAGAGAGAGCAATTACTCAAAAATTCCTTTTGAAAACTTTTCTCCAAAAACTTACTTTAAAGTGAACAGTAGTTCACTATATATAGAAGGTGACCTGGTTCGCTAACATCCCCTAGCGAACCAGCTTCCCCTTCGTTACATAAATTAACATAGCAAATCACACCCTGATTCGTTAACATCCCCTAACGAATCAGGAGGGCTTGCCACCTACGCTCCGCCATCCATTCCAAGTTTAGGAACCTAGGTAATAGTATCCCGATCAAAGAGCTGACGAAGGGGATGAATACATTATAATGTCTTAGTTCGCTAACATCCCTAGCGAACTAGACTTAACCTTAACGAACTAGTCTTAGTTCGCTAACATCCCTAGCGAACTAGACTTAACCTTAACGAACTAGTTAATAATAAACATTAAATATTACATTAATTTATAAATAAAACATTAACGATAAATACAAGAACTCTAGACGCAAAACCGTGCACTAACAGGCACCCCCTCGTCTTGAGCTCTTTGTGTTTAACTTATTTGAACCGCTTGGACTGCCAGTCTCTGCAACTATGAATTCCATGTTCATGACACACACGAACGACACGTTGTAATTGCATAGCCAGGTCGTAATCTTCTTGTCGTTCAAACAAAATCTGCTTCCTGTGTAGCACGTCGTTGTCTGTCTCTGATAAATTAAACAACCACATCGGGTCGATTATCTTGATGAGCTCGGTCTGCAGTCCTCGACCACGAACAATAACGGCCTCGCCAATACAATTGTCAGAGTACCAATGGTTGAAAGACAGAGAAATATCTTGAGGCATTGTCTTCACAGGAACCTTTTTCATCGTCTTTGGCGGCTTCACTTTCAAGAAAAGTTTCTTCCAGCCGGTCCTTGGATCAATCTCATCAATGCGCTTATGTCTTGGGACCTGGAGCTTGAAGAATTTAAAGCCATCATTGACCTCGAACAGTAAGTGTTGATGAAACCACTCAGCCGTTCGGTGACCCCCACGATTGATAAATGGATGTCTCGCGAGGGTACGTACATCCCAACGCGGTAGAATTAAAACATCCATTACCCTCTCGTAATACTGGACACCCTTTTCCCACTTAAATGTACATACTTTAAGGTCAGAGTCATAAGCTCATGAAACAATATTACCGTGTACCTTTGAAACAGTCTTGAAGGTAGTCACCTGATTAGCCTCAATCCAAGCAGCAACGGTATCTTTTCTTTTTTGATCTACATAACGATAAGCACTGATAATTTTACCCAGTTTATGATGTTTGAAACATATTTCTACGTCCTCATCAGTCACTTCTTTGAGTGAAGGAACTGTTCGCTGCACAACCTTTTCCAATTCATCCTCAGTCTCTTTAATTACTTTTTCATGAAATACTGGAGCACCTTGATCAACGTTTGCGTGTTGAAACAAGTCCGAGTACTCTTCAGCTGTCACATCCTCCATCTCAATCTCTTCATCCTCATAAACAAAATCCATATTCATAAACAACGGATCAACTTCCAATTCCTCCTCAGTTATCACTTCGACATCGGGCTCTGTCTCTAAAGCAGTCAACTAATCGTCATTCAGCCCAAGCAGAATCGAAATCTGCTCCCGTGTCAAGGATCTAATCAAAAACTCACCAGCCTCTATCTCATCTTTGTTTACCACACTACGAACCACCCGTGATCCATCAACAAATATCACTGTGTTAGCTGCAATTATTTCAATTGGCTTGGCAGCTGTTGGATCTTGATAGGTAATTATCTGCTTGCTCGAATCATCACCGCCACTAACACCAGCACCAGAGGATGAACCATGCGATTGTTTAGGCTCACCTCCTACATCAGATTCGTTAGGATCATCATCGACATTCATAAGTTTCTTGAGGGCATCTTCTTTACAAGTTAATTGTAAAATCAACTCTTCTTGTTCCTTTAATTTCACCCCCTGAGACTCAACAATCGTACGCAACGACTTAGTCTCCTTCTGACAGAAAGAAATATAACTCATCATTCGTCGTTGATTCTCCATGAGTCGTTCTTGAGTTTGACGTTCAGCTGCCATTTGATTTTCATATAGATGTAGCAGATTTAGTAGCATTTCAGTTTGACTACCTGGTGGCAAGTTGTATACGGATGGATGAACAGGTTGACCAGGTCCTTGAGGCCGAGTAATTCTCATGAATGAGACATCACTAGGCGGAGGTGGAGGAAGAGTAGTTGTTGGCGGAGGAGGAGGTCTCATTGATGTGGTAGAAGATACTGTAGACAATACAGTAGGAGGCCTCGGTATCTCGGTTAACGCCATTGGAGGAATAAGACCAAGCCTCTCATGTGACACCAACGTCGTCGTCAAGGTAAGCATTGGAGTGCTAGTAGTTATCGGCACCGCCGAGCTTTGAGGAGTTGATTGACGTGGTGGTGGGGTTCCAATAATTACCCCAGCCCCAGCAGACACACGAGGCTTCTTTGATGGTTCATCAGTAGCTACAGCTTTACCCTTTCTTTTTCTTTCCAGCTGAGCTTTCATGGTGGCAGCTAGAGCAGCATCGACTGCATCCTGTTGTTCTTTAAGAGCTCGTTCACCAGCTCCACCATCACCATCATTCCCATCATTATCACCATCATCATCGCCACCATCATTGTTCCCACCTTCTCCCCCTTCACGCTCGGAATCCGAATCATCATGGATCCAGCGCTCACTAGGAGGACATACGTAATCCGGATTGATTATATGACCAATCATCCATTTATCGTGTGGCTTTTCTTTTCTATAGATTAACATACGATGCACCGTTTCAGCTTTCATATGTTCCATATCAAGAACATCGTTCACCAACGATCGATCAATCACCAAATTCGGAATCAAATCCTGAATAATTAGCTGTAAAAAGCGAGGGTACATCAAGAACTTCTTTGACTGTATAGTTTGCTGAACCTGCTCTTTCAGATGATAGAAGATGAGTTCTGAGTAGTTGAAGGGCTTGTTCAGGATTAGAGCAACAAACGCCGACTGCAAACTTAGCCTACACTCATCAAAACCACCGCGACGTCCACTCATACAATGAAGTAGAACATGCAACAGATACTTGTATGGTGGACACAACCCATTCTTGTTCAACATAGATTTACGAATATCACCTCCATAATTCAAGCTTGTGAATAAACCTCTAACCAATGTCCTGTCAAATTCACTCAGGTTATCATCATTATCGTCAAATTGAAGTACCCGACGAATGACCTCAACATCAATCGTAATTGGAATCTGATTAATTGTAGCTCGAACCCATTTATCTTCCTCAACATATTCCGCCGTGTTCCAAAATTGCCTGATTATACTAAGATACACTTTAGGTTTAGCAGTGATTGCATAGTGTATCTTTGAGCGTTGTAAGAAAGTCAACATAGCTCCAAACGTTTCCAAATCAGTCACGTCTTGATCAACATAAGTACAAATGTTGTGTTTCTTATCAAACAGCAATAAGATCACTTCATCTTGTTGATCTTCTTGCTGTGGTTGTCCTTGTGGAGGTTGTTCTTGTGGTGGTTGATCTTTTGGTGGTAGATCAGCCATGTTTTACTGTATAAATAAAACCGAATATGAGAATAGATAGCAGAATATATAATCGAAAGATATGTGTAATTTAACTATTTACGTATTAGACGATTTAAATCCTTTTATTGAATTAAATGAATATTGAAATTAATTAAAAAAAATTAATTAAATTTAATAAAAAAAATTTTCCATTCATTGGGAATCACACTGAATCGTTATAATAAGATAACGAATCAGGCGATTCGCTATCAAGTAAATGTTTTAACGAACTAAACATAGCGAATTACTATTTAATTTTAACGAACTACACGCTAGTTCATTATATTTTAAGTGAATCCAAATCTGATTCGTGTAACATTTTATTCGCTTAGCTAGTTCGTGTAAAATCTTAACGAATTGGACACGAAACAGTTCCAATTCATTAAGACTAACGAATGGTCATAATTAAGACTTGTTCTTTGACTTCACAAAGTCAAGGTCAAAATTAGGATGAACATAGATAGTCAACAATATGAACCTGGGGACGATTAGGCTATAACTATCGTCGAATCATCGCAATAATGAGGTTGTTGTACTCGGAATTACGTCTGTAATCGAAGATGAATGAGATTAAGACTCAAAATCTCTAAGTACATAGGTTAGACGAACCTACTGTAAACACCAATAACACAAAACTATAATTAACCTGGCAAACAACAATCAAATCATGATTGAAGCCCACCAATGGTATCGGAATATGATTCCGATCACAATGACATAAAAATCATACAGTTATTAACATAAATTATACACAAATGGGTTTCAAAACTTTGGAAACCCTTAAACTCTTAAAAGTTCATAATTTAACTATCAACTCGTAGCCATTTTTGACGAAAATTTGTAGGTTCCTGGACGGATCGTACACGGGATGTCGCTATCTGCGCAGGTGCGGAATCCCTGCGTAGTTAGATACGAGCGTAGAATACGTATAAATCAAACACACGAGCAATAACCGAAACACGTTATATTGATAACACGAACACGTGACACTCGGTCACTATTACAGACTCTGACTTGTAAACACGTAACCCTAACCAATCTCGCGAACTCACCAACTCACTCACTCTCGAACTAACGAACTGTTACGGAGAACAGTTTATATAAACACGACAACTTCGCCTCAGGCGAAGTTGTCCATAACTTCGCTTGTTCAACAAGTTCGCCTGAGCAAACTTGTTAACAACTTCGCTTGTTCAACAAGTTCGCCTAAGCGAACTTGTTGACAACTTCGCTCGTTACATAAACATAAACATAATCAAAAACATAATTACATTACAGACTCGATTACAATCGTTAGACTATGAACTACTGACAAACATGTAGCAACAGACTCCCCCCCAACAGACTCCCCCTTGGCAGTAGCTTCATATCTTGATCTTCAAAGCTTGAGTCTTGTAATCTTGTACCTTTACGCGTGCGCTCTTTCTCTAACACATACAGACACCACCCTTTGATATTTCCTTGCTTGATCCTTCCAAGCAGGAATGTAGAAGATCTTCTTTTCGTTGAGCATCTTCAGATCAGCTTGCGATAGATTAACAAGATGCATCGGGTCGTAAACCCTAAGCACTTCTTGTTCATCCTCATCTTCCATTACCGCCTCCGCTGTTTTACAATCCACGAACCACCATTTTAGGTCTTTGAGCACGTCCTTGGGCATAAGCTTCATCGGTACTTCTTTAAGGCACCGGATCGGTTTATACTTCATAACCATCCAAGGCTTTCCATCAGCTCTCAAACCTCTATCTTTATCTTCCACTAACTTCCCTGTATTCGGTAGACTCCCCCTCAGCTGTGGAAGCCCCAAGAGCTTGAGATGTTCTTGGCAGCTCACCACCTGCACCTTCCGGTGCATTGGGATCATTGTCTCGATCTTCTCGACGCTTGGTCCTCAACTCATCTAATCTACAGCTCATCTCCCCCTGAGATGCCAAGAACCTTTCAAGACATCTATATACATTGCCTTTAAGAAATAAACGGCATGATCAATTCTAAGTAACCAGTTAAAAATTATAAAACTATCTAAGTACAAAAACTAAAAAAATTTTAAAAAATTTAAAGTATAAGGGATCAAATTTCAGTCTCGGTAGGGACTGCTACGTTTTAGAAAAAATCCAAATAGGAATCATACTAACTACGTGACTGTCACATAGATCCGTGTTTAGCTGTATTATGACATATAGAGACAGGTTGTAAGCAGGTATAACTTAAAGTGGTTTTCATCGTTTCTGTGATACGAGTTAGGTTCAATTAATCCTTAAAATTTAAGTGGGCAACAACTCAGAAATATTGATGCCTCCTATCTATCCTCAAAACGTATTTGGCTTTCCCCAAGTCACCCCGAATTGACTTCGACCCATAGTGTCTGATTAATTTGTATGTATTCTTCTTTTGTTTCCCGTTCTTCATCTTGCTCTAAGATAGAGAAGTCTTGAATTTATGATCACTAATATGTTACAATAACTCAAAATTTTTTTATTTTATTTTTTTTTTTTCAACATAGACTTCAAAGTAGAATTTTACTGCGAGTCCCGAATCTGGATCACTGCAGTGTCTTGAAACGCTTTCTTCACGGGAATCAGAACACACATGGGCTCGTGTATGACTGGGTAATCGCTTTTCTGCCTATCATTCGAAAAGATATATATGAAGACACGCAAAACTCTTAAGGAGTTTCCACGTAAAATCAAGTAATATTAGTTTGTATCACATCTACTTTTACGCACCATAAAAAGTTACCATGACATACAATGATTGTCCTAAAGCCTTTTAAGCCTAATAACTTCACCAGTTAAGCACACACAATCAGTATATATATCATTTTCCAAGGTTAGATCAATTTTCCGTTTAACATAGCTAACGAACTTCTTACGAAGTAACAGACTTGAAAAGTAATTTCATTTCCCAAAAAAATTTTGACTTCAATCGCCCCGTTCACGTCAAAGTCTTCATGTAAACGGCAATCCTGAAGATCCAATGGATCAACTGGACCGACCACATACAGGTATGTGTTCTTCTAACTAAGTATGAACGACTAATTTTCAGCGATAGAAAGAAAACACATCATAAATCGCCCCGGTCACTTTCAGTCATCTGGTTAATGGCTATCCTCAAAATCTACAAGTAGAAGATGAGGACCAAAACATATCCTAAGACATGTCCTTCCAACTGAGATAACCGACATAATTTTAAGCGAGTAGTGACGTTTTTTTTTTTTTTTTTTTAACGCAAATAAAAACATGGTTACTCGGGATTGATCATCCCGTTCAGCTCAATTAGGTTTATGATGATTCGCCTCATTCTTCGTGAAGTGAACAGTATACTCCTTATCACAAATCTGCGACACACTCAGCAGATTGTGCTTCAGCTCCTCCACAAAATTCACATTCTCAAGTGTCATCCTTCCATTTGACACTGTACCTCTACCAGTAATTCTTCCTCCGCTTTCACCAGCAAAACTAACTCTCGCTCCGGTCACTTTCAGTCATCTGGTTAATTGCAACAAGTGTTTGTTGCCCGTCATGTGCCGGGAACAGCCGCTATCTACAATCCAAAGACTGTGGGCAGCCCTGTTCAACTGTTCCTGCACAATAAAACAGAGAATTAGAATCTTGGGACCCAAGACCAATTGGTCTTGGATCGATACGTCCCGTACCCTGGCTTTCCAAAGTTAGCATCAGGATAATTCCTGTAAGTCCTGTTAGGAAATCTCCTTGAAGATTGAGTGTGATGCCTTCCAAACCTATGTGAATTGAAAGTGTTATATCTTGTGGTTTGGTTGAAAAACTGAGGTTTGTTTTTATGAAAACTTGAATTAGTTACATTTTGGCATTTTGAAAAGTTTTCATTTTTAGCAGTATCAAACTGATGCTTATTCTCAGTTTTATTTGGCCTCACACCTCTGTATCTCGGCGTCAGAGGGCAATCTGCAACAAGATGTCCTAATTTATTACATCTAAAGCAACACCTACTCTCCATTTTCTTTTCAAATGTTGGTTTGGATGTAGAGGCAGTGTTACCAGCCGTTCATCTCACATAAGGTGGGACATACGGGTTGAGTGGAGTACTCTTTTTAGAAGATTGATTTTTATCTCCACCAGTGGGTAACACTACCTTCTCTTTCGTCTTACCTGATTCGGACAACTTATCCGAATCCGATGAGACTGGACTCATAACAGGAATATTTTCACTAGAAACAGGCGAACTCGTTTCGCCATTACTAACAGTTGGTTCTTTATATGTAACCTTGATGGGAACTGTCTGAGGAACTTCAAACTCAGCAGATTTTTGTACACTAGGGTTAAAAGTGTAATTATGGTTATACGGTGGTGGAACCTCGTGATAACCAATTCCTCCTCTCTTTGGAGAGGTACCTTGATCACTAACAAGGTGATCAAGAATAGCTGAGGAATTTAGGAACTGCTCGATTTTTCGGTTCAGTTCCACCACTTTCACCTGGTGGTCAGCAATCTGCTTTTCACGTTCAGCAATAAGTTTAGTCTTTTCTTCTAAAACCTCATAACTTAGGTCAATTACATCAATTTTTTCAGCAAGTTTAGTTTTTAAGCTTTTGACATCTTTTTCACATGCTTTTATTTTAACTTTATAACTGTTTTCTCTTGCCTTAGTAAAATGATGATCTTCTTTAAGATTTTTAAATTCAGCATCTAAACGAACATACTGATCAGTTATGGTCGCAAGTTGCTCAGACAAATTCTCACATTTTGTACAAACAGGTTTAGGACTTACCTCGGAGGGTTGACCATCGTTATTTGCCATGAAAGCTTTCTCCTTACCAGTAGCTTTCTCCTCTCCAGTCATCTTCTCACTATCTTCATTTTCTACCTTAGCCATATTCGCCTGCTCACCAGTTTCATTCGCATGCAAGTTCCAGTTGTATTCACCGGCTTTTCTAGACAACATGGCATTGACATCTTTACTAATCCCAGTAGGCTGTGCAGACCGGCCTTGACCCCGTTCTACTCTCTCGTTTCTGCATTCTTTAGCAAAGTGCCCATACTGTTGACAGTTATAGCACCTCACTTTAGACTTGTCGAATCCGGGCCTACCACCAACAAACTTTCTCCCCGTCTTATTCATGAAACGCTTGACTCGCCTCACTATCATGGCCATTTGCCATTGCAAATCCATCTCCTCCAGATCATCAGCATCGATCTGGTCATAATCCTCATCCAAAACAGCAGGGTCCACAATCTTCCCCTGTATGTAGTTCTCATATGAAGCAATAAAAGATGCGTAGACTGCAAACTGCTCTTCAGCAGATTTGACACTCATTGGCATCTTGGAATAGTTATTGCTTGAGGCACTTGGAGAGAAACTACGGTTGGATGTTTGAGGTTTCGAAGCACTTGAACCTCCAGCAGCAAAGCAAACATCACCGTTCATGTTTACTGAAACGTTTCCTTCATGAGAAGAGTTTGAACCTGACTCTCCTTTGGAGTAGTAAGCAGCAGATTCAGGCTTCGAACTTGAGCCTGAGTTAAGTTTGGCACCATACATACCAGGGTCTTGAATCTGATCTGTTGGTGTCTCTTTACGAACCATATTAAGCTCAAAAGTTCTGAGCTTGTTTACTGCTGTCTCCAAATCACAATTAGGAAAGTCTCTATCTTCCCTCATCAGAACTGTGTACATTTCCCACTTCGGTGGGAGAGCATCGAGAAGCTTTTCAACTATCTCCTCTTCTCTGTAAGCAATCGAATAGTTGTTTAGCTCTGTCATGAGATGATAATATCGAGTGATAATATCATCCAGAGATTCGTTCTTCAAATATTTGAAGACAGAGAACTGAGTCTTCAACAGTTTAATCTTCGAGGCACGAATACCTATGTTCCCTTCGAATCTATTTTCAAGAGCATCCCAAAGCTCTCGAGCCGATGTATACTTCCTGAAAGTATGAAGGATCTCCTGTGGAAGAGCCATAGTGATTGCTGCGTGAGCCTTGCTTTCGGCTTCGTACATCTTCTTCTCCTCTTCCTCCATCTTGCTGTACTTCTTAACCACATCACGACCTTCGTACACCATTGTCGGTGGGATATATCCATCCTGGATGCACACCCACATCTTTGCATCCTGGTATTTAATATACTGAATAAACCGATCCTTCCATGCAACAAAGTCGGTTCCTTTTAACAGCCTTGGGGCCTTAGTGGCTGACCCCGCTTCGACCTCCATTTTCACCAATTCAGAGATGTTAATTTGTGACATCTTCTCAAAACCCGAAAAAATTTAAAAATTTGTCCAAACAGTACTAAAGGCGAAGTTAAGAATAACTTCGCTTAAGTGTTAACTTCGCTGGAAAAATTCTTAAATTCGTGTGACTCGGCGAAGTTGAGAATAACTTCGCTTAAGGTAAGCGAACTTATCAGGTAAGCGAAGTTGAGGATAACTTCGCTGAGGCGAACTTATGAGGCAAGCGAAGTTGTGAATAACTTCGCTGAACCTTATATCTTCGCCGAAACCCTACTTTCAGTGACGGCAACTTCGCCTGAAGAACAGTAACTTCGCCCGATGAACACTGAAAATATTCAGATCTGTTTTCGACGATTCTGCAGTTTCCGGTCGTTGTAAAGGCTTGAAAATGACTGTATATAGTGATTAGAACTCAATACGAACAAAAACTCGTCCCGTGAATAGGTCAAACGAGACGTTTTCTACACCCGCGTGAAATCCCGAACCTCACAATCGAGCCGATGGCTCTGATACCAATTGTAGGTTCATGGACGGATCGTACACGGGATGTCGCTATCTGCGCAGGTGCGGAATCCCTGCGTAGTTAGATACGAGCGTAGAATACGTATAAATCAAACACACGAGCAATAACCGAAACACGTTATATTGATAACACGAACACGTGACACTCGGTCACTATTACAGACTCTGACTTGTAAACACGTAACCCTAACCAATCTCGCGAACTCACCAACTCACTTACTCTCGAACTAACGAACTGTTACGGAGAACAGTTTATATAAACACGACAACTTCGCCTCAGGCGAAGTTGTCCATAACTTCGCTTGTTCAACAAGTTCGCCTGAGCGAACTTGTTAACAACTTCGCTTGTTCAACAAGTTCGCCTAAGCGAACTTGTTGACAACTTCGCTCGTTACATAAACATAAACATAATCAAAAACATAATTACATTACAGACTCGATTACAATCGTTAGACTATGAACTACTGACAAACATGTACCAACAAAATTATATCGCCATGATCGGCTATACCTTAGATACTCAAATATATCTTTGAAATATCCAAACAAGAAAGTCTAGATTTCAGAGAAAATTTGAATAGGGTTTCTTAAAGATAAAGGAAGAAGGCGAACAGTGGAAGATTGTTCGTTTTTTTTTCTTATATAACATAGCACGCAAACCAAGGTACAGCTTGTACGTATCAGACGATTCATTTAAATTAAAGTTGACGAATTAGCCCATTCGCTAACTCAATTCGTTACCTTATGTTGGCGAATCGCTACTTGATTCGTTAAACTAAAGTAGCGAATCAAGACTTGATTCGTGACGCGATTCGTTAAATATGCATAACGAAGGGATGATTCGTTACAGAGTGCGGAAGCGAATTAGGTTAGCGAACCAGAAGCTAGTTCACTAAAGAATCACCTAGTTCGTTATCCATAAATAACAAATTGGATTTTAACGAAATAAAATCTTTTATTTAATTTTAATTTTTTTAAAAAATTAAATGAATTAAATAAATAAGTAAATGAATAAATAAATTAGGTTATCGAGAGACCCTTTTATCCCGACAACCAAATACGTTAAAAACGTTTCAGATTTCCGAAAAATAACTTAAAATTATTGAAGTATTTTGTACAAAGAAGACGAAAATATTTTTGGTATTTTGTAAAAAATTCAAAGAATGTATTTACAAAAGAATATCCGGTACGTTAATAGAAAATCTTTTTATGTTTTTCAATGATTTTATCAAAAGAAGTACATATTTTTGTATTTTTGTTGCTTTTGAGCAGAGAATTATATTGACCAAATTGCCCTTCCATCACAGTTTTATATTTCAGCGATATTATGACTGGCGATAAGTCGGTCATTGGTATTGTTGTCCACATAAATCTAATAACACACATTCAAGTATTTTTGTGATATGATTAAATAGTTCAATTAAAGCACAGAATATCAGATACTATCAGCCTCTAATCTCGGTTCAAGCTTAATTTGATTTTTGCCAAATCACCCCAACTTGACTTAAACCATTATATTGTTCATCAAAATTTTGATACCAATTTCGAAATTTTGAGCAATGCATCAAGTTTCCTTTACTGTGAATGAGTATGCACGAGTCCATCTGTCGGCTTACATACATTGTATCCTCTGGGGTCCGTTTCTTAATGGTATTAAGATGCACGCAAGGGAGGAACAATTGTATGACTAACAGCGGATTTTGATCAAGTCAGTAATTTAAATTGTACGAAGTACAGCGGTGATCAAGTTTAATGACTTTGGGTTTGCTCTAGAAGGCGAGTGAAATATTCATGCTTATGAATACCCAGATGGTTAAGCCGCATAAAGACTCACAGTGTCCAGAATCTTAACGCTTGTTATTTGCTTTATTTTATTTTTGGGTGATCAACAAATATAAGGCTTGAGTATGACTGGTTATTACATTTCTGCCATCCTCACCGAGACTTTTGCTAGAGACTAAAACCACTTTCAATTTGGCGTTTCTTTATGTTTATATCACTTACTTTACTCTACTGGGTTGTTTTAAGACCTACCAATGCACCAATGCAATTAAGCACACGGTATTTTAAGCTTACTTTTTGTTGGATTTGGAGTCAAGATAATCAATGTACTATCATGTTCTCTTTTTGCTTCAAAAACTCAAAATTTTGAGGAGCATAAAATAAAGAAAAGATAAATTTAATCGCCCCAGTTAACTTAAGTTTATAAATAAATGGCTAACCAACAATTCACAAGTGAATAATAGGACCAAAACATCCAAGCATGCTCCACAAACTTAAATAACCGACATAATTTTTAGCGAGAAAATAATCTAAAAACGCCTGCAAAAATCTTTTTGGTTTTTCTCTATACAAACTTTAAAAACACAATATTTTTGTCTTTTTCAATTTTCTTATAAACAATATAAACTTCACAATCTTTTTGGATTTTCGGATTTTTCTGTACAAAACATAAATCACATTCTTTTTGGTTTTTCAAAATTTTAAAATGTTTTTGAATTTTGAAATTTTCTATACAAACGAAAAACTTACTCTTTTTGTATTTTCTAGATTTTCACCCCCTAAAACCAAAATAAATTTTAAAAGAAAAATATAACATAAAATTAAGATAGTCATCCTCATTTAAGGATATCAGCGAGGGTCTTCAATCCGTTTAAATCAAGTAAAAATTTAAAACGCGTTTTGTCAAAAGCTTTAGTAAACAGATCGGCTTTCTGAAAGTCAGTATGTACTTTCTCAATGTCAATCAACTTCTTCTCAAAGAAATCCCGTATAAAGTGATATCGAATTTCGATATGTTTTGTTTTCGAATGATGTACGGGATACTTTGTGATAGAAATTGCAGCAGAATTATCAATCAAAATAGGAGTAGTAAGAAACTTCAAACCGTAGTCGCGAAGATGTTGTTGTATCCACAAAACCTGGGAACAACAGCTCGAGGCTGCAACATACTCAGCTTCGGCGGTTGAAGTGGAGACCGTTGTCTGCTTCTTACATTTCCAGGAAACAAGCCGGTTTCCTAAAAATTGACATCCTGCAGTCGTTGATTTGAAATTGATCTTGCATCCTCCATAATCTGAGTCTGAGTAGGCAGTAAAATCGAAAGTATCATCCTTGGGGTACCACAACCCGATGTCTGGATTTCCCCTCAAATACTGAAGAATTCTCTTGACTGCAGCTAGGTGAGTCACTCGTGGACTTGCCTGATACCTAGCACAAAGACAAACAGCAAACATAATATCAGGGCAAGAAGCCGTTAAATACATTAAAGAACCAATCATGGCACGATAGAGGGTAGGATCAACGGAATCTTCCAATTCATCCGGTGATAAATTGTTCCCTACTGGAAGAGGAGTAGAAGCGATTTTTCCGGCAGAAATCTTGAATCGGCTCAAGACGTCGTTCACATACTTAGACTGGTGAATAAAAATTCCGTGAGCTGACTGGTGAACCTGCAACCCTAAAAAGAAATTCATCTCCCCCATCGAGCTCATCTCGAACTTTGTTTGCATGGACTTCTCGAACTCCTTACACAATGTGTCGTTTGTAGAACCAAAAATAATATCGTCAACATAAATCTGGACTAGAAGAAGATCGTCATCAACAGTTTTATGAAATAAAGTGCTGTCAACAGTTCCTTGTTTGAAGCCATTATCAGTTAGATGGTCGGCGAGCGTGCCATACCAAGCTCTCGGGGCTTGATGTAGACCATACAGAGCCTTGTTTAAACGGTAAACACGGTCTGGATAATCAGGATCTTCAAAACTAGGTGGTTGTTGGACAAACACTTCCTCGTGTAATTCACCATTGAGAAAAGCACTTTTAACATCCATTTGATAGACCTTGATATTGTTATAAGCTGCATAAGCCAGGAAGATTCGAATCGACTATAATCTTGCAACTGAAGCATATACCTCTGTGTAATCAATACCCTCTTGCTGATGAAAACCTTGCACCACTAGACGTGCTTTGTTTCTGACAATCACCCCTCGATCGTTCTTCGTACACTTAAATACCCACTTAGTCGGAATGGCTTTCTTGACTCTAGAAGGTTTGTCTATTAAATCCCAAACACCCAAACGTGCAAATTGTTGTAATTCTTCTTGCATAGCCTCTACCCAAGAAGGATCTTCAAGTGCCTTACGAGCTGTCGTTGGCTCAACTTGAGATAGAAAGCAATAGAATTTAGCAAGATTCACAATTCCCGAAGAATATAAGGTAGTATAAGCACACAATATGTTATTATCACTTGACGAAGCAACTTTATGACGTGAACGAACGCCCACGTCAAGTTCTCCAATGATATTTTCCTGTGGATGATATCCATGAATCCGAAGAGTGGGATTCTCAGGAACAACAACATTATCAAATAAGTTAGTGTAATGTTCACCCAACTCGGGAGATGAAACATTATCACTGTCAAGATCAATAACTTTAACTTCAGTTTGATTATCATCAGAAGAAGTAGAAACAATATCAATAGCAACTGGAGAAACAACTTGAGATTCTTCAGTTAGAGAATCTGGTTGAACTTCAACTTCATTAGAACTTGAAGATCTTGGAATGGTCAAATGATCTTCAAAGTATGCTCGAACCATATCTTCATCGATGTGTTCAGTCGAAGGAGTGAATGAATTAAATAAACTATCGTAGTCAAACATCCAGTATGGACCTTTCCCTTGAGAAGGAGTTGTGTACTTTTGACAGTCCACATGGTACCATTGTTCAACACAACCAGATGTGAAATTAAAAACCCTTTTCTTTGGAGATGCATATCCCAAGAAATACCCTTCGATAGCTTTTTCTTCAAATTTACCTGAATCCTTCTTCAACATTGTACACGGACACCCAAATGGTTCCAGGTACTTTAAATTAGGTTTTCTATGATTTAAGATCTCGTAGCTTGTTTTTTTGAGTCGTTTCACAGTTAGAACTCGATTAAGCGTATAACAAGCTGTATTCAATGCCTCATTCCAGAATTGGATAGGAAGCTTTGAATCAGCGAGCATTATGCGTGCAGCTTCAATCAGAGTCCTATTTTTCCATTCAGCAACACCGTTTTATTGAGGTACATAAGGTGCACTATATTCTCTGTGAATTCCCTTTTGAATACAAAAGAAATCCAATATAGTATTTTTGAATTCAGTACCATTATCACTTCAGATTCTCCTCACTTTTTGTTTATACAGTGATTCAATCTTAGTAATAAGATTTTGTACCAAAACTAGTGTTTGATCCTTTGAACTCATAAATAACACCCAAGAGTATCTTGAATAATCATCAGTCACTACAAGACAATACCAGTCTCCAGAAATACTCGCACGATTTACTAGACCAAACAAATCCATATGAAGTCGTTCCAGAGGAGTATCAATGGAATTCAATAACTTAGAAGGATGTGTCGTCATCTTCTGCTTGCCCTTTTTGCATGCAACACAGTGATCAGATAACTTAAAATTCTTTAACGAGACACCCTCAACTAAGTCATTTGCCATTAAATAATTCATCTTTCTGACATGTATATGACCCATTCTACGATGCCATAGAATCGAATCTTTCTCGGTTGCTTTCGAGACAAAACATGTTTCGATCGATGTGGATACCTTAGAACTCATATTTAAGACATAAATATCATTTGATCGTGGCGATCGCATGACAACCATGTCCTCGGGGATAACATAACCCGGTTTCAAGATAAGACATTCTTTGTCAGTAAATATCGTAGTGTATTTTTTATCACAAATCTGCGATACACTCAATAAATTATGATCAACTTTGTCGCAATAATTTATTTTCTCAAACGTAATGTGACCATTTGAAACTTCACCCTCATGTGTAATCATGCCCCCAGAATTCCCTGCAAACGCTACATAACCCCCTTGAATATTTCTTACGTTGGTTAATAGGTCGAGATTCCCAGTGATATGACGAGAACATCCACTATCCATGATCCAGTTTTCACCAGAAATGGTCTTGGATAAACCCTACACACAAACAAAAGTGATTAGTTCAAAAAGGCAGCCCAGGCCTCAGTCTTGGGCACCTTTTTTTTTTTCTTTTTGATCATTAACTTGAACAGATTTCAATTGTTGTTCAGCCACTTGTGAATAAGTTACCGGCTTCCTAGACTTTCGTCTTAAATAAGCTGCCTGAACAATGTTTGAATTCTTGTTTTGACATATGGGTTCAGTTGGAATAAATTTTGGTTTCACTTGACCGTGTGTCTCATTGGCATGAAGAACCTTCCGAGGATTCACATTAGAAAACAAAATATGAGTATCATCAGCATACGACACAGGTCGTTTCAAGATCTCCTTGACCAATGGAATTGGTTTAGATTTGTCCTTGATAAAAGGATGAAGATTCTGATAGTTCTGCTGACTACAATTCCTCACAACATGACCTTGTTGACCGCATAAGAAACAAGTTCGCATGTCTACATGATGATGTTGAGAAGTAATTGGAATAAATGATGCAGACGGTTGATGATGACTCAAATTTTAAGTCATGCTCTTAGCAAACTCATCAGATAATTCAGATTTCTTCTTTAAATAAAAATCTAAATTAGAATAGTTCGAAAAACTTTTAAGTGTATCTGTTCCTGTTGACTTCACAAAGTTAAATTTCTTAGCTTGTTTTAAAAATTGTTTTGCCTTAGTCAATGGGTCAGGTGAACTGATGTTTTTGTTTGAGCATACACACGTTCAAGTTCTTGAATTTTTGAAGTTTCATTAATAAAAACACTCTCAATAAGTTCAGGTTTGATAATACTTATTGGAATATCTTTTTCAGTGAACATCGTATCCATTCCCTTTAACTTAAAAACTCTAGCCGATGAAGACTTAGAACTCGGAGGATTAATGAAACGCATTAAGTCCTCGTCAGAAATCTTTCGTTTAACTGACTTCTTTGTCCTCACTGGTTTGGTTTTCACAGTTTCTTCCTTGTTCACTTGAAATTTAGATGAACTATACACAGCTTCCTCAAACTCTTGAGGTTCGCAAAGAATATGATTAGAACAAGGAATGTTCTTATTCTTGTGTATTATCTCAGGTTCAAACACATCTTCAATAATCACTTTATCAACATTTTCAACAAAGACCTTTTTACTTTCCACATGAGGTTTTTTGAGGAGCAACTTGGGGTTTGACAATTTCAGGTTTAACCAATTTAGGGTTTTCAGAAATCACAGATTCTTTTTGAATTAAATCCTCTTCTTTTATTGCAAAAGGGTTAATTTTATAATCATTATGAAAAGGTGGTGGAATTTCAACAAAACCAATACCTTTCTTAGAATCTTTTTGTTTTCCAGATACTTCAATAATTTCATTCAACAGAAAAGATGAATTCCTAAATTTCCCCAATTTGTTCTTCAATTCAAGAACCTCATTCTCAAGCTCAGTTATCTTAGAACGATGTTTCAAAATTTCCTGAAACTTTTGGTTATTAATGGTCATTTTCACAGATAACTCGGCTTTGAGATCGTGGTTACTTGTCGACAATGCTTCAATCTTTTCTCGAGATCTCCTTATAGATTCAAGAGATTGTCGATAAGTATCCTTAAGAGAAGCAATTTCTCTTATAATATTATCATTTTGATTTTTCAATGCTTGTAACTTAGATTTGTTAGATTCACAGTCAACACATGATGCTTTAACAAATGAAGTAGCAGAAATAGAGTTACTAACCTCATTGATCTTGGCCATGCAAGCAAACATTGATTCAGAAGGCTTGTCGCAAGAGTCGTCAGAATCAGATCCAGAATCGTTATCGGAAGACATCTCCCTACCAGTAGCATCTTGACAATCTTTATGTAACCCAAACATAGCCAGATTTGCTTGAACATCATTGCATAGTAACCGTTGTGACCAATCAGTTCCATCTGCTAACAATGCTTGTGTTGTAGAAGAAGATGGTTTCTTTTCAGCATCACTTCCTCGTGGTGTAGAAGCATTTTGACTTTGACCACGAGGACCAGTATATTATTTCCTTGGTTTGTCACATTCCTTCGCGAAATGCCCAAATTCTTGACAATTATAACACTTTACTTTTAATTTGTCAAAACCCAACTTCTTGTTTAAAGCTGGAAGATCTTTTCCAGTTCTCTGCATGAATCTTTTAACTTTACGAACGATCATAGCCATGTTCCATTTTAAATCCATGATTTCTAGATCATCTGGATTTATCTGATCATAGTCCTCATCTGTTAAATCACTTGTGGCAATTTTACTAGTCACTAAGTTTTCATATGAAGACATAAAAGTCGTCAGAAAGGCAAAGTTTTGCTCAGCTTCCTTCATATTAACACTAGGTGGTGTAGCAAATGGATTGGTATTAGTTGAACTTCCAGAACCACCCGAATTACCAGCAGAGTAGAAACAAACTTTTGGATCATTAAACATAGTTGATTCTTTTTCACTTGCAGCATGAGTAAGAAAAGAAGTGATTGGAGAGATCGTTGAACTAAGAGGCATACTTCCACCATAGAAAGCTGGATCTTGATTTTCTTTGGAGGATTTTTGACACTTAAGATCATATTCTCTAGCTTCGATCTATTGTAGATATTCAATTGCCGTCATGTCTTCATTCACAAAATAGTCATTCTCTTTCAAAACCATTAGAAATGTTGAGTAGGAACTTGGAAGAACACTTTTAATAGTGTCAATTTTATCTCTTTCAGAAATTTCCATTTTCATCTTGTCCATTTCAGCAATTAAATGACTAAATCTTGTAGTCATCTCTTCAACTGTTTCTCCCTTCAATAGATTAAAGTTTCGAAACTGAAATTTGAGCATCACTTTCTTACTCTCAGCTGTGTTTCCCATGCTTCTCATACGCAGATGTTGAAATAAAGTCGCACATCTCTTGATACTACCAACTTGATGAAAGATATTTTCTGGTAATGCAATAGTCAAAGTAGAATATGCTTTTATCTCGATTTTTAAAGCTTTCTTCTCTTATTGTGAGTATTGAGAAATAGCTTTAGGAGTATACCCAATAGTATCATCACCAATCATTGGTGCAACATAAACTTCATCAAGATAATATGAGCAGTCAGGATGAACAGATCCCAAATGTGCACAAAACCGAGGTTCCCACTTGGCAACGTCACTGAACTTCATCAATCTTGGACATTTAGAATGTAAACCTATCTCGGTATCAAGTTGCAACATCTGTTGCATCAACATGTTTTGAGATGCTAATGCATACATACCGGCCATTTTTGAAGATTTAAGTATTTAACGAATCAAATAGTGCAATAGCTTAACGAATCAATGAACAGTTATAGCGAACTGTGAACAGTTATAGCGAATCAACTCTTAACGAAGTTAAGACTGATCAGCAACGAAGTACCTTAACGAATGAGATGAGTGTTTTAGCGAATCAAAAGTCAACCTAACGAGTCAACTTAACGAATCACAAATAAAGTTAATGAATCAACCAAATGGCGAAACAGATAATGAATGAGATGAAGATTTAGCGAATCACAAGTCAACTTAACGAATCTACCAAACGAATCACAAAGGATTAGTTTAGCGAAGCACAAAGGATTAGTTTAGCGAATCAAATGATAATCAGTAACGAATCACTAAGAAATGCTTAGCGAATTAATATAACTAATCAGCTACAGTTGATTAGCGAATCACACTATAGCGAATCAGGTTGTTACAACCGTTTGTAACAAACTCTGACACCTTATGCCACGTGGCAAAGGTTGTTATGACACAAATTCCAAGAAGAACACATGTCACACGAATCGGTTAATCTAGTTAACGAACTAGATAACACGAACCAATAACTCACACGAATTGATTAACGAACTAGGTAGCGAAGTAACACTGTTGATAACGAATCACCGTGAAACATATAGCGAATCACCAGGAAGAAGATAACGAATTACATTCATCTTCAAATCTTCAAAATTTCTAACGATTTTTCCAGAAATTTTGAAGATCAAACCCAGAAACTCAACAATACCAAATTTGTAATACAACCTCATTACTTAACCAAAATGCACAAATAACCTACCAATACACTCGTAAACCAAATCCGAATCCAATACACATAACCTCGTAATCGATTAACACCTTAAACCAAATCAATTTGACCAAAAACATACCCCTGTTTCGGACTTAAACCGAATCCTAATCCAAAACACACAAATCCAATCCACACCTCAATTCCTTTAATCCACACCTATCCAATACCTTAACCAACATAAACTCAATCCAAATTATCCATAATTCAATAAATTCAAATCAAAATTGATTCAAAACCAAACAAAACCGAAAAACTTAAGAACAATAACAATTAAAACACCAAATCAAGTGTAAAGAGCACCAACGGCTCTGATACCACTTGTTGGTTCCCTTGATGGATCCCGGAGAGACAATCGATAACCATAAACAGATCTCAGATCTGTGAATATCCGATTACAACTATTAAAGATCTAGCTCATAATTTACCTTGATTTAATGTTATGTATGTGTATATATTAACAATATATTATACGAATAATGTTAAGATGAAGCTTGAGAGAGAGCAATTACTCAAAAATTCCTTTTGAAAACTTTTCTCCAAAAACTTACTTTAAAGTGAACAGTAGTTCACTATATATAGAAGGTGACCTGGTTCTCTAACATCCCCTAGCGAACCAGCTTCCCCTTCGTTACATAAATTAACATAGCGAATCACCCCCTGATTCGTTAACATCCCCTAACGAATCAGGAGGGAATACATTATAATGTCTTAGTTCGCTAACATCCCTAGCGAACTAGACTTAACCTTAACGAACTAGTCTTAGTTCGCTAAGATCCCTAGCGAACTAGACTTAACCTTAACGAACTAGTTAATAATAAAAATTAAATATTACATTAATTAATAAATAAAACATTAACGATAAATACAAGAACTCTAGACGCAAAACCGTGCACTAACATATATATATATATATATATGAGTCGAAAAACGCAATCGATTTGACAATCAAATCTGATAAAAATTCGTGTGTAATCGTCACTACACCCCGAATTATATCAAAATATTCCGTGTATAATGGTGTACCGCCATTATCATAAATCCGTGTGTAATGATCTACCGTCATTACATCACAAGTAATAGGCATTTTATTTCTTAAACAAATTGAGTTGTTGTAGACGAGCAAAGAATACAACATTACGTATGACTATCGTAGTTGATAACCCGATACATACAATACTCAAAATATTCCCACTTTTAACCCAACGCGAATGGAAGTGGGTGGTGTCACCCTAATAGATCTACTAATATTTTCGTGTCCCTTTCTAGGGTTAACTGTTACTTATCCCAACTAGACTCATCCCGCATTGTACACCAATTTGTAAAATAAAATGCCTTTATAAAACATTAACGAAATACTATATAATAAAAAATATGCTTTTTCCCTCAAAACACAATTAAATATCGTTTTGAAAACATTTCCAGTTAAAAATCTTGGGGGGGGGGGGGGGGGGTTCGATTGAGAAACTCACTGTCTTGAAGCTTTTCCAAAAATCCCATGTCCTATATTAGAACACGTTTTGTTAATAAAAACTTGATTTTAGGTTTATACAAAACCCTTTCAAATTTATTAATTTTACTCTTGTATACACATAAGCACATAAACACATAAACACATAAGCAAATACATATAGTTCGGTGTTCCGTTAGCTATTAATTAATTAAATTATTTAATAAACAGTTAAAATATAAGAACATAATTTAAGATTCAGTTGCTGGAATTTTTCAAGAAAATATTAATCTTTTATTTTTCACAAAACTTGACGGTTTCGTCGGTTTTGCCGTTTTGTCGATTTTATGCTTAAAATGCGTTAATTCGGTTTTCCGTTTAAAATGTAACTTATAACTTATGAAAAATACTTGTTACATAAATATTAATAAAGTTTTATAAGTTTACTTGTGAAAATATATTATTTTCATTTTTGTTAATATTTTCTTAAAATAGCAACTTTTTAACGTTTTCGTGTCGGTTTTCGCAACACAAACCGTTTAGGACTATGTTTTATCATCTTGCCATTTTTTCATGTATTAACTTATGTTATAAATGGGTATTTTAACACTTTAGGGGCTGTTCTAAAATAGTCCCTAATAGTTGTGTCGGTTTTGCTTAAAAAGCCGATTTTTCGACCATTTAAGTTACCGACGAGTCAAATAAATTACACAAGTCTATACTAATCGTACTATGAACTAAACAAACATATAATAGCATATAATTCACCATAAATTGCAGTTTTTACCATGTATGTTCATAAGACACGTTAATCGAGTTTTTCGGTTCCTATTTCGTCTTTTAGTTTACCTTAACAATGTTACTAGTTTAACTTGTTATTTATGTACAATTATATTTAAATCTCCTAAAAATCCACATTTTACTATATTTTATAAGTTCCTAATAATCCAAAATTTCACTTTTAAATTGAAGGTTCTTATTCTCTTTTCAAAAGAATCTAATCTTCATATTTTTAAACATTGTCTTTCTCAACAAAACCAAGTATGATTCCTTTAGTTGTTTCCATACCTTTATAACTACTTATATTTATGATATTCTTACCCTAATCCATCTTTAATCATTCATTTAAGTTGTTAGGGTTTCATACATCCATCCTAAAGAATCTATTCCTTTTTATTCTTTTAATTTAACCATTTAACAAAGTTTCTATTATAAGTAAGTCATTGTTTATTTCAATAATGTTTTTAACTAATCCAAGTTTCAAACTATACATCCTATTTTGTTTAAGTTGTTATTAATCATTTGTTGTTTCCATCTATTACAAGTATTTACATCAAAATCTCATTTTCATCATTCATTCAAATTAAAGTTTTCTTATTTAGTAATTCAAACACTTTTCAAGTTTCAACTACTAGATCTAACATGCAACCTATCTTACTTACATTTAATTCATCCCACAACATCTTTTAATTCAAAAATCCATACAAAACCTCCTAATTAACTTTATATTAAAAATCCCCAATTTTCACCATCATGAACATATTTATATTTTACACGTTTCTAGCAACAATCTTTAATAATCTAGACCCATACTAACAAGTTAAAGACCAATAACCCATTCCAATATTTAATCTAATACAAACCCTATAATCAAGTTATCAACTATTCAAGAAATTATTAATATTCTATATTCAAACTAATAACAATATAATATCTTTTAGGATATATGTATGCATGTGTATGGAGTTTTGGTTCTCTCATACATATATATACATATATACACGGCGCACACACATATATGTACATTACACACATCATCAATCTTCCAATCAAACTGAAGTATATCAAATCTTGTATATCAACACTCAATCAATATTATCATGTTACTTACTTGGTTATTGAGGTTTTGAAAGATGAGATTAGAGATGTTAAGAGTGTGTAATTCCTAGCTTCAATCCTTCCTAATAGCTCCTTAATAGCCTAATCCTTTCCTTGATCTTGATTTAGACTTTCATGTTATTGATTATGTGGATGTGTGTGTTAATTGTTAAGTTTGAAATTGAGTTGGATGGTTAAAGGTGGGTTGGGCCGTGGGTTTTAAGGGAGGAAGAGGGAGAGGTGTAGGGTGATGAGTTGGAAGGTTAGAGTGGTGGTTTGGTGGGTTAGGGTGGATAGGTGGAGTGCTTAGATGGTTAACAACTCACAAGTTTCTAGAAAATAATGATTAAGGGGTATTTGGGAATGTGTGATTGGAACACTTAGGGTGTTGATGTGTCCGAGGTGAGGTGGTGGCGGCCTAGAGGGGTGGGTGGGTATATGAGGGGTTTTAATCAATAACTATGTGATTTTCGGTTATTCGTTTAACGTATTCTGTGTTTTAAATATTCAAACGAACTCCATTTTTAATAATTTTTGTCAGTCTTTGAACGGAATCAAATTCCTGAAAGTATGGACCATAAAAATGATTTTTTTTAAAATAATTATGTGGGGCCCTTTTCGGGTCTTGTACTTGCTCGGATTTACTTATTTTCCAAATTTTGTGATTTGAGTCTTCTTAAATTAAATTTTTATGTTGTCTCACATGTTTTCATATATATTTTGAATTTTTGAGATTGTTTAATAAATCTAATGGTTTTGTTTTCTTTCTGGCTCGTTACCCGAGGTTTTTGCAGGTTTTTCTTGTTTCCTGCCAAAATTTGGACTTTTTGTTGACTTTGCAAGATATTGAACTATATTAAAGGGAAATTTTATTAATAAAACGTTATAAGGATGAATAATCATGATTAAAATAGTGAAAACTTAGCCAGGTGTTACATCGTAGGTATCATTTGGCCACACACAGTTTTAGTGGCCTTATGTTGTTATAAGTGTGGCTAAAGGGTACCATCATTAGTTGCTAGCCATCAAGAAGCCTCTCCAATAAGTGTGGATAAAAGGTATAAAATGGTCACATGACTATTTACTAGGTGTGACCATTGCACGTATAGAGCCACATGAATTCATGTTTCAACCACATGAAGTTTATAATAATGTGGCCAATAAGGTTGTGGTAAGCGAGCATTGTGACCTATACTGTGTGGCTATAACAAAGCAATGGCCACTTGAATTTAATAATAGTGTGGCTAATTATATCATATAGACACCGGATGTTACATTAAATGTGGATAAAAATGTTTACTTGCCACTCAAACACTCCTTTGTAGATTATAGTGTAGCTATTGCCTTACCAATTGTCACACATAATGCTTTTCGTAATTTAAAGTGTGGCTATTGTCAAACTTTTCATCACACATCGTGATGTATTGTGTGGCTAATCATATCATATAGACACTGGAGGTTATTGTCAATGTGGCTAAAAATATGAACTTGCCATTGCAACACTCTTTTGTAGTTTGTGGTCTGGCCATTTTCTTACCGTTTGTCACACATAATGCTTTTTTAAAATAAGTGTGGCTATTATCATACTTTTGGTCACACATAGTGATTTTTCCAATGACGTTTGATCTCATTCCGCCACACAAACAAAAACCAAGTGATGAAAGTGTGGCCAATGGCTAGTGATGGACACACGAAAATATGTAGAGTGTGATTATTTTATGCCATTTGGTCACACTCGGTGATTTTTTTATATGACGTTTTATATGATTCCGTCACACACACACAAAAAACAAAGCAAGCATGGTATGGGTAATGGTTATTTATAGCCACACGAATTTTTGTGTTTTCGGTGTAGCTATGTCACACTTTTAGTCACACATAATTTGTGTGGCTAAAAGTTTGTGCAGTGGCTAATGGCCATTTATAAACTTTAATTTTTGTAATTTGAAGTGTGGCTATTGTCTTACTTTTAGCCACACCGAATTAATGTGTTTCTATGTGGCCAATTTGTGTAATTAGGCAATATATAATTATTTTTATTTATTGTGTAGTAATATAAAACAGCTGTTAATGTGTGAAAAGTGTAAATAATAATAGTAAATTCCAAGTTTTACCGGATCACCTAATGAAACACACATAATTGGCAAGTGTACCGGTCGCAATGTAGCTAGCAAGTAAGAATGAACATCAACCAAGAACATGATTTTGAATCCTTGATATCACAAACACCAAGCCTAGAATAGGTCTATAGGCTCTGATACCAATTGTATGTCCCAAAACAGGATCTTTCAATGTGATATCAATAAACCCATTGTTAGTCGAAAACTAACAACGAATTGATTCAAGACAAAGATGAACAAAAGCAAATCAGCACACGAATGACTTCGAAACACACATTATATTAAACGTTGGGTGCTTAAGCCCTTCAACGAGGATTACAATGAGAATGGAATCAAAATGCTATGTAACCCTATTCCACGCCGTTCTACTAATTGATCGACCCCCCATAATGACCTAGTTACAAGTTATTTATAATGCCAAACACCCTAAGGCTCAAACCCATATAAAAGCTCACCAAAATCAAGTGATTTAGGTGTTACATGTTAGCCAAACCCAAGCCCAACTAAATTAAGTATAAACCATTAAGTTTAGCCCAACAAGGAAGGAAGCTGAGCTCAAAGCAGACCGTAAAGATAATTTGACAAGAGCTTTGTGGAAGAGGTTTAATTATATGCATGTTGGTGTTTCAAGGCCTACAAGTCAAGATGGTTCTACAAAGCCTTCATTTGAAGAAGCACAAAAAGAGTACAGGGCAAGAAATTTTGAAATTTATGAGTGAAGAAAATCAAGATCTAGCAATATCCAAAGGGGAGTTTGTTAGTACATAATGTCTAGTGCTAGAATATTTTATTTTTGTATATGAATTAGTCTGAATATGTAAATGAGCGTAAATGTACAATATCAACGTATATGTACTTATACATTGGAGATGACATATCTACCGGATAATTTTTATACGCGTGATATGGTGTGTCTATAAATACTTCACGTATCCGTCCATAGTAGGAGTGGTCCATTCTTGTGTACTAATCTTGATATATCTTATTCTTTGTACTGTTGATGTTTTAAGTGAATATAAAGTATACTAGAAAGGGAAATCATATTGTGTTCTTTATCTCATAATGTTTCCGCACATTGTATTATATAGTAGATGGTTTATTTAGTGTTTTGATCTGTATACGCTCAAGTACTTACACACAATGGTCAGTTAACCATCTAACTATAATATTCTCATTTGGAGAACTGGAATTGCTATTTTTGATGCAATAGTTTCTACAGCTCATAGCATGATGAAGTTCCCAACCATGGGAAGAATAACTACGATGGTACCAATACAAGAAGCTCTGCTCATAGTTCCCGCAGAAGAATCATGGGAGCTCGACGAAGACACTAAGGATAACCTTGTGCAGGAGATAATTCATGCACTAGATGAAAAATGACCTTCGGTCACACAAAAAAAGTGTGGTAGTAAGCCTTTAGCCACACACGTCTGGTTCAGGTCATGTGGGACCAAAGGTCGCGACATCTTAGGTATCATATGGTCACACACAGTTTTAGTGTCCTTATGCAGTTATAAGTGTGGCTAAAGGGTACCATCATTAGTTGCTAGCCATCAAAAAGCCTCTCCAATAAGTGTGGCTAAACGGTATAAAATGGTCACATGACTATTTACTAGGTGTGACCATTGCTCGTATAGAGCCACATGAATTCATCTTTCAACCACATGAATATAATAATAATGTGGCCAATAGGGTTGTGGTAAGCGAGCATTGTGACTTATACTGTGTGGCTATAACAAAGCAATGGCCACTTAAATTTAATAATAGTGTGGCTAATTATATCATATAGACACTAGATGTTACATTAAATGTGGATAAAAATGTTTACTTGCCACTCAAACACTCCTTTGTAGATTATAGTGTGGCTATTGCCTAACCATTTGTCACACATAATGCTTTTCGTAATTTAAAATGTGGCTATTGTCAAACTTTTCGTCACACATAGTGATGTATTGTGTGGCTAATCATATCATATAGACACTGGAGGTTATTGTCAACGTGGCTAAAAATGTGAACTTGCCATTGCAACACTCTTTTGTAGCTTGTGGTGTGGCCATTGTCTTACCGTTTGTCACACATAATGCTTTTGTAATATAAAGTGTGGCTATTATCATACTTTTAGTCAATCAAAGTGATTTTTCCAATGACGTTTGATCTCGTTCCGCCACAAAAACAAAAACCAAGTGATAAAAGTGTGGCCAATGGCTAGTGATGGACACACGAAAATATGTAGAGTGTGGTTATTTTATGCCATTATGTCACACATAGTGATTTTTTTATATGACGTTTTATATGATTCCATCACACACACAAAAAACGAAGCAAGCACGGTGTGGGTAATGGTTATTTATAGCCACAAGAATTTTTGTGTTTTCGGTGTGGATATGTCACACATAATTTGTGTGGCTTAAAGTTTGTGCAGTGGATAATGACCATTTATAGACTTGAATTTTTGTAATTTGATGTGTGGCTATTGTCTTACTTTTGGCCACACCGAATTAATGTGTTTCTATGTGGCCAATACTGTGTAATTAGGCAATATATAACTATTTTTATTTTTTGTGTAGTAATATAAAATAGTTGTTAATGTATGAAAAGTGTAAATAATAATATTAAATACCAAGTTTTTCCGAATTCACCTAAAAAACCACACATAATCGGCAAGTGTACCGGTCGCCATGTAGCTAGCAAGTAAGAATGGATATCGAACCTAGGACACTAGAGGTAAACTCTAATTATTAAACTTAAATGATTACTAACCTAGACTTTCTTTGGATTTTTAGATATCTTTTTTTTTATATTAATTGAACTAATAATACTTAACTAATTAAAAACTAAACTAAAAACAAAACTTTATAAAAAATAGAGTTTTACATAAATGCGAGAAAACAACTACCTAGGTAATGAAATCCTTCTAGTTAAATTAATAGTTAACAAACTTGACCCGGTTGAAAAAACAATATCTTAAAAAATATGACACTAAAGACTACTAAAGTACGCTAGATCGCCTCTCAGCCTCACCAACAAAACCCTAGAACTCTAATGACATGTGAAGCTCAACTGTTAAAGGTTTGGATCACCTCCTGGTCTCACCTTACCTAATAATACTATAGTACCCCAAAATCCAAATCACCTTCCGGTCTCTTTGAATACAATATATTAATATAAAGGGGGGTATTATTAATTAATTTGAACACAACTTTTATAACAAAAATCTAAGTAACCTAGGAGAACTCACTCACATGCAATTATTATCCAAACCCGCAAAAGATAATGATGACACAACACTAAACTGCTTCCCGACCTCTCTAGAGATAGAACAATAATATCTAATCCGCTCTCAATAATTATTCCTATGATTATTTCGACCATAAATCGCAAACAAGTTGAAAACATAAAGTAGCCAACCTAATCATGCGTCTAACAATCACCAAAAATTATTAAACACAAGTGGAATAATTATTAAAGCAATAATCAAATTTAATTACTCAACAATATCATGCACAAATCAATTAAAAACTTTACCATAACACTAAATCAACCAACGTCAAATAATAGTTTGTCAAACCATTAATAGAACATAGTACTCAAACAAAACTTTGACAGTGTAAAAGTTTAGTTACTCATGTAAAGTATGAAACAAAAAGAAAATATAAATCTCGGTTCATGACGGAAAATATAAGAATAATTAAGTGGTATGCGTATGTGTTTAAATTAATTGACATGCTTGCGTAGTAGCTTGTTAATTCTTGACCCCACGTGGAATTCTTGACGTGTCAACAAACCAGCTTGATTCTTTTCTGTCTTCTTTGATTTACACAGTAGTTTTCATCAAGTGATTGGCTCCCTCTGTACTTCTTTTCCAAAATATTCTTACGGCAGTGTACATTATTTTTGTAGAAGAATATCTCAATTATCGTAGGGTTTTTTTCTTTATATAGTTAAATCCATCACCCCAAAAAGAACCTCCTGCCATATTCTTCATTCTTGTCCTCCACTTCATCGTTAATAGCCCACGTAAATTAAATTAAATCCCCTCTTTTTTTTTTACTTTGTGATGTTGTCAGCCTATATTCGAACAAGTGTTGGGTGCCTACATTAAAAAAAAATAATTGGAATTATTATAATAAAATTGGGGTCAACGATACTGTGTAAAACAAAAACTTTACTATCATATGATTCTTTCATTTATTTTTTTCTTTACTTTAATTTTTTTATTATTCTTACGACACACATTTTTATTTTATTAACTTCCATTTTTCTTCTTTTATATTTATACTTACTATTTCCATTTTACCACATAAACCGACCAAAAGCAAGTTACGATCACTTTATAACTAAATCGATGCTTTTATTACATAATTAGTATTTAATAGAGTGTACAAAAATGCATCGATTATATATGAACACATTAGTTATTTACCATTTTAGATCGTTGTCTCTTAACACTTTAAAATTCAAAATATGAGTTAGTTAGGAGTAATAATGAATAAAATGAGCCATAATTTAGTTAAAAGTGTAGGAAATATTTGTATAATTCATATAAAATTCAGAGCATATCAAATATCCCCACACTTAAACCTTTTTCATCCCTGAAAAAGCTATTTCGCACAGGATCATAACCGAGATAAACAAATTAAGTTCACAACTCTTGAACATTTATTTTCAATTTTCAAAAACTATCAAACACATTTATCACGATTGCCGATATACTTATCCACTTTAAACCCTGATAACTACATAGTTGTCCCCTTATTGGAATTCGCTTAATAAGATAAATCCGGTTGATTGTCATTATTGTTGTCCACCTAAACCCATGCCCATTAATACTTACCAAGAAAAGTAAGATGTGACAAGTTTATTAGTTTATATGATCTAGTGGGACCCACAACTGAAACAATTTTTTATATGGTTTAACCCGGACGGAGCCACCCCAACTTGGCTTAAACCTTATATCTATTTGATTAAAACATGTTATACCATTTTTAAGAATAGCTAAAAACGATCAAGGATATTGTTTATCCACCTAAGCTTAAGCATAAAGGTCTACCTAGTAGCCATTAGATACGATTAAGGTATGTATTGAGTAACTAACTAGTAAGTGTTCCCCACTACATGACATACCCCCGTTATAAAGCAACACCCCAAAGTCCATCACCATAGGTGAATATGGACAAATTCATCTGTAGGCTTACATATGGCGTGTCCCTTGTGGTCCGTTTCTTAATAGTAATAGGACACGAGCAAGGGGACCCTATATGAATAACAGTGTGGATGATCAAGTCAGTTGTGTATTTTGTACTTTGAAGTACTAGATGATCAAGTTTAATGACTTATGTTTTGTAGAAAAACTGCGGGTTTGCTCTATGAGCTCTTTTTAATATTAATAAATCCACTTAGGATATATGAATACCCAGATGATATACCGCATAAAGACTTGTGGTCTCCGAACCCTGCAGAATCCCATCAATACAGGATTTAAGGTTATAAAACCATACGCCTATGAAGTGTTAACCACTAAAACTAGAAGTATAAAATTTATGTTTATATCACAGGCTACTTACACATACCCTAACGTTAAACCTACCCAAGCATCGTATGATTAGTCTATTCAGATTTCTATAAAATTTTAATTTTTACGATCAAACTAAACATAAGGCTTCGGTATGACGCCACCTTTCATCCCATTTTTTTTATATAATAAGCATCCCACTAAAATCAAGCAATTTAAGTTCTATTTAGTGTACAATCGTATTGTCCTTTCCTTTTTAATGGGCTGAGGCTACTGACACATCAATTATAGAGTCTAGCCGTTCAGTCACATCCCATTACATGTGTTGATTTAAAAGCTCCTTTTCTTTTAAAATTTCTAAAACTTTCAAGAGTTCTGTCAAAATTCATCAGTAATAATATCATCTCATATTTAATGCAGAAAAACAATTACAATGGACATTTCAAAACTCTTGTAAATATTTTTGGGATTTTTTTTCACTTTTTTTTAATTTTTATTATTATTATTTTTTTATTATTTAATATATTTTTTTTATATTTTTTTACCAAACAAAAACTTCAGTCCCATCCCCACAATTAAAATCTACATTGTCCCCAATGTAGGAATAGAAAAAGACAGAAAATAAAGCAGAATAAAAAATTTAAGAAAATAAAACTATAAAGTGGAACGAACTCACCTGGTAATAATGCAGTTATCTTCACAAGTCTCGTTCCAAGACGACTGTATAGCATTTCATTCGTGGTCGCAGCATCTAGATGTACTATACAATATGATATGCTCAGAAAAATCTGCGTCCAAATCGAGATTGAGTACGAACAAGAAAATCCAATCTTGCAAAATAAAACTCAAAACGACTCAAAGCAGATATCAAACAGACTTTAAGGACTAAAACATACTCGAAGAAAAGTAAAACAAAGAAAAATAAAAATAAAAGAAAATAATGCAACTAAATTTTATACAAACTCTACAACTCAGGCAAAGTCCCGTGTAAGCTCTCCTCCTCTACTTTCCAGGCGGATCAAGGTAGATCGCCTCCTCCTCGCGATAACCGAGTGAACATCCAACATAATGCTTCAGTATATGCCCATTCACTTTCCAAGAATGTCCATTCTCAGCCTCTATCTCAACCGCTTCATAAGGTAATGCCTCCTTCACAATGAATGGACCAGCCCATCGGGATTTCAATCTACCCGGAAACAACTTCAACCATTAATTGTATAGAAGAACCTTATCCCCACACTTAAATTCTTTGGGCCTCTTAATATGTTTATCATGGCGTTACTTCATCTGCTCCTTACACCCCCAACTTCTTTCATATGCCTCGTTCCGTAGCTCCTCAACCTCATGAATCTGAAGAACCAACTCTGTCCCGCCGCAAATAAATCAAGATTTACGGCTCGTAAAGCCCAGTATACACGATGTTAATTCAATAGGAAGATGACATGCTTTTCCATAAACTAAACGAAAGGGAGTGGTTCCGATAGGCGTTTTGAATGCAGTGCGAAAGGCCTAGAGTGCAACATCCAACTTTTCAGCCCAGTCCCTGTGATTGTTCCCAACTGTTTACTCTGAGATCCTCTTAATTCCAAGATTGGTGTTTTCCACTTGACCACTAATCTGAGGATGGTAGGTCAGAGAAAGTCGATTGATGACCCCATAACGTTTCAGAACCTTATCCATCTGAGCATTCCAAAAGTGGGTACCCTGATCACCAATTAGGACCTTAGGAGTACAGAATCGAGCAAAGAGTTTTCGAAGGAATCCCACTACAACTCCCGCTTCATTTCTTGGTAAGGCTTGAGCCTCCACCCATTTGTACATATGGTCGACATCAACGAGTATATATATGTTCCCTCTAAACATAGGAAACGGACCCATAAAATCAATGCTTCATATATCGAAGATCTCAAACCACCTGGATGGGGTTTTGGGGCATCTAATTTCGGGATGAGACGTTACCAACTCTCTGGAAAGCGTCATATGAACGAACAAACTCATTCGCGTCACGAAAAATAGTTGGCCAATAGAATCCCGCATCATACACGCGTTTGGCGGTTTTAGTCGCACCAAAATGCCCACCAGTCGTGCCCTCATGACAATGTCGAAGAATACTAAGAGATTCATCACCAAAAATGCATCGGCGAATCACCTGATCCGCACCAATACAGAATAAGTACGGATCCTCCTAAATGTATAACTTGATATCTACAAAGAATTTTTTCTTTTGCTGATATGTTAGTCCAGGCACTAACTCACCAGAAGATAGATAATTAGCAAGATCAGCAAACCCTGGAAACCCCTCTTCACTTGCCTGTAAATACATTAGAGTCTCACCCGGGAAATCATCACCAATTCCCTGTTCCTGGGTCCTGTCCATGTAAGAATTTTGTAGTCGTAATAAGTGGTCGGCGGTGACATTTTCAGCTCCTCTTTTATATTTAACTTCTATATCGAAATCCTGAAGAAAAAGGATCCAACGAAGGAGTCGGGGCTTCGCATCTTTCTTGGAGAAAAAATACCCAGTGCCGCATGATCAGAGAAAATGATAGTCTTAGGAAGCACGAGATAGGCACGAAATTTATTGCACGCGAAAACAACCGCAAGAAGCTCCTTCTCTGTGGTGGTGTAATTCTCCTGAGCATCGTTAAGGGTCTTGCTAGAATAATAGATGGGATGAAAATGTTTCTCTCGACGCTGCCCTAACACCGATCCAACAGCAAAATCGCTCTCATCGCACATGATATCAAACGGAAGAGTCCAATCAGGAGCAACTAGAAAAGGATCACTCACTAACCTCTCTTTAATCAACTCAAAGGCCCTCATACACTCCTCACTGAAATCAAATGGCCGATCTTTCTCTAGACTCTGGGTCATCGGACGGGTGATTTTCGAGAAATCTTTAATTAATCGGCGATAGAATCCCACATGACCTAAGAAACAACGAATAGACTTCACGAAAGTGGGTGGTGGAAGAAAATAGTAGAACTGTTGTCCTGAAAAAGGCTCAAGCATCTGATCGATGAATGGAAGCAGAAAGTGGTCCTTTCATGTGGCCCTGTTAAGTATGCGGTTGTTGTGCAAAATCGCCACCCTGTTATAGTCCGTGTCGGTATGAGCTAATTCTTTTCATTCGTGATAACTGTCATACCGCCCTTTTTAGGGACTACCTGGACTGGGCTAACCCACGTGGATTCGGAGATTGGAAAAATCGAACAAGCATCGAGCAACTTAATAACCTCCTTCTTGACAACCTCCTGCATGTTCGAGTTAAGACTCCTCTGCGGCTGCACCACAGGTTTAAACTCGTCTTCCATAAATATTTAATGTGTGCAAAACGACGGGTTTATACCTTTGATATCCATAAGCTTCCATGCGATGGCATGCTTATGAGATTTCAGAACAACCATCAACTTCTCCTTCTCCTCTGTCTCCAAACTCGAAGAGATGATGAAGGGAAGTTGAGACCCCTCCCCTAAAAACGCATACTCGAGGTGAGATGGTAAATCCCTCAGCTCTAAAGATGGGGGGTTCACAACATTTGGTGTTTTGATCGGAAACTCTCGCTCTTCAACCGCGAAGACATTAGAAAACATTCGGGAACTCATGATCGGCTCGTGTCCTCCTGCTTCAGGTAACTGCTGCTCCTCCTGCTCCAAATTGAAATCAAATTCTGTCATCTCGGACGACTGATTCTCCACATCGATGATTCGGGTGTCAGACGTGTCTCTCTCGCAGACCTTCGTAAGATAGTCGTCTACATGCATCATGAAAGTGCCGATGAAATAGAGAGTGTCATCATGCTGCTGAGTATTCCTCATGGATTTCTGCACGTCGAATGTTATCGTATCATCATGAACTCGAAGAGTCAATTTGCGATCGACAACATCGATGAGAGCGCATGCGGTGGTTAGGAAAGGACGGACGAGGATGAGCAGAAAGTTCGAGTCCTCACCCATATCGAGAATGACAAAGTAGACCCGAAAGATGAATTTGTCCACATGCACCAACATGTTCTCCACAATGTCCCTTGGAAACTTCAAAGATCGGTCTGCCAGCTGGATACTCATTCCGGTGGGAAACAGTTCTACCACGTTAAGTTTGGCAAAAACACAGAATAGCGCATAAGGTTAATGCTTGCACCGAGGTCGACCAAAGAATTTCTAACATGAAGATCACCATTCAAGCAAGGAATGGTAAAACTACCCGGATCTGTCATCTTCCTAGGAAGCTTGTTTTGTACGGCGGCATAACACTCCTCACTAAGAGTAACTGTTGAAAGCTCCTTAAGTTTCTTTTTATTAATGTGCGAATCCTTAAGAAACTTGCTATGTTTTGACATGTTTACGAGAGCTTCAATAAAGGAAATGTTCACTTGGAGTTTCTTAAGCATGTCAAGAAAGCTAGAGTACTGCCCCTAATCATTCTTATTCACTAGACGACCGGGATATGGCGGTTTAGGCTTATAGATGCGCAACGGTTCCTGCTCAACCTACTTCTCCATCTCAACTGATGCACTGCCTGACCGTGAGGTACTTGCTGGGCCCCGCCTCTGGTTCACCTTGTCAGGCGGTGTCTACATCTACAGCTCCTCATCAACTTCCTCCTCTTCACTGGGTAGATCTCTAAAGACCCCTCTCCCGCTTCGGGTAGTCACTACCTTGCATGAGCATTGGGAAATAGTTTCGATTAGGTAGGAGCGGGATTAGGGACGGTGTTACTTGGAACACTCCTCGGGGGTGGTTGATCAATCTTTGCAGATAACTCGCCAAACATAGCCTCAAAATTCTGAAATGCGACCTGTTGTCCCTTCGTAAACATCTCATGCTGCAAAAGAGTGGATTTGGTGTTGGCATCATTTTATAAGAGTTGATTTTACAATTAAGATTGATTAGCCAATATCTCCTTAATATTGGAAGTACTCTTTGACACAGGAGCATGTTCGGGGGCGGGTTCTTGGAACTGATTCTGGCGTTGCTAATAACCAGAGTTACCTGCCCGCCAATTAGAGTTAGAATTATTGTTTCACAATTTCCACGACATATCTCGCACCTACGAGCTTGCAACTTAAGCTCTCTGAGCTCCCGCTTCTGTGCCTCCACATCTGTCGACACACTCGTATTCTAATCAACATGATGCACTCCACATGATGCTGACATGGCTGCGGCCTTGGCAGCCGAGACAGACCTTATACTAGGTGTATGCTCATCCCCTAATGCTATGCTCTCGAACATTTCATCAGCCTCCTCTATGGTGAGTGAGCATGTTTCTTCCAGTGGCGGTATTGAACCATTGTTGGGTTTCAAGAGTAAGACCGTTACAGAAATTTTCAACCACGGCCCAATTGTTTAGGCCATGCTGAGGACAACGACTTATAAGAGTTTGGAAACGCTCCCACACGGAGTGATAGTACTTATCAGGCTCCATATGAAACGAACGGATTTGCTGGCGTAGACGTCTGGCATATGATTGAGGAAAATACTCCCTGTGGAACTTGGATTGCAAGCAGCCCATGTGGAGATTGAGGAGTTTTGTAGAGATTCGAACCATGAAGCAGCACAACTGGAAAGTGAAAATGGGAATAAATTAAGATGAATGACGTCGGACGAGATATTATTAATATTAAATGTTTCGCAGATCCGGACGAATCGAGACAGGTGTCGTGGAGCATCTTCGTCATCCAAGCTGTGGAACTGAGTAGAATTGGTGATAGCATTCATGACGTGAGAGGGAATTTGCCAGTTTTGGTTATTAGTCGCAGAAGGTCGGGCAATTGCAGATCGAGCTCCCATGATTCAATCGTTGGCTCTAGCATGAATGGTTTGTCTCGGTGGTGGAACAGCGTCTCCCATATCTATTTTAGGAGTAGAGACGCGTACCTGGAAGTTGGGTAAATCGCTCTCGCTATCTATAAGCTCTTTAAGTCGCTCATGAAACTCTCTCTCAGACTCTTTTGATTCAGTGAATAAAGGTTGGCTTTGAGAACGGATATTATGCATAAACTAAAACAAAAAATTATATAATTAATTGTTTTTTATATATTTTTTAAGGAAAACTAAAACTAAAGGCACAAATAGCAACTAAAGGCACCTAAAGGAAAAAATAACAACTAAAAAGCAAATAAACAAATAAACAGATTAGATGACAAAACTAAAACAGATAATAAAGAAAATCATAATACACACTATACGCGTCGGTGAATGAGTACATGTAGAACACCTCGACCGTCTGATCTGCAACTGGCTCGCCTATGTAATGCTTCAACCTATGACCGTTCACCTTAAACTTCCCGCTTTGATCTTGTATCTCAATAGTACCATACGGGAATACCTCAGTGACCGTGAACGGTCCCGACCATCGGGATTTCAACTTTCCCGGGAATAACCTTAACCGGGAGTTATACAATAAGACCTTATCCCCACACTTGAACTGCTATTGCCCTTCAACTTTCTATCATGCAGTTCCTTCGTCCGCTCCTTAGACTTAAACGAATGAGCATATGCGTGATCCCAGAGCTCCTATAACTCGTGCAACTGATGGAAACGAGTGCCCTCTGCGGTGGATAAATCAAGATTAACCCTCTGAAGGGCCCATGAAGCAGGGTGCTCCAACTCAACAGGAATATGCCTTCCCATAAATCATCCAAAATGGTGTGGAACCAGTCGGAGTCTTGTAGGCTGTACGGAAAGCCCACAAAGCGTCCTCTAATTTGTCCGACCAAACCCGACGATTCGAAAAAACCGTTTTCTCAATAATACATTTGATTCCCCGTTTACTCACTTCCACCTGCCCACTAGTCTGTGGGTGGTAAGCGGTTGCAAGCCGATGCGTGACCCCATAGCGCTGCAACGCCTTATCCATATGCGAATTGCGAAAGTGAGTACCTCGATTACTGATCAAGGCTTTCGGGACACAAAAACGAGCAAAGAGACTCTTAAGAAAATGGACTACCACTCGGGCATCATTCGTGGGTAAAGACTTGGCCTCAACCCACTTTGACACATAATCGACGGCCACGAGCATGTACTTGTTCCCACGTGAAGATGGAAACGGTCCCATGAAATCAATGCCCCGCACATCGAAAACCTCACAAACTTGAATAGCATTTTGGAGCATTTCATTTCGCGATGAAATGTTGCAGACACGCTGGCAACGATCACAACTCCTAACAAACGCATGAGTGTCTTTAAAGATAGGAGGCAAATAAAAACCAGAATCAAAGACTTTATTCGCCGTCGAAATTACATCGTGGTGACCTCCTGTCGGTCCCACATGACAATGGCTCAGAATCTGCCATCCCTCCTTGACATCTATGCACCTCCTAATCAGCTGATCAGCACCGATGCGGAAAAGATACGGGTCGTCCCATAGGTAAAACTTAATGTCTGCATAGAATTTTTTTCTTTTGCTGGTAAGGCATCTTCTGGAGGTACCCGTCAGGGAGATAGTTCGTGAAGTCAGCAAACCATGGAAAACCTTCCTCCTGTGCCTTAACAAACATGAGACTCTCTGTCGGAAAACGGTCGTCAATTCTGACCCCCGAATATCCTAACTCTGCTCCCTCTATACGCGAAAGTTGATTGGCCGCCACATTCTCGGCCCCCTTTTTATCACGGATCTCAATATAAAACTCTTGAAGCAACATTGTTTAACGGATAAGACAAGGCTTAGAATCCTGGTTGCTGAAGAGGTAACGAATAGCAGCATGGTATGTGTACACAATCGTCTTGGACAAAACTAGATAGGACCTAAATTTATCGATTGCAAATACCACAGCTAAAAGCTCTTTCTCGGTGGTGGTATACCTCTCCTGTGCGCCATTTAAGGTCCGGCTTAGCATAGTAGATCGGATGGAAATGTTTATCCTTCCGCTGTCCAAGAACCGCTCCGACTGCGAAGTCGCTCACATCATACATCAACTAGAATGGTAACGACCAGTCGGGAGCAACCATAATCGGGGCGTTAATGATTTTGTCTTTTAAAAGATCAAACGCCTCGATACACTGCTCAAAAAAATGAATGGAGCATCCTTATCCAGAAGTTTGGTCATGGGTCTCGCTATCCTAGAAAAATCTTTAATGAACCGGTGGTAGAACCAGACATGACCTAGAAAACTACGAATGGATCTCACATAAGCGGGTGGGTAGGATTAGAAATGGTCTCGACCTTTGCTCGGTTAACCTCTATCCCCGCACTCGAAATCCGATGTCCCTGAACAATGTCCTTGCGAACCATGAAATGGCACTTCTTTCAGTTAAGGACTAGGTTGGTGTCGATACAGCGGGACATCATCCTCTCAAGATTAGACAAACAATGATCGAGGAACTCCCATATACGGAAAAATCGTCCATGAAGTCCTCGATCATATCATAGAAAATGGCCACCATACACCTCTGGAATGTGGCCGGAGCGTTACACAGTCCGAACGGCATACGTTTGTAGGAAAACGTTCCTTAAGGGCAAGTAAAAGTGGTTTTCTCCTGGTCATCGGGAGATATCGGAACCTGGAAATACCCAGAGAAACCATCTAAGATGCAATAGTACTGCTGACCTGCCAAATGCTCTAACATCTGATCAATGAAGGGTAAAGGAAAGTGGTCTTTCCTGGTGGCATCATTCAGTCTATGATAGTCGACATAGACTCTCCATCCAGTCATAGTCCTAGTGGGAATAAGCTCGTTCCTCTCATTGGTGACGACAACCATGCCACCCTTTTTAGGAACCACTTGGACTGGAATCACCCAAGCACTATCCGAAATGGGGAAAATGATCCCCACATCAAGGAGTTTAATGATCTCTTTTTCATAACCTCTTGCATTTTCGGATTAAGCCTCCGTTGCGGCTGAACGACTGTTTTGAAATTATCCTTCATTAGGATTTTATGAGTGCAAAACGAAGGGTTGATACCCTCAATGTCGATAATCTTCCATGCAATCGCCTCTTTGTGTTCTCGTAGCACCCTCAACAACTTCTCTTTCTCGACCTTCGTCAAAGCATATGCAATGATAACCGGCAGTTTCCTCTCTTCTTCTAAAAATGCATACTCAAGATGGGCAGGCAAATCCTTAAGCTCTAAGGAAGGAGGACTCTAAACAGAAGGTCGGTCCATAGGATCGTCTCGTACGATCTTAGCAGACACGCCAGATTCAGGGATATGCGACTCGGTGTCGTCATCTAAGGACTGATTGGTCATGGTAACCATCTCAATCTCTGAAATCTCCCTATCGAGAATCTGGGTGTCGAAGGTAGATCCTCCACAGATCTCGCTGAAAAACTCCCCAACATGCTCCATGATGGTATCAATGAAGTATAAGGAGTCATCAGCAGACTTTGGGTGTTTCAGTAACTATCGAACATCAAAGGTGACGTTCTCATCCCCAACTCTCAAAATCAACTTACCCTCGCAGACGTCGATCAACGCCTATGCAGTGGCAAGGAATGGTCGGCCCAAGATAAGTGGGACACTATCATCATCGTTCATGTCGAAGATGACAAAGTCCACCGGGAAGATGAACTTGTCGACACGAACAAGCATGTTCTCCACCACCCCTCGTGGGTATTTCACAGAACGATCAGCAAGCTGGATACTCATCCGGGTAGGACGTGGTTCGCCTAGACCCAACTTGCGGTACACGGAATACGGCATGAGATTAATGCTGGCACCAAGATATGCCAGTGCATAAACTACCGTATCATCACTCAAGATGCAGGGAATCGTAAAACTCCCAGGATTGAACATCTTCTCATGTTACTTTCTCTGCAAGACTACAGAGCAACTAGAACTCATTGGGATGGAGGAGAACTTAGCTAACTTTTCCTTATTCGAAAGAATATCCTTAAGAAACTTTGCATATTTGGGCATTTGCGTGAGTGCCTCAAGGAATGGAATGTTAGGATGAAACTACTTTAAACGATTAAGGAATTTAGAGTTCTGCTCCTCGTCTCTATCCCTACGGAGTCTACTGAGGTATGGAAGTCTAGGTTTGTAGACTCTCACTGGTGTGCTTGGTAATTGATGGTTCTCAGCCTGTGCTATACTTCCTGGGCTGCGCCTCTAATGCACCTTGGCCGGTGGAGACTCTAACTGAATCTCCTCATCTACTTGCTCCTCTACATCTACTGCAGGCTCGTCAACGACTCCTCTCGTCGCCTCCTGAATCACGGGCTCGCTACATGCCCCTGCACCGCTCCTCATCGTCACAGCCTTCGCGAACGCCTTTGGATTTTGTTCGGGTTTACATGGAAGTGTTCCTGCGACATCTCATTCAGACGACTTGCTATCTCTCCCATCTGCCGCACAAGATTTTTAATTGACGCTCCCTGATTTCTGATGAATGACTCGTGCTCCCGAAATTTCTCTTGAGTCTCTTTGTGACGGGAACCCTTGAGTCATAAGCTGCGTCAGCATCTGTGTCTGCTGTGCCATCATCTCCTCTAACATGGGCTTCTTCTCCCTACTACTCGCTCCCTCACCAGAATCCTAGAATAATCTATGACGCTACTGGAAGCCGGACTGATTTCCGTTCCACCCGTTAGAATTTTGATTGCCTCTCCACCCTAAATTATAAGAATTGAAAGTGTTCTGATTTCGGTTTGGATTACTAACAAAGTCAACTGCCTCCTCCTGGAAACCTACGGGGCACTAAACGGTAGCATGCCCCCCCTCTACAGATCTTGCACAACTTACTCCTCACCTGCAAGTCCTTTACAATCTTTACCAACGCCTCAACCTGTGCTGCAAGTGCGGTTCTCATGTCGACCGAATGTATGCCGCGTTATAAGGAGTCGACGGTCTTGGTGCTCTTAGCTGGTGGTCGCTGGTATCCACTCATGGCTAACCCGTTAAACAAAGCAATGCACTAATCAGTATCCTTCATCGTCAATAAGTCGCCTCCCGCAGCCGTGTCTAGCATACTCTAAGTCGTGTATGTCACTCCGTTATAAAACTTTTTAACAACTGCCCAGTCTTGCAGGCCATGGTTCGGACATAAAGCGAGTAAATTTTTCAATCTCTCCCACGCCTCATAGAAGCTCTCGGTGTCCTCCATCTGGAAAGAATGAATCTGGTTACACAAACGAGCGGTCTTAGCCAGAGGATCGTATTTTTCAAGAAACTGGGTCTGCATGGTGGCCCAAGTAGCAATGGATCCATGTGGGAGGGACTCAAGCCACAGAATCGCATGATCAATGAGTGAGAACGGAAAAATGTGGAGTTTGATGGCGTCTTCGGATACGCCGGTAAGATGAAATACGTGCAATGCGAGTGAGATGAGAATGCGGGCTTTCGTGGGGCAACCCGTTAAATTGAGTAAAATGAGAGATGGTGTTTAGAATGTTCGATGGAATCTACCAATTTGTCTGAACTGCGATGGCTAGTGGAGCAATGCTGGATCTCGCGCCCACATCGACTGGACGGGCCCGGTCTGCAACTGTCCTCCTCGGTGGTGGAATTGCGTCGCCCATAATCCTATCCCTAATGACGGATTCAGAAAAAAGTAGGAAAAGAGGATGAATTACTAACGGACATAGAAGAGGATGTGTTCTTTCTAAGGAACTCACAACTAAGCTTTAAATTTATAAAACAAAACTCCTAACAAAACTACACACAACCGGCAAGTGTACCGGTCAAAATAATATAGAACTAAGGAAGTCCGAGTATCGAACATGAAGACACGTGGAAACATCTATGAAAACTAACCCTAGGAAAGACCTTCCAAATAATAATTTTTTTAAATTTATTTTTAACTATTAAACTACTTAACCTAACTTACTTTAACTAAATTAAAAGACTTAACTTAACAAGACTTAACGAAACTTTACGAATGAGACTAACAATGGAGAACAACGTCTACCTAGGTAAGAATCCTATTGAAGGTCTAATAATCTCACGACACCGGTATCTAAGGATGACACAACTAACGTTCGCTCAAGAAAGTTAGATCACCTCTCGGTCTCACTAACAACCCCTAACTTACACTTAGTTGATTTTAAGAACAAACCGGGAAACGAATTGCTAAAGTGTTCTAATGTCGACTCTCCTCTCGGTCTCACCGACACACGACCCCTAATGGAAACGAATGCTACGCAACCAAGGATAGAGGAACAATTTGGTTTAACTTAAACTAGATCAACTAATCGCTCACAAACCCAAACCCGACAAGAACCGAACCCACTCTTGTGTGATCCTAATCCTAACAAGTTAAAGCTATGAGACGACCTTACTTCCTATCACCTCTCAGTCTCTAAGAAGGTGCCTAGCCACTGAATTCAATCAATTAACACACCCAACTAAACCCTGCGGTTGTACTTCCCCCAAACAATCTCTTAACACAAAGTAAAGAGTCAAACAAGCAATAATCAATCAAAACTAATTCAATCAATCAAATCAAGGGGTATATAAGTATAATTAACAAAATAATATCCAATAAACATAACCGTCTTCAATATTAAACCAAACTTTCGTTAACAAATCAAGTCATGATGATCAAACAATCCATATTACTTACTAAAACCTAACAATATTCATCAAACCTAGGTAGAACTAATGAGTTTAGCCTCTCATGATTTTTGGATAGCAGGTATACATCAATGTAAACACCATATTAATCATCACAAACATCATTAAAATCATTCAACACTCAACGATAATCAATCACAACTCAATCTCTAACTTAATTGCAAACAATCCAACTTTAAAGATCAAATCATAAGAGTTATGAAACATAAAACAAACCAAAGTATACTTCGTTGAAAGATAATGTTTATGGCTGTCCTTGGTTGTGTAAAACACTTAGAAACCTTCCAAACTTTGCTACAACAATTCTTTTATTCCTTGTTCCTTGCTGCGATCGGAATCCAAAACCAAAAGATTTATATTTTGTTTTCTTTTTGCTGCTTCACTTCGCCACACATGAGAGGAGAATTTAGTTTTGTATTAACTTCTTTTTTGCGTTCCCTAGTTGTTGCCCACGGGAGTTTAATCCCAGCCACAAGTTCAAAACTACCTTGTCTCCTTAAACCCCACAAATCAAGTCCTAGCCGACCACTTTTCAAAACAACAAACCCTTCTTTTTTTTTACTTATTCTATCCGATCGCCAAGAAAGTACCAGCTTGGGTTAGGTTTTTTTTTATATTTTAGTATATGGCATGAAAGGCTTTCTCTAGCGGGCTTGGGTCAGGCCTTTAGTTTTAGTCTTGAAATTTAATCATAAAGGCGTTTAATGACTTCAAAAACCCATACTTTTTCTCTTGTAAAACTCATACCTACACCAAGTATTAAGCTTTGTAAGATCATGTTAAAACGAGTTACAATCATCAATTATTATATAATTAAGCACTTAGAAGATGATAAAGAGGTGCGTAAAATAGGTGTGTTTTACAACGCATCAATAACAAGTTGTACCAATTTAGCACCAAGAAACACTAAATGGATTTGAGTAAGACTTATCTTTGGCATTATCTCCTTGGTCACATAAACAAAGATCGCATACATAAACTTCAAAAGAATGGTCTTTTGGAATCTAACGATGATTCATTTCATAAGTGTGAATCTTGTTTACAAGGAAAGATGATCAAGGAACCCTTTAGTGGAACTAATTAAAGGGCAAAAGACTTATTAGGTATCATACATTCGGATGTATGTGGTCCTTTTAAGGAAATGAGAAGGAATGGTGAGAGATACTTCATTAACTTTATCAATGATTATAGTCGTTATGGGTATGTGTACTTATTAAGACACAAAGATGAAGCCTTTGAATGTTCAAAGTCTTCCAAAATGAAGTACAAAATCAACTCAATAAAACAATCAAAGTACTTCTTCCGGATAGAGGAGGTGGATACCTAAATGATGCTATTCTAGATCATCTTAAGAGTTGTGGAATTATCTCACAACTCACTCCGCCCGGAACACCACAACATAATGGTGTGTCTGAAAGGATCGAACTCTATTGGATATAGTTCGATCGATGATGGCTAGAAGCACATTGCCTCTATCATTTTAGGGTTTCGCATTGCTCTCGGCAGCCCGTATTCTAAATATGGCACCTACCAAGAAAGTGGACAAGACACCTTTTGAAATATGGCATGGAAGGGTTCCATTATTATCATATTTAAAGGTATGGGGTTGTGAGGCTTATGTTAAGGACAACACCCAAAACAAACTTGAAAGCCGATCTACTAAGTGTATCTTTGTAGGATATCCCAAAGACTCTATGGGATATTATTTCTACAACCCAACCGAGCAAAAGGTGTTTATTGCTCAAACGGACGGAACTAGTAGAACGGTGAGTTCTTGGAAACTAAGCTCCTTATGGACGGAACTAGTAGACCGGTGGAACTCGAGGAGGATCGAGAACCACAAGCTGATACATGTTTGGTTGATACTAGTAATCAACAAGAGGTTATTGAGAATGATCAAACGGTTGATCAAGACATACAAAACGTTCACAAATTTGGTTGAATTTGTAATCCACCTGAAAGATATGGATTTTTCATGGATGGATGCTAGGTGGTAGATTCAAATGAACCCATCACATACCATGATGCAATGACACAATCCGATTGTGACAAATGGCCTGAAGCCATGAACGTTGAGATGCAATCCATGCATGACAACCAAGTATGAGATTTGGTTGTACCACCTCTTAACTCCAAACTGGTTGGAAGTAAGTGGGTTTTCAAGAAGAAAACCGATATGCATGGAAACTTGGATACTTATAAAGCAAGACTTGTCGCAAAAGGTTTCACTCAAACTCAAGGGGTTGATTATGATGAAACCTTTTCGCCGGTGGCAATGCTAAAGTCTATTAGGATATTATTTGCCATAGCCGCATATTATGACTATGAGATTTGGCAAATGGATGTCAAAACCATTTTTCTAAATTGGCATCTTGAGGAAGATGTCTATACGGTTCAGCCGAAGGTTTTGTCGATTCACAACATCCTAATAAAGTATGAAAGTTAAAGAAATCAATCTATTGATTGAAACAAGCATCTAGGAGTTGGAATCACCGTTTTGATGAAGAGGTTAAGAAATTGGATTCATCAAGAACGCTGATGAGGCTTGTGTATATAAGAAAGCTAGTGGGAGCATCATTACCTTCTTGATATTGTATGTTGATGACATACTACTATTTGGAAATGACATTCCAACCTTGGAAGGTGTAAAAGCCTAGCTTGGGAGCTGTTTTTCCATCAAAGATCTTGGTGAAGCCGCCTACATTTTGGGAATAAAGATCTATAGGGATAGATCAAGCTGGTTGATAGGTTTAAACCAAAGTGCATACATCGATAAAATCTTGAAAATGTTCAATATGGAAAAGTCTAAGAAAGGTTTGGTACCTATTCAAAGAGGAACGGTATTAAGTGCAACTCAATATCCAAGCTCAAAGGATGAGCAAGAGAAAATGAAAGGATTCCCATACTCTTCAGCCGTATGATCCATCATGTATGCAATGATATGTACTAGACCGGATGTATCATGCGCTTTAAGCATTACAAGTAGATACCAAAAAAATCCGAGTAGTAGCCATTGGGTTAAGAGCATATTAAAATAACTTAGAAGGACTAAGGATATGTTTCTAATACGGCTCTGGGGAGGAGGAACTCGTTGTGAAGGGTTACACGGATGCGAGTTTCCAAACTGATCGAGATGATTCTCAATCACAATCGGGATATGATTTCGTTATGAATGGTTGAGCTATCTCTGGGAAGAGCGCAAAACAAGATGTGGTAGCATTGTCCACCACTGAATCGGAATACATCGCCGCCTCATTGGCAGTTCAAGAAGCTGCGTAGATTAGAAAGTTCACTGCCGATCTAGGGGTAGCCCATACCATTCGGGACCCCCTAGAGATCTTTGTGACAAGGAGGGTGGGATTGCTAAAATCAAGGAACCCCGTGAACATCAAAATACAAGGCACATTGAATGGAGATTCAACTACATAAGGGATGAAGTTGAAAAAGGAAAGATATGTATTCGCAAAGTTCACACTGATCAAAACATTGCGGATCCACTCACGAAGCTCCTTGAATGTCCGAAGCATGAGGGTCATACTTGCGCGTTACGACTTTGAAATTCTAGTGATTGGATTTGATCTATTTCGTAATTGGATATCGGAACAATTCTTATTTTTGACTCATTCATATGATTATGGTTTTTGATTATGACTTTTGAGTTATGTTCCATTTTAGCATGTTTAAATCCGTGAATATATTAATTATTCTAAATGTCCGTAGTCGCTATTTGTGGTAACAAATATGAAGGTAAGACTATTATGAACTTGGATTAATTGATATTCATAAGGTATGAATACAGAGCAAGGGTTTGCTACCAAGGTTCAAAGATACTTATGGGATATAAATATTGGACTGACCCGCCCTCAAATTTTACTGCATTTAATCTTTGTGATTGGTGGTCATAAGTAAATTTGAATAAAAGGCAAATATCATAGTATCCCCCGACCTGAGGTACATATTGGGTCTTGATATTCACCAAATATTATGCTTTGACTTAGTTTTTCGCTGCTATGAAACATGACGGTACATAAGGCTAAGCTCAAGTGTAGTACGAGGTGATTGTGATAGACGTATGTGATCAATAGGGGATTTGTCCCTTTTATTCGTTGAGAGTAAGATGTCTAAGGCCTGATAAGTTAAATCAACATAGAATGATCACTCTATGTCTCTGGATTTGACATGACATCTGTGGCAAAAAGATAAATGATATATTCACCTAAATCATTTTCAAGTAAGGGACTTGAAGGGGATGATGTTATTGAATGGCACTTCGTCATGCGTATTTAGGGTAGTAAACTGTTGTTAGGCGGTATTTGCTATTTGGTACTGCTCCTTGTCTTCTGTTTGGTCACCCTGTCTATCGTTGTGTACTTTACCTTTGGCTTCTTGCCAGCTCTATCTGGTTTTTTTGAGGATGGGAGTGGTTGTAGCTGGAACAACAGAATATGAAAAACAAATATGTATAATTAATGTCATATTTTGTAATTGAATAGAACAAAATGGAAAAAACCTTCTTGTCACAAAAGAAATGCTCTCTTGTGATATTTTGTAACTGAATAGAACAAAATAGGAACAAACCTCCTTGTCACAAAAGATATGCTCTTTTGTGATATTTTGTAATTGAATAGAACAAAATAGGAACAAACCTCCGTGTCAGAAAAGATATTCTCTCTTGTTATATTTGTACTTGAATAGATATAAAATGGAACAAACCTCCTGGTCACATGAGATTAGTGTTGGAATCGGTCTGCCCAAGACACATATTAGAGTTGATGTGGCTAGTAAGTTATGATCCAAGTCAAGCATACCCAATAACAAGCTAGACAAACACCCACGACATTTATTTTAAGTTATGATTTAACAACTAATTATCAACACTCACGATATTTAGAAAATGGGTTTCTAAATATTTGCACTTGTGTAATAAATAAATTATATGGATAATTTATATTTTGAGAGTAGATGTTTTATAATGTTATTTAAATTGGTTAAATAACATGAGCCATGTTACTTACTTTATGTTATGTTACATTTTGTGACATGTAACAAATATAACATAAACATAGAACAAGTGAGTTTAAATTTTAGGAGGAAAAGTTTTTCTCTCTCATCCTTTATTATCTTACATGTCCCTATAACATACAAGTATTCTCATTTTCCAAAGAGAGTGCATTGGTTACATCTATTATTTCTCACACACACAAGTCAATTCTCTCCTTTCCTCTTGATAATTTCGGCCAAGATAGGAAAAACAAGGAGGAGCTTCAAGTGAGTAAATCCTAGAAAATCAAGGGTGTCTTGTTGATGGCTTGTGGGTATACAAGCTTGAGGATCTTCTACTTTGAAGACTAGCCACTCAATCTTCATCTCTTTCATATTTCTTAGCATCTTGAAGGTAGTATGCTAAAACACCCTATGGTTGTTTTGATAGCTTGTATTTTCGTATATGGATCTGGGCATCAGGTTTTATATAAAATCGGGTTTTATATTATTCAAGTTAACAAGATTTAAAACTTTTAATCCGCTACATTTTTCATATAAATGAGTTTATATGACTTTGATATTCTTCTTAAAACCCAACAATTAGGTATTCTGGCCAAGCAAGAAAAGTTCCAGTTGCGTCACCAACAATCATAATTTCACCCGACTCACAGAATAACTGCATGTTCCTTTATGGCTTCATCAATACTAACTTTATAGGAACCCTCCGGGGTTTCTTTTCCATGAAACTATTGTGGAATCGGTGACCAATGAATTCTACCATGTGCCACCTTGTTACGCTTGTAATTCAGACACAAACGACACTCATACACCTATAAACAAGCATGGAAAATTAAGATGGCTTAGTTGGAGTCAATATATAAGTGCATACCCATGGATATGCCATGATGGTGGGAAATTAACAATGTTTCGCGCAGTACATACCTTTATTCCGAAGGTGGGGAAGCTTCATCCGTAGATACATCACCTTTTATTTTACGGCTTCTCTGTTTTACCTAAAAACCATTCAATAAATCACTTATGGATGGAAATCAATCAATAATTAAATGGAAAACCCAGAACAAAAAATATGAAACTGTCAAGTACTGTTGGTTTTTTGGATCCGTTACTATCTGGAGTGTGGTGCAGTTGTGTTGATGTTTGGTAAACATTGTTCTCTACAGGCTTCATTGGTAATATAAAAGAAATTGGAATTGTTAGACTTATTAGGTTATAAAATATTAACAATAAAATTTCCAAATACTTACTGATGTCGCGCTCAGGGGATCGACTACAGTTTCGTCAACTTTTTTGTCCATGGACTTGGTCAGCAATTCGGTAATAGAAAATGAGCACACTCACATTGGAAACGAATTATAAAAAGTACCGAAATTGTCAAATACTTACTGATGTCACGCTCTGGTGAGTGAGTATCGTTTGGACAACTATTTTATCCACAGACTTGGCCTACAATTAATTTATGCAAAATCAGAACATTCACATGGAAAGTTAATTATTAAAAAAAATGAAACAAACGGTCAAATGCTTACCTGAGGGGCGGAATCTTGTTGCACAGTTTCACCTGAGGTAAGGATGTTTCCCACAGAACTAGCCTGCAAATCAATTTATTAGGTTATGGAAAATCAAAAATCACATGGAAAGTTGTAATAAACAAAGAAACTATCATAAACTTACTAGTGCTAGCATTTTATTTTCCCTACAGCACTAGTACTTTGGTTAGAACTGACCGGATTGGGAACAAGATTTACCGACGAATTGTGACAACAAATAGTGCCATTTATGTATATTGAATGCATTAATTAATATTTTTATATGTAACATGCGTCACTTACTTGACTTTTGCGGAAAAATTCCTTCAAGATGTCTAAACCTGGCCTCAAATGCTAACTGGTCTTTATCACGGCTTGCAAGCATAACATTCGTGGATTCAAGTAGAGCTGTCAACTTGTTCACCACTTCATCTCTCTGCGCCGCCTCATACTCAAGTTGGGAAATCCGTTCCTTAAACGATCCTTTTACCCGACTCACACCCCAATATTTACCTGCTATCATTCCATACCCAATCCCTTTTAAAAAATCACATTTCTCTTTGCCAAGTACTAAGGTGATGGCACCTGTGCACGGCTCAAGTGCCAGGGCTCTGGAGGCGATCTGCTCTTCGTGCTGCACCTGCAAGAAAACAAATGTCAAACTGCTGATTCCTTACAGCAAAAAACATCAGAATTCATTAACTGTTGTTAAAGCTGTTAACCAACAGTTCTTAAAAAACAACAGTTATGTGCATTTCTTTCATGTTAGTGAAATGATAGTAGTACTTGTTTAACTAAATAAACCAATCACAACCAGTAAAAAAATATTCCGTCCAATATCCCTAGTATTTGATAAACTACTGTAAGTAAATAAACAACTGCTGGTTTGGTAGTACTGCTGTTGACCATCCTAACCAGTAGTTGTATCCACATCAAGTGTTGAGACAAGTTAGACATACTCAAGTTTTTTTGACGCCACTATCAGTGTGTGTGTGTGTGTGGCAATGATTTGGCTTTAACATGATTTAAAAACTTTAATATTAAAACATACTAATTTGGTTCCACGTATTCGACAACAGCATTCTTGTATGCACCATCTTTGTCCTCCCATGCTTTCATCCACATTAATGCACTGTCGGGCATCTCATCCGGTGCAAGTTCCTTGTTTTTAATCTTGTAAAATATTCAAGAGAAAGCAGCTGAAGGTCATGCATTTGACATATAACCAACAAATCATTGAACTAGAGAGTGAGGTGATTACAAGTTTCTCTCGAAGGTAGGGATAACCCCCTCGTCCCATGTGATGATAAAAAACATTATTTGCTTGAGCTCCCTTTGTTGAAGAGAAGTGTTTCTTCAACCACACATTATAATCAATTCGTTATATTCAAAAAGAAACATAAACCTTATATAGTCGATGAATCTACGTTTGCAGAGTAGAGGATTTATACCTGAAACTGCTCTGATTGTGTGTACTCAACGAAGCGATCCCAGTCTTCTTGCTTGATCATCGTCATGTGTCCCTTGGGTAACGCCTTCAGCTTCAGAGGTTTACCGATGTTCGGCATAATGTATTTGGCATACATTTTTCTTTGGAAATTCCAAAGAAGGTGCCCGAGCCGATTCATCACAGAAGGCCTGTGACACGCCTCAATCTCAAAATCTTTCTACATAATATAATACACTAAAGGTAAATTACATCTACAAACCGTGGCCTAGCCCATAAAAACATAAATTACTTCTCAAAACATTTCTACATAGATGTTTGGAAAACCACTTTTACCAAACATAAATGATTTTTAGAAGTTAAAAGTATTGGGAAAAGGAGTCCTTTTAAAAAATCCATTTAACTTTGGGCAAAAAGTTAAAAGGAGGCTAACGAAAAGAATCATCAAAGAACGTAAAATGCACAAATAAAAACAAAGAATAACCGTTATTTGTTCCCACAGCTTATCTCAAAGCTCCTTTGTGACCTCCCTCCAACTTAAATGTCTCAAGCCAACCATTTCCCTTAAAACATCCTCTTCAAAAACTTGGAAACTTTGATCTTGTTTGGCCATTGAACCTACCCAGATTATCAAACTCCACTACTAGTTTGACACCACCGGAGTTTGAATAATCGGTACGTAGCTTAGCTAATCTCGTCAACCCCCTTGTAGGTTTTTCGTAGTAGCCAAACTGTTGATGGGTTCGATAGCCTCCGTCGCTATATCGTCGTCTCCTTGAGCGTTGTCGTCGTTGGGTTCCTCGCTGGAGTAAACTCCAGTATCGTTTAATTGAGCGTCCTCATCGGAGAATAAATCATGTTCTTTACCAATTTTTTCATCAATAAGCTTCATCTTTGATTGTTTCTTATGTAAGGATTTGAGTGCAAGGAACTTGAGTGCAAGGATTTGATTTGTGGAGTGGAAATTTTTTTAATAAGTTGGAGTGTAATTTGATTTTGGAGTGTTAATACGAAAATTCTACCGCCATAAAATATTTTAGAGTTTTTGAATAATTTGGAGTCTTCGTTTATTTTGGGAATATTTGAACTAATTTGGAGATTTTGCCTCTCTTTTAATCCTCAATAACTTATTAAAACAAAATATAAACAATGGACTTGTTATAAAAACTTTATAGTAAACCTTAACTAGAAATAAATAAAAATACAACATGAACCACTTTGTAACCCTAGAAAATACAATACCTAAATAGAACGTATATATAATATTATACACAAAGTTACATAAAAACGTTACATAATATAGCTTATAACACACGACCATGGGTTAAAATGTCATATAACACCCATTGACCATAAGACCTGTAAGCTAGGTTTATAGATGTCGAGATCGCACTATTTGTCAGTTTATTGGATGTGACCTATCAGTGACATGTTTTATATATGGTATATACTACACGGCTAAGGCATTATCATATCTCATTCAGATATATATGGGCTATAATAATCATCATCATCTTAATTATCGGAATCATCATCGTCGTCGTCGTCATTATCATCTTCTAGGTTATCATCATCACCATATGTGTTATGTTGATGATCAACATCGTAAAGTTATCATCATTATCATGTGTTACACTGGTTATCATCATCATAATCATCGATCACCTTCGTCATTAAACGACATCATTATCAGTCGTGCGGGTAATCAACGTGGTCGTTGTATAAGCTATCGTAGTAGGCGTCGATCATACGGGTAACATATATCTCATTATCAGTGTCATCATCATCGTCATTGATGCCAACATATATATGGCCTATTGCCATGCACGGGTTGGAGTCAGCATCGTATGGGTTATCATAAACAAAACGACCAATATTAGCATCATCAGTCGTACGAGCTACCATCAGTATGATCATCGTATACGTTATCATGGTCGTCGTCGATAATACGAGTTGCATATCATTAAACTGTACCATATAGGTTATCTACATCATTATGATAATCACCACCAACATGGGTTTTCATATCCATATTTTCATGTGGGTATCATTATATTAGCATCGCCGTCATCATAATTGGGCCAATCATCATGGTCATCATACGAGATAGCACCATTATTGTCTCATGGGTTACATATCCTCAATCATACAACACACCACCCACTGCCACCATCCACCGCCCACATTCGCCACATCCATTGGAACCAACCACCACCACCTCCCGCACCAACCACTACCACGCACCACAACCACCCCACACCACCAACATAACCATTAACACCCACCACCATCATGACAGGCTAAAACCATTACCACCACCATAATAAGCATTACACCACCCACCACCACCCACCACACCTTCGCCACCACCATTGCCACCCACTACCCACCACCCCAAAACTCCATCAGCACCAACCATCACACCTCCGCCGCCATAACCACCCACTCACCCCCGCCGCAGCCACCACCACCACACATCCGCCACCACGAACCACCACACCTCCTCCACCGTCCACCACCATCATGACCACCTGAACCCACCATCACCCACTAATACACACACACACACACATATATATATATGTATATATATATATATAAATTTCCTCAGTTTAGTAAAAACTGAAAACTCCATTCTCACCCCCATAAACACTGAAATAAAACACTTAAAAAAACCATGTGTAGAAGCAATCGATCTCCATGGAATCGATCTCATCGCGGACCACAACATCCAGTAACACAATGTCACACCCTCAAAATCCACTAACGGAGTTTTACCGTCAGAGGGTGTGAACTAACAGGATCGGAATCATTAGTTATAATCAAACCATAAAAACGTTTAAATGCAAATAAGTGCGGAAGCGTAAACCATATAAATAAAGATGATTCAAACAATGCATGTTCCTAGACCGCGCGCCCGCCTCGGCTACCTGAGAATAACATACTAAAAGGGTCAACACGAGGTTGGTGAGTTCACAAGTTATATAAAAATAAATCGTTTAGCGTTTGCGTTCAGCGTTTTACGTTAAGTGTCTTGCGTAACCACGTTACGGCGTTTAAGCGTTTTGCGTAACCACGTTACGGCGTTTAAGCGTTTTGCGTAACCACGTTACGGCGTTTAAGCGTTTTGCGTAACCACGTTACGGCGTTTAAGCGTTTTGCATTACCAGATAGTGTTATGTCAAATTATATATCGATAGGTAGCTAATCTATACAACAAGTATTACTAAGTGGTTCGAAACCGAAGCTGACTGTTTATCAAGTGCCCGTCACCAGGTCAATCCAGACCATGGTAAGTGTTAGCCAAAATTACACCCGCTCGACCTCCAGTCGAGTTTAGCGTTGGGTGGGGTTTGTCAAACCCAGTAGTACTACTCAACAGTGACTCGCTATTATCCAATATTAACCGGTTCGATGTGTGGGACTTCAAGTGTTACGTTTGCCGCTTAGCCTTTACAAGTGATATATAATTTATTAACAAAATCTCAAAAATGCGTTTATCTCAAAAATGCGTTTATCGGAGTATGTTATCTCCCCCAAGTGAAAAGCGTTTGAAAACAGTTCAAAGAGCGGGGTAAGTGAAACTCACTGTTTGCGAAGAATTTCCCAAATTGGATCACCAAGTGATGCGCGTCGTAGAACTCTCTCTAGCGTTCTAAATTAACAAAGAGATTTTCTAAGTGTCGGAACGTTTAACGAGTCTCTAGACTCGGCACATAATACCTATGCACATAACATGTGTCGTGTTTCGTTTTGTGGATCGTGTGTGACTTAAACAAGTACACTTGTGATACAATACGTGTGTGAGCAATTACTTTCGTGTCATGTATAAACAATGTACATCACTAGCAAATACTCCCCGTAAGGACAATTTAGTCAAAATACGACAATTAATTAGCAATTACTCCCCACAAGGGCATCTTGGTCAATTTATGACAATCAATTAACAACTATCATATTTCATGCAATTTCACAACAATCAGCAGCTAATTTCATCGAGACAGAATTTCTACTTGAAAGATTGTACTATTTCACCGATCATAACATCTCAATTAATTCACCAAAAATCATCACTGAAGCATACATGTCTAAGGTTTCCAGAACATATTTTATTTTATTTTTATTCCGCATAGATTTCTCATAATGATCAAAACACTACAGCAAACTCATATCAGTCAGATTCATGCGCAACAGAATGTTATTTGCAATTCCCGTTAAACGAAAAATCCAATAAATGCAAGACCACTTGGGTTAGGTTCCTAACTCAATAAGTCAACTTCCAGAAGTGGAACCAACCCAATTGGCCTCGTAGATTATGAGATATAACATTTACAAAACAACCTAACAGCAGGTCTAACAATTCAGCTTTGCACCACGTTTTTGTAAAATCATAAAAGTTAACTTTCACACGTCCAAAAATTACAAATTTATATTCTTTAGAAACTAGACTCAACCTAGTTTACTGTGATATCAATTATCTCAATCAAATTCCACTTTAACATCCCGTTACAGTCATTCAAACATCAACAACACAATCTGTCCAGAAACTTTTTGCATCCAAACTCAACAATTTAACAATCTATGAACTATCATGCATTCACATAACACTCTAGACTCCATAAACAATATCCATGCATATCAATTACACCCAATAAAACTAACAATTAAACATAGAGGATGCATAGAATAGTTGTTTATACCTTCCTAGCACCTTAATCTTCAATCAAACTTGAAAGATCTTGAGTGTGTGTGTGTGTATATTGATCGATCACAAGGAGAGGGGAGAGGGGATGGCTGGCCGATTTGGGGTTAGGGAAAAGGGATGGGAGTTAGGGTTTAGGTTTATCATGTATTTATAGACTAATATGTTACACCTTGGCCCCTCAACTCCTAAGTATTACTTTTTCTAGAACATTCTATCATAACTTGCACCTTAAGTTAACATTAAGTATTTCCTTTTTCTAGAACATTCTATCATAACTTGCACATTAAGTTAACATTAAGTATTTCCTTTTTCTAGAACATTCTATCATAACTTGCACATTAAATTAACATGACAATAATATTATCACATAACACATAATCCTAACACATAATTATCACATCATTAGTGTTTTAGTGTGTTTCATATATTCATCAATCGTTTGCGTTTCGGTGCAAATCCCGAAAGACTACTACACATGTAGTAAGTGTTAAGCGTCATTTAAACCCTAGTTTAAATGTAATGAAGTTTGCGTTATAGATTCAATAAATCTAAAGTTTGAATTGACGGAGTTGCGTTAACGGAGTTAACCTGAAATTGACGATTGTCACATCATTCCCATGTTAAAGAATTTTCGTCCCGAAAATTTGAGTCAAGTCGTGATGAGTGTCTGAAAAAGTAAGAAAAATTTTCAGTTTGTCATATCATCCCCTAGTAGAAAGAAATTTCGTCCCGAAATTTAATTCATACTTCCGGTGATTTCTGACGGTTTGCCGGGTTTCGCGGTTTTCTGTGTTTGGTCAGCCCTTCAAAAAGGTGAGGATACTTTTTCATCATTTGATTCTCGCGTTCCCACGTGAACTCCGGTCCACGTCTCGAGTTCCAATGAACTTTAACAATTGGAATTTTGCTGTGCATGAGCGTTTTGGTTTCCAATCCAAAACCTCAACTGGTTCTTCAATGAAGCGTAACTGTTCATCAACTTGCAGTTCCTTCAAAGGGACTACTTGAGTTTCATCGGATAGGCATTTCTTTAAATTCGATACGTGAAAAACGTTGTGTACACCGCTGAGTTCTGCTGGTAAGTCTAGTCGGTACGCCACTGGACCAATGCGTTCCGTTATCCGATAAGGACCAACATATCGTGGGTTGAATGTTTCGCTTTCCAAAGCGAACCACACCTTTCCAAGGTGAGACTTTGAGTAACACTCGATCGTTTACTTGAAATTCAAGAGGTTTTCGGCGCTTGTCAGCGTAACTCTTTTGGCAATCTCGTGCTGCTGCCATGCGATTTCGGATTTGAACAATCTTTTCCGAAGTTTCGAGTACCAGTTTTGGAGCAGTGATTTGGCTGTCACCCACCTCTGCCCAGCAGAGTGGTGATCGACACTTCCGTCCGTACAGTGCTTCAAACGTCGCTGCTTTAATACTTGCGTGGTAGCTGTTAATATACGAAAACTCTACCAAAGGTAAGTGGGGTTCCCAACTTTTTCCGAAATCCAACACGCATGCACGCAACATGTCCTCTAAGGTCTGAATAGTTCGTTCACTTTGCCCATCCGTCTGAGGATGGTAGGCTGTGCTCATATCAAGGCGTGTGCCTAGGGCGCTTTGTAGTGACTTCCAAAAGTGCGAAGTGAAACGAGAATCTCGATCAGAAATGATTGAGACAGGCACTCCGTGTCTAGACACTACTTCTTTCATGTAAACGCGAGTCAGTCTTTCCATTTTGTCCGATTCCTTAATCGCTAGGAAGTGCGCGGACTTAGTCAACCGGTCAACGATCACCCAGATGGTATCGCATCCCGTTGGTGTCTTAGGTAATCCCGTGATAAAAATCCATTGAAATTTGTTCTCATTTCCACATGGGAAGTTCTGGTTGTTACAGCAAACCAAATGGTTTCTGATATTCTATCTTGACTCGGGCGCAAGTCAAGCATTTGCTCACGTAGGTGGCAATGTCGGCTTTCATGTTCGGCCACTAGTAAAGTGCCTTTATGTCGTGGTACATTTTATCTGAGCCAGGGTGGATAGAATGTCGAGACTTGTGTGCTTCGTCCATCACTAGAGTTCTCAACTCTCCGTATTGTGGAACCCAAATCCGGTTCTCAAAATATCGGACCCCGTCCGATTTGGTTTCAAGTTATTTATCCATGCCCCGCATGAGTTCTGATGGAAGATTATCATCTTTCAAAGCTTCAAGTTGTGCATCGCGAATCTGGTCGGGTAAGCTAGCATGAATTGTGAGTTGCAATGCTCGTACTCGTCTGGGTTTATCGGTTTCTTTTCTACTGAGGGCGTCGGCCACTACATTGGCCTTGCCAGGGTGGTACTTGATGGCACAATCATAATCCTTAAGCAACTCGACCCAACGACGCTATCGCATGTTCAGCTCCCTTTGATCGAAGATATGCTGGAGACTCTTGTGGTCGGTGTATATGGTAAACTTGGTACCGTACAAGTAATGCCTCCATATCTTAAGGGCAAACACCACAGCTCCGAGTTCCAAATCATGAGTCGTGTAGTTCTTCTCGTGAATCCGTAGTTGTCGAGAGGCATAGGCTATAACCTTCTCGAGTTGCATCAGCACACAACCGAGACCTTGTATAGATGCGTCACAGTGTACCTCAAAATTTTCCGTTCCCTCGGGGAGGGCTAGAATGGGGGCGCTACAGAGTTTGGTTTGCAACAGTTGAAAAGCGGATTCTTGCGCGTCACCCCAATTGTACTTAGTGCCTTTTGTGAGTCAAAGCAGTGAGGGGTTGAGCAATCTTTGAAAATCCCTCGATGAAACGCCGGTAGTAGCCGGCCAGTCCTAGGAATTGCCGCACCTCAGTCGGAGTCTTAGGTGCTTCCCAGTTTTTGATGGCCTCTACCTTACCGGGATCGACATGGATACCATTCTCGTTGATCACATGTCCTAAAAAGTGAACCTCGCGAAGCCAAAATTCACATTTCGAGAGTTTAGCATACAGTTGTTCCTTCTTCAATAGTTCCAAAATTACCCTTAAGTGATCTTCGTGGTCAGTCTCGTTCTTGGAGTAGACGAGAATATCATCGATGAAAACAATCACAAACTTGTCGAGGTACGCCTTGCATACTCGATTCATGAGATCCATAAATACGGCTGGTGCGTTGGTTAGGCCAAAAGGCATAACCGAAAACTCGTAGTGACCATACCGTGTTCTGAAAGCCGTCTTAGAGATATCTTCTTCGTGCACTCTTAGCTGATGGTAACCAGATCGTAGATCGATCTTCGAGTAGTAACTCGGTCCTTGAAGCTGGTCAAACAAATCATCGATTCGGGGTAAAGGATAACGGTTCTTGACCGTCACCTTGTTCAACTCCCGGTAGTCGATACACATTCGGAAAGTCCCGTCCTTCTTTCGGACAAACAAGACAGGGGCTCCCCATGGCGATGCGCTAGGTCGGATAAAACCCTTATCCAACAAATCTTGCAACTGCGTGGACAGTTCCTGAAGCTCCGCCGGTGCGAGCCGATACGGGGCTCGGGCTATGGGTGCTGCACCGGGTGTCAACTCGATTTGAAATTCGACTTGACGAATAGGAGGGAGTCCAGGCGAATCCTCCGGGAAAACTTCCGGAAAATCTCGCACAACCGGTATATCTTCGATTCGCTTCTCATCCGCGGGTTTCTCAGTAATATGCGCCAAAATTGCCGTATGACCCTTTCGTAGATACTTTTGCGCCTTCATAAGGGTAATGACACTGGTGGTCATGCCGCTTCTCTCGCCTCGGACCGAAATGTTCTCACCGGAAGGGGTGGTAATATGGACTATCTTATCGTGGCATATAATCTCCGCTCGGTTCTCAGATAACCAGTCCATGCCGACGACGACATCGAAACTACTAAGCGTAAAAGGAATAAGGTCGATGTCAAAGACATGACTTGACAGTTTTAACTTACATCCCGCAAGTACATGAGTCGTTACTATAGTTTTACCGTTAGCTAGTTCAACAGGAAACTTAGCGTCTAACGGGGTTGGAGTTAGGTCTAAGAGTTGGCTAAAGGCTTTCGACACAAAACTCCTATTAGCTCTAGTATCAAACCACACAGAAGCAAAACAATCGTTTACAGGGAACTTAACAGGTTCCTTACCGTGTAAGGAATGATTTTTATTAACCAAGACATGTTTTTATGGTATTAAACAAGTTTAAACAAGTTCAAAAGCTACTTATTGCAGGCTTGACCTGACCCAATCACAAAAGCTCTTCCTTTCCCATTGTTTCCACCACCACTGCCATTTCCATTACCTCCATTGTTGTTATTCTGTTTCAGCTTAGGGCAGTCTTTCTTAAAATGTCCCTCTTGACCACATTCATAACATCCCTTAGTCGTCGCAGGTGGTTTAGGAGCATCCTTTGCCGCAAGGTCTCCTCTACATTCCTTTGCTTGGTGACCCCTCTTTCCGCATTTTAGACACTTGACTCGGTCACACGGGCCAGCATGATGATAGTTGCACTTGTTGCACTTCGGGTGCTTCCCAGCATAGCCGTTCGAACCCTGCCCGCTACCGTTGTTATTGTTGTTGTGACCTTGATTGTTGAAGCTCCGGGTGAAATCGGGCTTTCGGTAGTGTTGCTGCTGTGGGGGGTTCGAGAATGAGGATCTGGTGTTGTCGAACTTTCTCTTTCCGCTGCTCGGGTTGCTGTTGTTGTTGCTGTCAGTACTCGGGTTGTCACGGGCTTTAGTGGTTGAACCCCTAGGTGGTAACGCACCTTGGGTCACAGCTTGATCCGTCAGTTTGTGAGCTAAACGGATCGCTTGTTGGATCGTGGCTGGCCTGGAAGACGTCACCATGCCCTGAATCTGCGGTGCTAATTCATCAATGTACATTTCTATTCTCTTGCTCGGCGGATCCACCATCCGCGGACACATCACAGCCAACCCGTGCGAACGAGTAGTGTAGGCTTCGATTTCCGAACCCACCATCTTCAAAGACCAAAATTCTGACTCCAACTTCGACATCTCCTCTCTCGGACAGTACTCCTCTCGCATCATGTTCTTGAACTCCTCCCAGTTCATCGCGTTAGCCAGTTCCAATCCAAGAATTTGCACATCTGCACATCGTCTGGGGACACCTCTGAGTGTGCCTCTGGCTCAGCCGGTTCTTCCTCCGGTTCCTCTTCGGGATCTTCCTCAGGTTCCTCCTCAGGCTCCTCCTCAGGCTCCTCTTCGGGATCTGCCTCAGGCTCGGCCTCAGGCTCTGCCTCAGGTTCGGCTGCGTTCTGAGCAATTTGCATTTGTAAGACATCGCAACGCTCTCGAGCTATCTCGGTTCGGGTCCTTGCTTCTTGGAGTTGCTCTTGCAAGTCTATCATCTCGGCTTGCATCTTCATCATAACCTTCGTTTGCTGATCACTAGCCTCTCGCATTTCCTTCATTGCCGCTGCCATGCGGGAAATCTCCTCCTTAGTCTCGGTTTCGTCTTTTAACATTCTGGAAACGTTCTCCCTCGTATAGCGCATATAACCCACGTCACGCTCCAAGTATGAGACAACAGCTGCGAGAACTCTCTCTACAGGTTCGGTTATGGGTGGTAGGGTGTTGGGATAAGCAGGGTGGTTCGGGTGAGGTAACGGGGGAACTTGTTCGCGATAGACCATACGTCTGATCACGTTAGGGTACCAATCCCAGCTAACGTCGTTTTCGTAAATGCCTCCGGATAGGCGGTACCTCTTTGGTGCGGGTATTTCGAGTTCCGGGACTACTCGGGGTGGCAATGTGGTAGGTAATTGCGGTTCCTTCCCGTGAGCATGAGTCATCGGATCGGACGATGATGAGGATGGCGTCGACATCTCTACAGGTATGCCGTGTATGCGCGCGTATGAGTGAAAGAGGTAAAGAGATAAGACAACAAAGACTACACAAACCTATGCAGTGCGTATCATTATAACTAATGGGTCGTCGCGGTTATAGTCTAGTATGCATGCAGCTTCTAGTTCCCTCTAACCAATGGATCTGATACCAATCTGTCACACCCTCAAAATCCACTAACGGAGTTTTACCGTCAGAGGGTGTGAACTAACAGGATCGGAATCATTAGTTATAATCAAACCATAAAAACGTTTAAATGCAAATAAGTGCGGAAGCGTAAACCATATAAATAAAGATGATTCAAACAATGCATGTTCCTAGACCGCGCGCCCGCCTCGGCTACCTGAGAATAACATACTAAAAGGGTCAACACGAGGTTGGTGAGTTCACAAGTTATATAAAAATAAATCGTTTAGCGTTTGCGTTCAGCGTTTTACGTTAAGTGTCTTGCGTAACCACGTTACGGCGTTTAAGCGTTTTGCGTAACCACGTTACGGCGTTTAAGCGTTTTGCGTAACCACGTTACGGCGTTTAAGCGTTTTGCGTAACCACGTTACGGCGTTTAAGCGTTTTGCATTACCAGATAGTGTTATGTCAAATTATATATCGATAGGTAGCTAATCTATACAACAAGTATTACTAAGTGGTTCGAAACCGAAGCTGACTGTTTATCAAGTGCCCGTCACCAGGTCAATCCAGACCATGGTAAGTGTTAGCCAAAATTACACCCGCTCGACCTCCAGTCGAGTTTAGCGTTCGGTGGGGTTTGTCAAACCCAGTAGTACTACTCAACAGTGACTCGCTATTATCCAATATTAACCGGTTCGATGTGTGGGACTTCAAGTGTTACGTTTGCCGCTTAGCCTTTACAAGTGATATATAATTTATTAACAAAATCTCAAAAATGCGTTTATCTCAAAAATGCGTTTATCGGAGTATGTTATCTCCCCCAAGTGAAAAGCGTTTGAAAACAGTTCAAAGAGCGGGGTAAGTGAAACTCACTGTTTGCGAAGAATTTCCCAAATTGGATCACCAAGTGATGCGCGTCGTAGAACTCTCTCTAGCGTTCTAAATTAACAAAGAGATTTTCTAAGTGTCGGAACGTTTAACGAGTCTCTAGACTCGGCACATAATACCTATGCACATAACATGTGTCGTGTTTCGTTTTGTGGATCGTGTGTGACTTAAACAAGTACACTTGTGATACAATACGTGTGTGAGCAATTACTTTCGTGTCATGTATAAACAATGTACATCACTAGCAAATACTCCCCGTAAGGACAATTTAGTCAAAATACGACAATTAATTAGCAATTACTCCCCACAAGGGCATCTTGGTCAATTTATGACAATCAATTAACAACTATCATATTTCATGCAATTTCACAACAATCAGCAGCTAATTTCATCGAGACAGAATTTCTACTTGAAAGATTGTACTATTTCACTGATCATAACATCCCAATTAATTCACCAAAAATCATCACTGAAGCATACATGTCTTAGGTTTCCAGAACATATTTTATTTTATTTTTATTCCACATAGATTTCTCATAATGATCAAAACACTACAGCAAACTCATATCAGTCAGATTCATGCGCAACAGAATGTTATTTGTAATTCCCGTTAAACGAAAAATCCAATAAATGCAAGACCACTTGGGTTAGGTTCCTAACTCAATAAGTCAACTTCCAGAAGTGGAACCAACCCAATTGGCCTCGTAGATTATGAGATATAACATTTACAAAACAACCTAACAGCAGGTCTAACAATTCAGCTTTGCACCACGTTTTTGTAAAATCATAAAAGTTAACTTTCACACGTCCAAAAATTACAAATTTATATTCTTTAGAAACTAGACTCAACCTAGTTTACTGTGATATCAATTATCTCAATCAAATTCCACTTTAACATCCCGTTACAGTCATTCAAACATCAACAACACAATCTGTCCAGAAACTTTTTGCATCCAAACTCAACAATTTAACAATCTATGAACTATCATGCATTCACATAACACTCTAGACTCCATAAACAATATCCATGCATATCAATTACACCCAATAAAACTAACAATTAAACATAGAGGATGCAAAGAATAGTTGTTTATACCTTCCTAGCACCTTAATCTTCAATCAAACTTGAAAGATCTTGAGTGTGTGTGTGTGTATATTGATCGATCACAAGGAGAGGGGAGAGGGGATGGCTGGCCGATTTGGGGTTAGGGAAAAGGGATGGGAGTTAGGGTTTAGGTTTATCATGTATTTATTGACTAATATGTTACACCTTGGCCCCTCAACTCCTAAGTATTACTTTTTCTAGAACATTCTATCATAACTTGCACCTTAAGTTAACATTAAGTATTTCCTTTTTCTAGAACATTCTATCATAACTTGCACATTAAGTTAACATTAAGTATTTCCTTTTTCTAGAACATTCTATCATAACTTGCACATTAAATTAACATGACAATAATATTATCACATAACACATAATCCTAACACATAATTATCACATCATTAGTGTTTTAGTGTGTTTCATTTATTCATCAATCATTTGCGTTTCGGTGCAAATCCCGAAAGACTACTACACATGTAGTAAGTGTTAAGCGTCATTTAAACCCTAGTTTAAATGTAATGAAGTTTGCGTTATAGATTCAATAAATCTAAAGTTTGAATTGACGGAGTTGCGTTAACGGAGTTAACCTGAAATTGACGATTGTCACACACAAGCAATCAATCCCAGGTTTATTGTTTTTGTGGTCAAGAAGCCATTCTAAGAACATCAAGGACCACCAAAAATCCAGGTCGGAGGTTCTACAATTGTGCATCTTAAGTTAGTGGAATTGAAAATAAAGTTGAAATTCATCCCGTCTTTATGTTGATTGTTGACCCTAAACTTTATATTTTTTAACTTAGGGCAAAAAATGTGATGTCTTTATATGATCTGATTGTGTTTCGTCCACAAGATCTGATGTGTGCACAAGATGTACAGACATAATTCCTATCTTGATAAGGGCAAATAACTCATTAGAGGATCAACTTACAAGGAGTGTAGCTTCAAGAATTGAATCAGAAAAAAAGTGAAGAAATTGTATTTTATTTGCTTCTTATTGTTTTTAGGGCTTTTAATTAGTTTTGTAATCAGAGTAAAAAGGTAAGAAGCTGTATTGTTTTGTGCTTGTTTTTTTGGGGGCTTTTAAATAGTTTTGTAATCAGAGAAAATTTAACAAACTGTATTTCCATCAGTTTTGTTACGAATATTTTTATAATCACAAGTGCCTCAACCGTTTGAGAACATAATTGAACTCTCATCAATTAATTGAACTCTGACCAAATAAAATCTCACAGTCTCATCAAACCCTAATAAATATGCTAGTGTATTTATTGAACTCTCATCAATTAATTGTTGCCGGCTACTCAATCCTAACAAAAAACTTCATTAATCTCAGGTGAGTACCAAATATTTTTGCTTTTAATGTAATACATAATAAAATTTCAGTTATATTTTTTGACGTTAGTTAGTATATTAGTGTGTGTGTGTGTGTGTGTGTATATATATCGCTGATGACCCAGTTAATAAAACAATTCTTGGAAGATGGATAAGTCTTGGATGTCATTAGGCGACATGTGCAGTAAAGCATAAAAAGATGGTGTTAAGGAATTTCTAGATTATGCAGTTCGTAATAGCAAGGAAACATCACCACCAATTTCAATTTCATATCCACTTGTTTGGTGTGTGAACCACGTATATCTTAGTGTAGACGACGTAGAACTTTACTTTTACAGGTTTGGAATTGATATGAGTTATACTACTTGGATAAAACATGGAGAAGCCGACACCAACATTCCAACTAATGTTAATAATACTGGGATTTCCTGCACTGACATTCCAACTAATGATAATAATACTGGGTTTGTTGACACCAACATTCCAACAGATGCCTATGAAACTGTAGAAATGGTAAATGCTACAAAAGACCATTTCTAACGCGACATGAAGCATTAAGAGTTTATACAACTACTTGCTGACGCTGAGAAGCCACTAGATAAAGGATGTCCTGACTTCACCAAGTTGTCTGCATTAGTACAACTACTCAACTTAATGAGCAAGAACGGGGTATCTCATAAGTTTTTTGATGAACTTCTAAAATTGTTGAAAAATATGCAACCTGCAGATAATGAAATGGTAAATAATATGTGTGAGGGAAAAATGATGATAAAGGCAATGGGCTCAGGATACGAAAAGATATACGTGTGTATCAATGACTGCATTATTTAATATAAGGATTACAAGGATTTGGAAGCATGTCTAGTTTGTAACAAGTCAAGGTGGAAGGTGGATGAGAAGACTAACAAACCTTACATGAACACGCTCGCTAAGGTACTGTGGTACTTTCCCATTATTCCACGATTCAAGCGCCTCTTTCAATCAAAGACCACAACAGGGAATCTAACATGGCATGCCACGAGTACCAATAAACCCGGTGTTTTACGCCACCCATCAGATTCACCAGCATGGAAAGCCATAGATGACAGGTACTCCGATACCATCGGAAGCAATCCAAGAAATCTTTGTCTAGGGATTTGTAATGATGGGGTCGACGTACATAGAGGCAACATAAACCACAGTGTCTGGCCTTTTCTAGCAGTCATTTACAACCTTCCACCTTAGATGTGTATGAAAAGAAAGTTCATCATGCGTTCCTTATTAATATGCGGAGTGCCAGGAAACAATATTGATGTGTTTTTACAGCCTTTAACTGACGATCTTGAATCTCTATTTGAGGTCGGAGAGCCAACATATGATGCATACAAACAAGAAATGTTTACAATGTGTGCAGTTGTATTATAAACGATTAATGATTACCCTGCTCTTGGTACACTATGTGGTTGCCCTTACAGTAGATTCAAAGGCTGTGTAGTGTGTCCGGGCGACACTCAGTGTGTTTGACTTTATCACGTAAAGAAGCAGAGTTATGCTACCCACAGAAGGTATCTATCACATGACCACCCTTTAAGAAAACAAACAAAGACGTTCAATGGAAAAGAAGAGATGAGAACCGCTAAAGAGCCAATGACAGAGGAAGAGATATACGACGACGTTAAAAAAATTAAGAATGAATGGGGAAAGGGTTCAGAATCTCTTAGTGGGAGTAAGAGAAAAAGGGATAACACAACGCCGCAACAATATTGGAAGAAGTTCAACATATGGTACCAACGGCTCAGCTATTGGAAGAATTTACATGTCCAACATTGTATTGATTTGATTCATGTTGAAAAGAATATGGTAGAGAGTATTGTCGGTACGTTGCTGAACATTCCCGGTAGGGCAAAAGACGGATTGGCAGCTAGAAAGGATTTGGAGTTTTTAGGGATTATAAAGGAGTTGCAACCGAAAGCAAAAGGCAACAATACAGAACTGCCTGCAACATGCTTCACATTTTCAGCACAAGAAAAATACATGTTTCTTGAAACATTGTATAAACTGAAGGCTCCACTAGGGTATTGTTCTAACTTCTCTAGTTTGGTGAATCTTAAAGAACAAAAGCTACAAGGCCTTAAATCACATGATTATCACATGCTTATGCAATAGTTTCTGCCCCTTGCAATACGGTCCATCATGCCTGAACCAACGAGAAATGCTATAATCAGGCTTTATTTTTTTTCAATTCAATTTGTTGCAAAGAAATCATTGTAGAAGAGCTTTATAAGATGCAGGAAGAGAAAATAGTTACATTCTGCCTGTTGGAGAAGTACTTTCCTCTATCATTTTTTAATGTCATGGTTCACTTAATTTTGCACATTGTCAGAGAGATTAAATTACATGGGCCACCATGCTTTCGTTGGATGTATACCTTTGAAAGGTGTATGAAGGTTATCAAAGGGCATGTGTGAAACAATACATATCCAGAAGGGTGCATTGCTGAGGAGAACATTGCAGAATAAACAATCGAGTTTCTCAGCAAATACCAAAAAACCATCAACAGTACTGTCGGTATTCCACATGATAAGTATGATGATAATGGGGTGACAATTCCTGTCAAAGGCGCTAAATCAGTTGAAGTTTCTCCTGATCTCTTCAAGAGAGCACATTTCTATGTGCTGCAGAATACGCCCGAAATAGTGCCGTATATCGAGTAAGTATTACTAACATATATACTCTAAATTAATAATATATATATATATATATATTAATTCACAATATATTATACTCCTACTTGCAGACAACACAAGACCTTTTTGAAAACCAAATACCTGGTAAACGACAAGCATTGCTGGAGAAGGAGCATACCTTAAAGTTTGGTGACTGGTTACGCGACAAGGTAGATCAATTTATTATGTCTTCTATAATTTTTAAAAATCTTTAATAGTTTCTGCAATGTAAGTGAATCTCATCCTTGCAATGAAATTCAGGTTGAAAGAGAGCTAGCGGTCTCCCCAGTTTCTATATCACAAACCGTAAAGTGGATTGCACGCAGAGTACACCGCAATGTATACAAATACGAATTATACAACATCCACGGGTTTGCATTTCATACAAAATCTCATGATGGTAGAGTTTACCAGAACATCGGGGTTGGTGTAGAGGCGTATGACATGCACATCAAAAAAGACGTTGTGACCTATGGACAAAAATTTTATTTAGGGGTTTTGCAAGAGATATGGGTCCTAGATTATCATACTAAATAAATTCCTGTCTTCATCTGCTTTTGAGTTGACCGTAAACATGTCAAATATGATATTCTTGGTAACATGTTGGTCGACCTAAATAAATTTGGACACAAGGATGATCCGTTCATATTGGCCTCGCAAGCACGCCAGGTGTTCTATGTTCAAGATCAGCTGGATAGAAAAAAAGCATGTTGACCTCATGACTCCACCCAAGAATTATAGTCATTCGTATGACGAGGTAGATGAGGAATTTAATACGGTAACTTTCCCTCATGAGGGTAATAGATTGCCACGTGTACAACCAAATCAACTACTTCGTAATGAGTCTCCGGATGATTATTGGACGTACGGGGAAAAGCCTACAACTATTCTTAATGGAGATTGAACCCTGCATAGAACCGCTGATTCAAAACCAGCAGTTCTGTCTATTGTTTCAGAATTGCTGGTGAGGTCGTTGATCATCAGAGAAGATGTGCAATAAGTGTTGTTTTTACAGAGCACCTACAAAGAACTGCTGGCTACAATAACTGAGGGTTCTAGAAGACATATTATGGCGATGGACACCGATGTCGGGGTTGTCGACCAACATTTTAATTTCAAACCCAACTGTTGTGTACATTGATACAGTAGTTTGTTCGCCTAGTTAGATGTCAATAATGTTTAAAGTTAGTTGTGATAAATGATATCACCAGTCTTTACTTTGTACTTATTAGTTCAAAGTAAGAAATATTGGTTGTTTTTAATACTATTACTACTTATACAGGCCGGTTTGTTGAATTCATTTCATTATAGCTATTTTGGTTAATTGGTGTCAAGTTCAAATAGAAGTGAAGGTCTATTTAATTTGATTAAGTTCAAACAAACATTAACTAAATACACACATTCAAACATCAAGTGTAATGCTAAAACCAAATTAGCAACAAATATAAAATACATCATCATGTTGTCACAGTTAATCCACTTTATTTCCATGCAGTGACAGTCATCATCAACACAAATTTTAATAGAATAACCAAAATATATTAATTATATATATAGTTAATAATTAAATTACATTACATTATTAAAAAACTAATTACAAATTACTAGCTAAGACCTAGCATCAGATTCCAGATCTGAATCTACATCCATATCTATCATCTGATTCTCTTCTGGATTAGTTCTTGTACGAAAGGGAATGATCCTCTCCCACATGTCGTCCGAGGTGTAGGTGGAGTCCTTAAGTCCCATAAACGGACACAACCTTGAAGTCCTCTATGGAGTTCAACCCAATCCATGCAACCTCGATGCCCCGGACTTCCATCACAATGCTGAAATAGTCAGCAGTGGTGTACCCTAGAAACCTAAACATTTGGTTAACTTTTTGGTACCTGAAGGTTTGAGGGTGGACATAGTCCACATACCTTACCCTTTGATTCTTCCGAACACCGGCATCAAAGTCGAAAACAATGGTGAAGAAGGTGGGGTCATAGTAAATGGGTGCAGCCTCACCCTGTTTTCGTACAATCTAACTTGCAACCATTTTCGGTAAGTGCTGGATTGTGATTTGCTGGATTGTAGACGTTTTGATTATGAAACCTAAATCGGAGGCGATGGGGGAAATTTGAAACCATGAGTGGTATTTAAACACCATCAGAAACCGGTAGATCTCCCTGAGAAATTGAAATTGGCGGCACAAGGAACTGGAAAGACAATGATTACCTGGCTAATCGTCAATTCACCGTGTGGAATTTAATTACGTTTGGACACACCTAAAAATATTTAACTATAACCATTTATCACTTATAGCCACACATAATAAGTGTATCCGTGACAATAAAAAATTTAGGAAAAATAAAACTAAACTACTCTTTGGTCACACAACCTCGTATAAGTGGCCATATGTTATAAGGTTTTAGCCACATTACTAATAAAAATATAATGGTTGTTCGTCATAATTTGCCACATTATTAAAAAAATGGCTAAAAAATATGACATTTGTCACACAACGTAATATAAGTGGCTATATCTTTTACCTTTTAGACATATCTCTTATCAATACAATAGCCGTTCATCACATTTGGCCACACTGTTAAAACATGTGGCTAGTTAAATGTCAGAGTTTTCCCTTAGAGTGTAGCCAATACATGTTATTTTGGTCACATATATCAAAGATCAAACAAACTATAACTGTAGGTCATATTTCGCCACACATTTTTATAATGCAGCTAGCTTATGTGACAGTTTTTATTTTCAAAGTGTGGTGAAAAGTACCCGAGTCGGTATAGAATGGTCACATGAAGAAAAACATGTGTGGCCAAAACTAATCTGGAAGGTTTTCAAACGCGGTCAGAGACCTTTTGGCCACACATTTAAGCCGTATTGTGGCAAATCGCCCAGACCAAATGTGTGGCTAAAAGTCGTTTTTCAGATAGTGATGATATACTGATATTTATGTATATTTCCCTTGTATATTTATTGTATTGTTTTATTAGTTTTTGTTCAGTTTTAATTAGAATTTGTCTACTACTAACATATTTGTGTTTTGTAGGTTCAGGAAGTTGGACGTAGTTGAAAAGGGTGAAAAATGAGTCAAAATAAGCTTAAACGAGAAGCCGGAATGAATCAGGAAGGAACTAGATGGATTGTCGGTCGGAGCGGCCGAAGCCGGCCTAGTAGAGCACGCCGCGCCGCGCGGCGAGCTTCCTTATCCTGGTCGTGTGGCGCCTAGAGCCCATAAATGCAGAAAATTCCATGATTTATCAAGTTTAAGGCCCTTAACCTTAACTTGAAAAATACCCTACGAATACCAGCCTAATTTGGAGTTTCTTAGATCTTAGAATTGAGTTATTTAGCGGTTTTGAAGGCAAGTAATCATTCGGTGAAGTACTACTTGATCAAGATCGAAGACTACGGTTTTTATCACTTTTAATTTTTCGTTTCTACTATTTTTCATCATGTTTTCGTTTATAATTATTTTGTTTGATTTTTTGATGCTAAGCTAAAGGTTATAGATTGCCTAGGCTATCGAGGAACCTTTGTTAATGTTGGATTTTATTTGGATTATGCTTTTCTTTATGGTTTTATGAGTTAGTAAATGTTTGATTTTATTTAATTGATGTTATGTGTGCTTGGTTTCGATTGATTAGTTTATTTTATTCCACATTATCCTTGGTGATTGTATGTCATATAATAGGATTTCATTAGTGTTGGGATCAAGATTTAACCAAGGAATATTCAAATCTTTTCAACCTCCTCAAAAAATTGCTGAGTATAGAATTCGAGCAAACTTGGCACTTCAAGCAAGCCTAGAACTTATTCAAGCAAGGTATCTTACTTTCGAGTAAGGTTATCTTCTAGAATTCTTCTAAGTGTTATTTTGTACAAGCTACACTTCATCAAGCAAGGTTGTTCTTCAATCGAGCGGTTTATTTAAGAGCAAACCCTTGACATAACCAAGCTTAAACCATGTAATTTGGTGGGTCGAACAAGGTTCAATAAAAGTGATTTCAAGTGCACTTGAAGAAAGTTATGATGAAATTTTCCTAAGGAATTCGATGAGCAAGGTTCAACCTCGAGCAAACTACAGTGTCACCAGCACACTTATTTTGTTTAAATAAGTTAAAGACAAAAGGTTGAAGAGATCAAGAAGAACATGTTTGCTCTTAGGATACTATAGAGCAAAGCTTGATATTATCATGAAGATTGAAGTATGCTTGAAGAATATTTTCTAAAGAAAATATTCTAAGTAAAGGTTGCTCGGAGAAATTGTTCCAATCACACTTATGGTTACAAGGTTTGCTCGACGAATATGAAAGTTTACTCGAAAACCTTTTATACTTGTAATATTTTGAATACGTTTGAATATGTTTTGTAACAATCATTAGGGTTTCTTGAAGGTTTCATGTGTGCCTATTTAAGGAAAGTTTAGGTCACATTTATGAGGGCACCTGAGCGATTATTAAGTTCTTAGTTGGCTGACAAACTTTCTTTGCAGTCAGAATATTTCGTACGGAAAGTGGCGTCACACCTAATATTCCACCTAGAAACCCTAATAGATCTTCAATGTATTCTTAGATAACATTAATGGAAATCTTTTGAGTGACTTGTGTGTGATTGTTATATCAGTGCTCATTTAGAAACACCTTGAATATCATTGATTCTGCCTTTGATGTTAATTGGGTTCATTGGGTTTTCACACTAGCATCCTTCGTAACCGTCTTGTCAACACTCAGTTTTCACACTAGCATCCTCGGTTTTCTCTTGTGAATATCTTATTATTGTTGATTGAGAATATTTTGCTGATTATTACCTGATTTTGAAGAAGAAGATGATGACGTCAGCTGAGCATTGATCAGTGACGTCAGCAGCCCTGTTCTTCATTTTTTATAATCTTTTAAGGTTTAAAAGTGTTATATTCTCATATCTACTTTGTTTGTTGTTTGTTTGAGGCTAGATCTTGGTATTATCCATCTGTTTTCATCATATTTAAGGATTTTATTCTCAGATCTCCTCGCTTTTCAAAGTTTGTTAAGTTTTAAGTAATTTTTATTTCTAAGTTCTTTCAAAAATACCAAAAACATTTCTGAACAATGGATGACCAAGAGGTGTCTACTAACATGATTCCAAGGTTATTAGGCCAGGAGAACTACATCATGTGGAAAGTCCTTTTTGAGGCTGTTGTTTGTTTCAATTATATTGATATGTGGAACTCCATAATGAATGGTCCATATGTTGCAACTGATGGTGCAACAACAATCAAACGATGGAAATACAAATGAGGAAAAACGATGATAACGCATTGTCCATGTTGAAGCTAGGTTGGTCATGGTGTTAGTGCACGGTTTTGTCGTCTCGAGTCTTTGTAATTATCATTTGTAATTTATTATGATTTTAATGTTAAAGGGGTATTTATGAGAATATGAACACATTCGTTATGTAAGGCTCATTCGTTAAGGATGTTTAATGAATGAGCCCATTCGCTATTATGTACAGTTCATTCTTTAAGGATGTTTAACGAATGAACCATAATCGTTATTTGTAATTTTCCATTCGTTAAGGATGTTTAACGAATGGACCTCATTCGTTATGTATTTAATCCATTCGTCATGGAATGTTGACGAATGGGGTAAAGCGAATGAGTCATTCGCTATACTATATGTTAAATTATGTAAATGATAAGGAATGGAGGCCATTCATTACGGGATGTGTAACGAATGGCATCCCATCGTCTATATAAGGATTGCTCAGCCTTTGATAATTTAAGTATTTATTAAGTTTATACCAAAACTCTGTCCAATTGATTTCTCTCAATCACTTCAATTAATATTAATCGTTTATTACTTAACCTAAATCATATCACATAACTAGATCTGTAATCTAATCAATATACAATGAATCTTTGTTGATTGGATCCGGTGTTCAACAAGTGGTATTAGAGCACTAGGGTTAGATTGCTTGTCGTTTGAAGGTAATTTGGTATGAATATATAAAGAATTCAGTGTTTATTCGTTAATATTTGGTTTAATTTTAAGTTTATTGAATTTGTCTGAATTATCATTCTGAAATGATAATTGGAGGTTTGGGTGAAATTGTGTTCGAATTGGATTGTGTAAGGAGTGTGAGGATTGAATTGAGTTATTAAGCATGTTTGTGATGGTTTGGTTTTGGTTTTGATTTGAATTGCGTACGGAACAAGGGATATTGTTTTCTGGTGTAAGGGATTTTGGTGATTGATAGATCGATTTGTGGTTTACGGAATAGGATACGGGTGTGGAACTTTGATTGGTTGATTTGGTGCAATATTGACAAAGTAATTCATTAGTTTAATTTTGTTGTTTTGAAAATTTTGTATATGGAAATTTTCCTGAAATCAGGATATCAACGTTTGAAGGTTTGAAGAACTTTGTCATTCGTTATGATTATATTATTCATTCGTTTCATGTGTGTTTGTCATTCATTATCAGTTCCTAATTGATTCGTGACACGTGTGAAGTTTGTTACAACTGAATAACAAAGTCATTCGTCATCCATTCGTTAGTTATTCGATTTGCTCATTCGTCATCATAGTTAATTCGTTATTGAGAACTTGTCATTCGTTCACTGATTCGTTACTCATTCGTTAACCACTTGTTCAACGATTCGTTACTCATTTGTCAACCATTCGTCCTCTCATTCGCCATTAAATCGCCATAGATTTGTCACTCATTCGTGATTCATTCGTCTAAGTCATTCGTTACTTAGTCGCTACTCATTTGTTCTTTCATTCGTCATCCATACCATACATCACTTCATTCGTTAATTTAATGTTCTTGATTCGTTCTCACCCATCCTCACTCGTTCATTATTAAAGTTTCAATGTAAACCGTTAAGTTTGAATTTTGTTCAAGTTTGAACTTTTATTAACTTAAAGTGGCTGGTTTTTATGCATTGGCATCTCAGAATGTATTGATGCAACAAATGTTACATCTTGATGCGGAAATAGGATCTCATTCGAAATGTCCACGTTTGATGAAATACAGTGATTTTGCCAAATGGGAACCACGTTTTCGAGCACATCTTGGTTCTGTGCATCCTAACTATTCTCGATGTCTTGATGATGTCTACACAGTTCTAATGATTGGTAGTGAAACTACAGGTTTTACTCCAAAAGTGTTTTTCTCAATACTCGCAAGAGGAAAAGAAAGCTTTAGAGATTGAGACTAAAGCATACTCTACTTTGACTATGGCGTTACCCGATAACATTTTTCATCAAGTAGGGAGTATTAAGATATGTGCTTCATTGTTTCAGCACATCAAGATGAGAAGTATGGGAAATACAGAAGAAAGCAAGAAAGTGATGCTGAAATTTCAATTTCGAAACAATAATTTATTAAAAGGTGAGACTGTTGAAGAAATGCTCAATCGGTTTAATCATTTGATAGCTGAAATGAACAAGTTGAAGATGGAACCAAATTAATCTAATAAAATCGATAAAGTAAATAATGCTTTACATGGATCATATTCAACATTTCTAATGGTGTTGAAAGAAAATAACTATTTCAAGAATGAAGATCTAACTGCTTCAGAATTCATGCAAAAGGTGGAAGCTCGAGAATATGGTCTGAAATGTCATAAATCTTCTAAGGAAATTCAAGATCCGACTCTTTATGGAGGTTGTTTGCCTTTGATTAGTTCTGCAACTCCAATTACTGCATTTCTTACACAAAGTGCACAAGAGGAATCAACTGTATATTGTGATCCTAATGTATGCTTCATGGCTTCTGGATTTACTGATCATTGGGGGATCTGTTACTACCAATAGCTTCACTGCACCACCAAATGTTAACATGAAGGAAGCTGAACATAATTATTCATTTCTTTGTGCATTCATGACATCATATGAAAATTTGGATGGTAGTAAGATTGCTACAAGTGAATTGACTGATGAAGACTTTGACCAAATTGATCCAAATGATTTGTAACTAATGGATCTCAAATGGAATATGGCCATGATTGTTAGAAAGCTGAAGAAGTTTATGCAACGAACTGGAAAATACATACCATCTCTGAACAAACGAGTTGGTTTTGATAAGTTAAAGGTCAAATGTTACAATTGTCAAGAATTTGGTCACTGTGCCAAAGAATGTTATAAGCCGAAGAAGGAGTATAATGGACCTCGAAACCAGGACATAAATACTGGAAAGAATGTGAATGATTCTCCTGAAAAATCTTCTAGTGGCAATTCGTCTAGATCTTTGAGATCACAAGCTCTTCTCTCAGCTGAAGGAACTGACTAGACTCAAAGATTGATGCGTAATGATAATCAAGCAAATCTGGCTATGTTTGAGCTGACAAAAAGATTTCAAGATGCTAGTGGAAAGGAACTGTCTTCTGAAAATGAGACAGAATCAGATTCTGATGATTCTTGTCATATGCAATCAACTTCTTTTGCATGCATGGCTAAGATTGACAAGGCTAGTTCTTCTTCTGTTAAATTATTTGAAATTGTGCCTTATTCTGTATGTGAAACTGTTAAGCCTAGAATTGATTGGCTAAAAGAGCATAATGACTTACTTGTAAAAGAAATTGCTTCAATCAAGGATGCATATAGACAATCACTAGAATCACAACTGAGGTCTATGGAGAAGATAGAAGCTTTGTCTATAAGTAACCATGATTTGAAAGCTGAATTGTCTGTAAAAATGACAATCAATGATCAACAATTTCAAGAGATTCTTAAACATCGAACAAAGATAACTGAACTTGAAAACGAGGTTCTGGATTTAAAAAGCAAATTAGGCAAGTTTCAAAATTCTTCATTTTTGTTAAATGAAATTATTGAGGTGTCTTGCAAACAAAAAGATTCAAAGAAATGAGTAGATTTTGTTGAAGTACCACCACCATTTCATAATGATTATACTCCAAATCTGTTTGCGGGAAAGGAGAAAATTGTTACTGAACGAGTTATTGTTGAAGAAAAACCAAATTTGGTTTAAAATGACAATGTTAATGTTCAATCTTCAACTCAAAAACCTCATATTCAAAGTAACAAGGTCTTTTTTTGAAAATGTTGATAAGGTAATCATTGAGGATGTATTCGAACCTGAAGTTGTGCACAAAAACTAGCACACATTTTATGTGAACCTCATGAATTTGAAGAGGCTGTGTATGGTTCAAATGCATCTCAAGTAAAAAAGCAGAAATTTGTTAAGGTTAAGGCTAAGAAATCAGAAAAACCAAAGATTTCTGATGAGGATTTGATGCGTTTTGTCAATGTTGATACTTCTAAGCCAACCATTGTTCGAGTGTTTAAATTGAAAGGCATCAGCAAAGTGTTCACTGAGAAAGACATTCCGCTTAATCTTATCAAGCCTTAATTGATAGAAAGCGTCTTTCAAAATGAAACTTCCCAGATACAAGATCTTGAACATGAGTTTGTTTATTCCAAAACATCAAATACAACAAATCCCTTGATAAAAGCCAAACAATTGTTAAAATCCTCTAAGAAAGTTCAATTCGTTAAATCAAATGGAACTGGCAGTTTACAGAGTTTTTCAAATTGTTCATATCTTGATTTTTACATGAAAAAGAAATCTGTTACATTTGATGGTTTGGACAAAGGTCCCATTCGTGGTGTTTTTCATCAACCTTCTGTTGCACAAGTTTGTACCAAACCACAACGTGAGCGTGTTGACATGAGAATGTGTTTTCTTTGTGGTGAACAAGGTCATGTTGTCAGAAATTATGGATTGTAGAAATCACAAATTCTTCATCCATTTATCAAGGAACAAACCAAACTCGTTCCTTTGTTTAATGAGATTTTGAAAAGACCCATATCTTTTGATGATGAGACTCATATCATGTTTTCAGATGTGAATCCTCGCAAAGTGATTTATGTCAGTGAAAATTCAAGTAATTTAAAACCCAAATTTGTTCATACGGAACCAATTTGCAAGAATGTGAACACGAATGTAGTTCAAGCTGCGTATTTAAGACAAAAGTAGAAAAAGACCTGTGCCTTATTCACAAGTGGCTAAACCACATTTCGATTCACTCGACATTAAAACTTCAAGTGAAACTAAATAGGTTGCCAAGACTGAGGTCTGGGCTGCCTTTTTGAACTAATCATTTTTCATCTGTGTGCAGAGTTCATCCAAGAATACATCTGGTGAAAACTGGATTATGGATAGTGAATGCTCTCATCATATTACCAGCAACAATAACCTCTTATCAAATGTCAAGAATATTCGAGGAGGGTATATAGCTTTTGCAGGTAATTCGTGTGGAAATGATTACTAAAGAATGAGATGTGTCAAATAGGTGTATCTCCTTTGAGAAAGTTAATTATTATGACAAAGTGGATCAAAATTTGTTGAACGTGTCACAAATTTGTGATAAGAAATATACCACTGTATATTAATGATAAGGAGTGCATAATACTTAAACTAGGATACGTCATTCCTGAAGATATGGTTGTTATGTGATCTCCTCGATCAAACGATATTTATGTTTTAAATATGACTTCTAACATAACCACTTCTGTTGAAACGTGTTTTGTCTCTCTAAGGAAACTGAGAAAGGCTCGATTTTGTGGCACAGGCGTATGGGTCACATTCATGTCAGAAAGATGAACTATCTTATGGCTAATGAATTGGTTGATGGGGTTCCCTTGAAACACTTCAAACTTACCGATCATTGTGTTGCATGCAAAAAGGGAAAATAGAAAAAGAAGTCACACCCTGCTAAGGTAAATAATACCATTGATACTCCTTTTGAACGACTTCATATGGACTTGTTTGGTCATATGAATCGTGCGAGTATTGCTGTTGACTGGTATTGTCTAGTTTTCACTGATGACTATTCAAGATACTCTTGGGGTTCTATTTATGAGTTTGAAAGATCAAACACCTATTCTTGTTCAAAATCTAATCACTAAGATCGAATCACTGTACAAACTCAAAGTGAGACATATTCGAAGTGATAACGGGACGAAGTTCAAAAATACTGTATTGGATTTATTTTGCATTCAAAAAGGAATTCATCGAGAATACAGTAATCCATATGTAGCTCAACATAATGGTGTTGCAGAAAGAAAGAATCAAACACTGATTGAAGCTGCACAGACAATGATAGTAGATTCTAAGCTTCCTGTTCAATTTTGGAATGAGGTTGTGAATAATGCTTGCTACACGCTTAATCGTGCTTTAATTGTGAAGAATCTACAAAGAACAAGCTACAGGCCTATGAACAAGAGAAAGTGTAATTTAAAGTATTTTGAGCCATTTGAGTGTCCTTGTACTATGTTGAAAAAAGATGTGGGAAAATTTGTAGAAAAAGCGATTGAAGGTTATTTCTTAGGTTATGCATCACCTAAGAAACGAGTATTTAATTTTACTTCGGGTTGTGTTGAGGAGTGGTAAAATGTTGATTGTCAACGATACACTACACTTCCCGATGGCAAAGGGCCTGATTGGATGTTCGACTATGAAAGTTTATTTAACTCATTTACTCAAATAGTTGATCAACCTGATGAAGACTTGGTACGTTCTTATTTAGAAGAACAATTTCTACCTCCAAGATCTTCTGGTACTAATTATGATGATGCTCCTCAAGATGATCTTCCTGATACATCTGATGTGATTTCTATCTCGTCAGATGATAGTCATTTTGTTGATTCCTCTTCAGTTCCATTTTCTGAAAGTCATGAGATTGGTGAATTGTCTCATGATGCTAAAGATAATCTAACTAATTTAGCTGACAATGTTGTTGTGTCTGAAAATCCTACTCTTCGGATTCATATTTATCAACCTCAGGACAACATCATTGGTGATCTTGATGTCGGTGTGCAAACACGTCATCAGATTGCTACTTCAACTGATACTAATATATTGTGACGATATGCACTCATCGAGAATCATGAATCTCACGAAATACACTTTCTTTTTATCTCAAATGCAACCAACGAGTGTTCGTATGGCTCTTGAAGATCCATTATGGGTAGAAGCAATGCAAGTACAGTTGCAACAGTTTCATCGACTGGGTGTTTGGGATCTCATTGACAAGCCCGTTAGAGTTAAAAAGCCAATTCCAACAAAACTGTAAGTACCGTATTACTCACTATATATATTTTTCACTCGCTATCGTAACCCACACAATAGTGATGACAAGAGGGTTAACGACTTGCTATTTACTCACTAGATATATCTTTCACTCACTTTCGTAACCCACACAATAGTCTTGACAAGAAGGTTAACGACTTGCTATTTTTGGTAAGAACAATAGAGTATTAATGGCGGAAACACTAACACCCTGAATATTGCTTAATAGACAGAAAAGGAACAAACACAAACTGTAACTCAAAAGATTTCCATTAGTATTAAGTCAGATACAACAAAAATCAATTAAGGTTTCAGAATGGAATGTTTGCATTTTACGGCCTCTTTCCGTCCAGGAGGGAGTCAGCCGTCAAAATCACAGTCAGGTGTAAGGTCTAGGTCTGTCATAGGCGTGCCCTAAAATATTCCTTTTATAGGGCCCTGACACCTGACATTCCACTTTTGGAAACCCTAATCATCCGTACATATTTAAAGCTATTACAATAAATGCTAAGTGTAAAGCAGGTCTTCGGCAAGCTTTGCAACATGTATCTATGTCGAGCAGACCTGGTAACCATGAAGTGTGCTGGGAAACAGTTCTCCGGGCAGACTTTACTTAGAATATTTTCCAAAGAATATTATTACCTAGCAGACTTCAATCCTCTTGACCATATCAAACTTGTCTCGGTATAGTCCCACTAGCAAACTTATTCTTCAGGAATCACTTCAACCCTTTGTTAATATTAACTTATTAAGCAAACCAAAGTATGCTGGTAACACTGTAGCTTTGCTAGGACTTGAACCTTGCTCGGCAGAAGTCTTTAATTTGTTTCTTGATCAACTTCCTTTAAGCTTGCTGGGAATACTGTTTATTAAGAATAAACCTTGCTAGATTTTGTTTTAGCCTGGTTTTAGCCAAGAGTTTGCTAGGAAACAAACCTTGCTTGACTAGAAGAACATCCTTGCTAGACAAAGTGAACCTTGCTCGGTTTAACACTTAAGTGGAATTCTAGAAGATAACCTTGCTGGGAAAGCAAAATACCTTGCTAGGGCAAGTAAAAGCTTGCAGGGAAGCTAGAGCTTGCTCGGTTTCCATACTTAGCAGTTTTCACAGAGGTTGAGAAGTTTCCAGTCTTCTTTTGGCCTTTTTCACATCGCAACAATCTCCCCCTAGATTTGAACACCCTCAACTGTACCAAAACACCTCTAAGGTTACATACACTTAGCCAAATACACATCAAATTTCAAAAGACATTACATTACATAATCAAAAGATATTACAAAGTAAACCTAAGCTAGAAAAGTAATCTTATCTCCTCGAGATTTAGGCTTCTTGTCTTCTAGTCAACTTCACAAATGAGGTACTTTTCTTAAAGATGAATAACTGTTTGGTTAGGATGCTCAGAGGGCAGAGTCCATCTGATTATATCCTAGAGGTCCTCCACATGCATAAATTCTAAGTCAATGTCCTCCTTTATGATGCCCAAGGCTAGTCCATCAAAGTTTCTGAGAATGAAAGATCCTTCTTTATCATCAATGTCAATGCTTGCAATCCTTCCATTTCTCTGGACTTCATAAACATGCCTTGTCATCTGCCGCCTCATATTGATACATTCCATCATAGTTGTAAGAGGGTTCTTGCTTTTAGTCTTTTCCTTGAATGTCTTTTCAATATACCTGATCTCCCTCATTATCTTCACCCTTTTGTTCCTTTCAAATTGAGAGAGTTCTAATTTCCTCTTCTTGTTAAGCATGGGGAATCGCTTCCTATACAATTCCCTGAGATGTTTAGATAAATCATTTTGTTGTCTTCCAGCAAACCAATGTCGGTTGTGATAATCATACAGATTCATAGTTTCCATCTCAGCCAGCTGCCCTCTTTTAAACTGCAAAAAGTTATCTCTAAAAATCACTTCCTTCAAATCACCACTAGACATAATCACTTGGAGTGATTCAATTGTGAATCAAAGAACATCCTCTTTGGCAAGTCAACATTTGAAGGTGGCCTTTGTTGTCTTTGGTGAGAGGCTCTAGTGGTAGCAATTGGGACACTTATAACTGAGGGCCTAGAAGTGTATTTCTTTATAGGAACAGCGGCCCTCACACGCCCGGTTTTCTCAAACATTGCAACTATCATTTCTTTAGGGAACATGATCAACTCCAAAAAATTTTCTCGTTCTTTAGCAAGTGTAGTGATCATGACCATAATTTCTTCATCACCTAGTTGACCTGCAGGGATATATCTTTCTCATTTGAAGATTTACTCTTCTTCAAGTTTATGTAGATTGTATCATCATTGGGTCTACCAATGAACAAATGTGCATTGAATTTGAAGAATTCATGAAATCAAAATACTGCATGAGCTCCATGGGTGAAATGAGATGTTGGATGATGGGGATACCTTTTTAATAGAAAGTGGACATGCTCCTTATGTTCCAGTTACACTAATCAAGGGAATGATTATCAAGCACTTTTCTCTATGTTCACTGAGTCATACAATGCCTTTGTGGCCAAGAATTTGATTCACACAAGTGTGGTGCAAAAAGACTTAGAGCAAATTGATGCTGATGATTTGGAAGATATTGATCTCAAATGGAAAGCTTCCATGTTGGTTGTGGGAAGCAAGCAACTATACAACAAAATAGTAAGGTCAACATTTTCGAGTAAGTGACAGGATTTGATTTGAAAAGTCGAAAGAAATATGTTACAATTATCAACAACCTGGTCATTTTGCAAGAGAGTGCAACCAACCAAGACAGTTCCAAGACAAAAATCAATAGAGAAAGTAATTCTAGTATCATAATCAAAATCAACGTCAACAGAGACAGTTCAACAACAACATCTGCAAGCAACAAAATCAACAACAAATTGTCCCTCAACAACAACCTTTTTAAAGAAAATAACAAATCCCTCCACAAGCTCCTACCAAACAAAATAGGAACAATGCCACTCAACCTAGTGACCAAGGGAATGTTGCTTTAGCTCAACAACCGCAAGTTGGTTTGTTTTGACTGGAGTAATCAGGCTAAAGACACTGAGAATGAAAATGTTGCTTTCATGGCAAAGATTGGAAATCAAGCTGAATCTTCTTCATCACAGGTACATTCAAATCTCAAAACTTTTGAATTACTTGAAATGAATGATAGTTATAGAAAGGAGGCTGGTCAGTTGAAAAATGAATGTTTCAAGAAATAGAGTACAATCAATGTTTATGAGATGAGTGAAATAACCTACGAAAATCAAATCAAAAGTTTGGAACAAAATTGCATAAACATTTATGAAACTCAGTGCAGATACACCAGAGAGATTGAAGGTTTAAAGAAGATGTATCTTGATGATAAATAAATTACCTGGAGAACCTCAACTTCAAGTTGAAGTTGAGTTTCTAAAAAATCTTGTCTCCACTGGTAATATCTGTGGAAAATTAAAGACTATCAAAGAAGATGATAAGTACAACGTTTTTCCTCCACCCTTTAATGGCAATTATTCATTGAAGGTGGACAAGGAAAATAGAGAATCAAATTTTGACCAATTCAAAAAAGTGTTTGAAGATCAAAAAGAATTTGTTGAAAATTATAAAATGGTTGAGGTTGATGAGGAAGGAGAATTTGTGATGAAAGTTGTTAAAACAAAAGAGAAATTGGTTAAAAAATATGTTGGAATTCAAGTTTTAGTAAAATATCAAGAGAGTTCTATGTCAAGTGAAGATGATACAAGTGAGTCAAGTGATCAATGCTCAAGTTGTGGTAGTTTGAAAGGAAAAGACACTAGTAAGAAAGGTTTTGAGAACAAGATCCCTTTGTTACCAAAAATTACTCCAAAGATGAAGAAGCACCATGAGCAAATGAGAAGAGAACATAGATCTTTTGACCTTTGCGGTGGATCTAAAGGAAAGAAAATGAGTGAAAATCTTACAAGCAATGTGTCCTCAAAGAGATCAAGTGTCAAGAACAACAAAAAGAATGATGAAACCTTCAAGAATGGTGATCTTTTTCTTCCAATCTATGTAGTGTTCTCTAATAATGAATTATTTGATTGGGAGATGTGGAAAGCATGGAAGAGTATCTAAGAAGATGGTCAAGACAAAGAAATGAAAATATTGAAAACTCAATCAAATTAGAAAAAATACATTTTGTAAGAGTTCAGTTGAAAGATGAGATGTAAATATTGAACAATTCTTACCATTTTCAATCAATATTGATGGTCAAATTGCTCATCAAAAGACCATTAGAATTGATCCTCCAAAACCAAGTGAAAGATACAAGAGGGGAAACTCAAGTGAAAGTTTTAAAGGTCAAGTTTGGTGCAAAATATGTTATGTTTATGGTCATCGCACTTACTCATGTCAACAAAGGTTCTCTCCTGAACCATTTAATGTCCTCGACTATACCAAGTTTGGACAAGATTTTTGCATTCTACAAGAAAATATACACTGAGTATTTGAACATGGGAAAGAAGAAAGATGATGATCAAGTGAAGAATGGTGAAACAACTGAAAAGAATAGAGGTTCATTGCCAAGAAGCTAAACAAAAGTGCATCCATTAAGTCTCAAGAGTCTGAGAAATCTGTTGATTCTGAAAATTCAGAAAAGAGAAACAAGATGAAGAAGAAATTCTTTAATAGAAAGCAAGAAAAAGAACTCAATGGTGATGAGAAGTTTCTCTTGAAGAATGGATATGAACCACAATGGTTCTTATGGAAGCCAAAATCTGAAGTTCAAGTGACAATTTTAAAAAAGGGAAACAGTTATTGAAGAATGCACAAGCATAATTCCCTATGTTGGAAACTCATATGAAACTGATTATGAGACTGATAAGTCTTTTGAAATAGTGTATGAGGATCTCAAACCAAATGTAACTGATAATGATGTTTCTAATGATTTACAAACTGAAATAGGTTGTGATTCATCACTTAACAGGTCTTTTTCTTTTGAATTGTGTAGGAACAGTCCACATAAGTGAATGATGTATGCTATATGGACAATGGATGTCCCAGACACATGACCTGTGATAAAATATCATTGGTCAATTAAGAAGAAAAGTTTAAAGGCCCAATTTCTTTTGGTAGAGATGAAAATGGAGGGGAGATTGTGGGCAAACGCATTCTCACCAAAGGGAAATTATCTTTTGATAATGTTTTTCATGTGGAAGGTTTACAATATAACCTTTTGTATGTGTGATAAGGTTTATAAGGTTGGATTTGATAAATCTCATTGTTTCATACTGAAACCTGAGTTTGTGATTCCTCTACTCTAAACACATATGTTCATTTGTTGATCCAAAGATGAAATCATCAACATAAACTTGAACTTGAAGAAAATATTTTCCTCTTTTGTTGTAGAAAAGGGTATTATCAATGGCTCCCCTTTGAAAACCATTAACAAGTAGATGATTAGACAACTCATCATACTAAGCTCTTGGAGCTTGATGTAGTCCATATAGAGCTTTGTTAAGTTTAAATACTCTATTTGGATAATCAGTATCCTCAAAACCTGGAGGTTGAGTGACATACACCTCCTCTTCTACCTTGCCTTATAGTTGGACAGAGATGACTTGAGTGATTCAAGTGGAAAAAGTTCAAGCAATGCAAGTAAGAAGAAAGGAAAAAATGATAAGAAAGAGACAAAGGACAAAATCCCTTTGTTGCCCAAAATTACCCCCAAGATGAGAAGGCATCATGAACAAATGAGAAGGGAAAACAAATCCTTTGACATTTGTGAAGGATCAAGATTAAAGAAAATCAATGAAAGAACAGCCTATAAAGTCCCACAAAGAAGGGAGACTGTGAAGGAAAGCAATGAAACAGTAGAAACAAAGAAAGATGATGATCACTTCATTCCTATTTATCCTGTTTTCTCAAACCAATAATTATTTGACATTGGTGAAGTAGAATGTATGAAGGAATATTTGAGAAGACAGTCAAGACCCAGAAGCAACATAGTAAGGAGCACTGAATTCTTGAACTCAGTTCTATCTGAGTCATAATCAGTCTCATCTGATGTTCCCACATAAGGAACTATCCAATCAACACAAATTCATTGTATATTGATTAAATTACAAATCTAGTTATGTGATATACTTTAGCTTAAATAATAAACGATTAATATTAATTGAAGCGATTGAGAGAGATCAATTGGACAGAGTTTCGGTATAAACATAATAAATACTTAAATTATCAAAGGCTGAACAAGCCTTATATAGACGATGGGATGCCATTTGTTACACATCCCGTAACGAATGGCCTCCATTCGTTATCATTTACATAAGTTAACATATGGTATAGCGAATGACTCATTCTCTATACCCCATTCATCAACATTCTATGATGAATGGATTAAATACATAACGACTGAGGTCCATTCATTAAACATCCTTAACGAATTAACAATTACAAATAACGATTATGGTTCATTCGTTAAACATCCTAAACGAATGAACTGTACATAATAGCGAATGGGCTCATTCGTTAAACATCCTTAACGAATGAGCCTTACATAACGAATGGGTTCATATTTTCATAAATACCCCTTTAACAGTAAAATAATAATAAATTACAAACGATAATTAAAAAGACTCGAGACGACAAAACCGTGCACTAACAAACACCCCATCGTATTGTGCTCTTTGTCTTTAATTACTTGAACCTCTTCGTCTTCCAATATTGACAACTCCCGAACGAATGACACACACGCACGATGCGTTGGAATTGCATAGCTCGATCGTAATCTTCTTGACATTCAATCAATCTCTTGTTCTCATAAAGCACGTCGTTGTCGGTTTCCGATAAGTTAACAAGCCACATTGGATGGATAACTCGTATAAAGCTGGTCTTTAGTCCTTTCCCCAGCACAATGACCGCCTCGCCGGTCCGATTATCATAGTACCATTGATTGAACGATAGGTGAAGACTCTATGGAAAAGTCTTCACCGGTACACGTTTCATCGTCTTCGGCGGTTTAACTTTAAGTAAAAGTTTCCTCCAACCCGTAGGAGAATCAATTTCATCAATGTACTTACGGGTTGGGACATGTGGCTTAAAGAACTTAAATCCATGGTTTACCTCAAAGAGCTGATGTTGGTGAAACCATTATGCTAATCGATCTCCACCGCGATTGATGAACAGCCAGTTGGCGCGTGTACGAACATCCCAGCTCGGCAGTGTGAGAACGTCAGTGATGTATTGGAAATACTGAACACCGTTCTCCCACTTAATAATACAAACTTTCAACTCAAATTCGTACAACCAAGATACAATATCATCTTTCACTGTCAGCACGACATTTAAAGTTGTCTTCTGATTTGCCTTAGCTCGTGCAGTAGCGTCCAGTTGTTGTCCTCGATCGACATACCGGTAAGCTTCAATAATCTTACGAGCACATTTTTTGCGGTGCTAAAATCATCCCAGAATATCAGCCTCGGACGGATCAGACTCTCGTTCTGGAATCTTTGCTTACTAACACTTTTATGTTTCGTAGGCAATGGAAGTTAATCGTGATTGAGAAGGGAGAAAATCGAGTCAAAAAGAGCCAAAACGGAGATCCGATCAGACCGGACCGGTCTGACCGGCCCCCTATTATGACACACCGCGCCGCGCGGCCTTAGAGGCTTTTATGGTCGTGCGGTGCCTAGTGCCTCTGATGGAAGCAACACAAATCATCTCACAAAACAAAACTTATAAACTCAATTAAACAAATACTAGAAATGCTTCATATGGATCTCTTTGGTCCTATGAGTGTACCAAGCATTGGCAAAAGAGGTATTGTTTGGTGATAATAGATGATTATTCAAGATTCACATGGGTGTACTTTCTGAATTCAAAAGATGAAGTTGCTGAGATGATTAATAGTTTTGTAACCAGGATTGAGAATCAGTTATATGCAAGGGTGAATTTTTGAGAAGTGACAATGGCTCTGAGTTCAAGAATGGGACAAGGACTGAATTTTGTCAAGCTAAAGGAATATTTCAACAATTTAGTTCACCTAGAACTCCAGAACAAAATGGTGTTATAGAAAGAAGAAACCGAACATTAATTTAGGCTGCAAGAACCATGCTTGTAATTGCTTATTATCCTATGACATTTTGGGCATAAGCAATCAGCACTGCATGTTATGTTCAAAACAGAGTCCTTCTCAACAAATGACAAGACAAAACTCCCTATGCGATTTTGTACAAAAGAAAGCCTTACATCAAGTTTCTCAAGCCATTTGGTTGAAAGTGCTCTTTGTTAAATACAAAAATTATGTGAACAAGTTTCAATAAAAATCCTTAGATTGTTTCTTTTTTGGATATTCTTCACACTCAAAGGCATACAGAGTATATGTGAAAGATCATTTGAGTGTGATTGAATATTCTGATATAATCATTAATGAAACTCAGTTCAATACTGTTGATGGAGCATCATGGCTGTTTGATCTAGAGAAGTTGATCAAATCTTTCAAGATCTATCCTAAAGACATTGATGAAAACTTTTATAGAACAGGTGTCCCTTAAGCAACATATGAATAAAAAGTTGATTTGGACAGATTATGGTCCAAAGTTGCTAATAAGGATCATGAATTCTCTTTTAAAAAGAATGTTTCTTAAGATGAAAATGAAAATGGGTAGAATGAACATCTTGATCATCCACAAGATCAAGAAAATCATGACATGAATGTTAATTAAACAAGTGACCATCGAAAACAAGATCAAGCTAAAAGACAATCAAGATTTGAAACTTTGTTTCATAACTTTAATATGGGAAATGATGTTGCATCAACAACATCAACTCAGAATGTTGAGGAATTTACAATGAACAATGAATCATTAGATTTGATAATTGAAGAACCAGATCTCAATGACCCAAATCTTGATTCAAACATTACTTCAAATCAAATCATCCAAACTTCTTATGTTCAAAGAGATCATCCTGCTGAAAACATAATTGGTGAACTGCATGAAAGAGTGACCAGAAGTGCACCTGAATCGACAAACATTTGCTTGTACTCATGCTTTCTATCCCAAATAGAACCTAAAAACATAGTTAAATCTTTGAAGGACAATAGTTGTGTAGAAGCAATGCAGGAAGAGTTAGCTTAATTCAGAAATCTGAAAGTCTGGGAGGTAGTTGTTAAGTCAAGAGGAAAATTTGCAATTAGCACCAAGTGGGTTTTTAGAAATAAAAAGGATGAAAGAGGGATTATAATGAAGAACATGGCAAGATTGATTGATTTGGATTTCTGCAAGAAGAAGGGATTGACTTTGAAGAAGTATTTGCTCCATAAGCAAGGCTAGAAGCAATAAGAATCTTCTTAGCCTATGCTGCTTCAAAGAACATAAGAGTGTTTCAGTTAGATGTCAAATATGCTTTTATAAATGGCAAGATAGAAGAGGAGGTATATGTCACTCAATTTCCAGGTTTTGAGGATACTGATTATCCAAATAGAGTATTTAAACTTAACAAAGCTCTATATGGACTACATCAAGCTCCAAGAGCTTGGTATGATGAGTTGTCTAATCATCTACTTGTTAAAGGTTTTCAAAGGGGAACCATTGATAAGACCCTCTTCTACAAGAAAAGAGGAAAATATTTTCTTCTAGTTCAAGTGTATGTTGATGATAGGTGTTTAGAGTTTGAAGAGGTCATACAGTCTAAATATTGTATGAGTACTATGGGAGAGATTAATTTCTTTCTTGGATTTCAAGTATAACAAAAGATGGATGGAATATTCATTTGTCAATCCAAGTATGTATAAGACATCTTGAATAAGTTCAAATGCCAAGACTTGAAGACTGCTTCTACTCCAATGGACACACATGAGAAGATGGTAGCTGATGAAAAATGGGAGCCTGGGATCAACATGAATATTGAGCTAAGATAGAATCATTGATGTATCTGACTGCTTCAAGACCAGATATCATGTTTGTTGTGTGTGTTTGTGCAAGATTCCGAGCAAATCCTAATATATCTCAGATGACAGTTGTCAAGAGAATCTTTAGATATCTGAAAGGAAAGCCTGACTTGGGTATTTGGTATCCCAAGAACAATTCTTTTGATCTACTTGCCTACATATATATTGACTATGATGGATGCAATATGAGCAGGAAGTCTACATTAGGTGGCTGTCAATTCTTGGGAGACAGGCTGGTATCATGGCAATGCAAGAAGCAAACAACTGTTTCTGTCTCAACTACCGAAGCTGAATACATTGTTTCATATGCTTGCTGCGCTCAAGTTCTTGGATTCGAAATCAACTGCTTGACTATGGTCTGAATTTCTTGAACACCCCCATTTTCATTGATAATATTGTTGCACTATTCATTGTTAAGAATCTTGTTCAACACTCTTAGACCAAGCATATTGAAATCATACACCATTTTATCAGAGATATCAATGAGAAAGGGCTAATTGAAATCATACACTAGTGACAACTTGGCTGATTTGTTCATCAAGCCACTAAATAAAACTATATTTAACTTTCTATTAAAAGCTTTTGGCATGATAAAATCTGATGAAGTCTGATCGATGATATATGCACATTGAGCGAACTGACTATATGTTATAAGGTCTTGAGTTATTTATTTGTAATGTGTGTGCATATATGAATTTGTTATGATTGATGTGTGCTTAAATGAACATGTATGACTTAAGTATCTATGATGCTTAGGTATGTTACTATGATTTGTTAGTGCACGGTTTTGGTGTCCGTAGCAATTGAGTAAGTTATTGATAGTCTAGTATGTATATTTATTGTAAAATGGCCATTCACTATGGTTTGTATAGCGAATGGGTCCATTCGTTAGTTAACTAGGCTATTCGTTAAGTTATTACCATTCATTATGAAGGCTGATGTGCTTGAAGTAGTCAAATAATTATTAACTAAAATTATACTAATCAAGACACTAAGTAATACTCTAGAGCCTTAAACTTAACTTAAACTACTAATCGGCAAGTGAACCGCTCGATTCTAGTACAGCTAAGTAAGTCCGGATATCAAATCCATGAGACTTTTTAAATTACGAAACTAGCAAACAAGACTCAACTACAAGACATGACTATTTATTAATAATATTGGAGAGGGAATTTAATACTAATTAATTAAAACTCTAAATACTAATAAACTATTACTTAAAACTTACTAATTATTAACTAATGATTACTTAATTATTAAACTAATTATTAAATACTTAGCCCTAAACCTAATTAATATAATAGCAATAAAACATAATTATAACCTTAAACTAATTAATTAATTAATAAACCTTAACCCTAATTACTTTTAAACTAATAAACAATTATAAACTTTGATTAATTCCGATGACGAAGATAACTACCTAGGCTAGAATCCCCAAAGTTACGATTATTAATTAAATGGAAAACTCAAGTTATGGAACAGGGATCATAAAATAGTCCCTTGACAGAAAACCCGAGCAGGACCCTTGAACTTCAAGAAGACGCCTATGGATTTCTAACAAGTTTAAGACTCGCCATTTTTATGAATTAAACTTCCTTACGGTTATTTAATAACTTATGTCTAAGTATCTTTATGACGAAAACCTACCTTACAGCGTGGAATTCAAAGATAGCCAAGCAGACTCAACTAACTTAGTAGACTAAGTTGACAATCAAATCTAGACGGACTCCTTACGAAGAACGAAATCTAGTAATCCCGACAAGAAAATATCTATCAATAGCCTATCACCTTACAACTTTTTAAACTAGCAGCTCACTTTTATCTACTTAGTTGATTTTATTGTTTCTATGATTTTAATCGATATCAATCATAAACTAGTCAAGAACACCCAGTAAATGACCTAACAAAACCCTATCCTATGAAACAATCAACAATGGCAATGTGAAACAATAAATCCAAGTAAACAAAACCAAGCAATCATACGCATTAATTAATCAAACTCAACAGTTTACTTCGAACATAAAATCCATACGAAACGAAATCCAAACAAAATCAAACCGAACTAAGGTTCATCATGACCTAGGTAATTTATGGAATTTAGCCTAGCATCATAAAGTCTAAATCAAACAAAACAATTAATACTGAAAACATGGTGAACATCTAATAAACAAAAGATTAAAAGCGACAAAACACGTAATCTCCAAACGTGAACGTATAACTCTTCACCGGCTGTCCTCTTGCCTTCAAAATCACCACGAAACTTGAAAGATAGCTCCAAGAACTCTCAAATTCGGCTGGTGGCATCAGGTTATGATTAGGTATAAGATAAACATGTTTAAATACCCAAAACAAGGCCCAATTCGAAGCAAAAACGAATTAAAATCCATTAGCAGACTCCCTAGGCACTGCTCGACGGGATAAAAAGTTACCCTCCGCGCGGCGCGGCGTATTCCACCAAGGGGCTGGTCAGACGGCCCGGTCTGACAATTTCTGTGTTCCGGCTCCTTCCTGACGCGTTCCGGATATCCGTTTTGGCCCTTTTTAACTCGTTTTTTGCCCTTTTTAATCACGATCAACTTCCGGAACCTACGAAACATAAAAGTGTTAGTAGTATACAAATATCGACTAAAAACTAACGAAAACTATTAAAATATTAAATAAAATATAAACAAGAAACATAAACATTTAGCGTTACTTCTTATTCTTTTTTCTTCCCTGAAAATGTTTGATGCATTTGGATTAGAATCGGAAAATTACAGTCTTACAAACATATAGGTTAACTTTTAAAGCTCAGAAAAACGCAAAAACCGCGATCACTGATATTGTTGTCCACTTAAACCCATGCTTTAATCTTTACCGGGACAAATTAGATTCGACAATAATAGTACTCAGTGGTTTACACAATTAAGATCCGCTTATTTTTACCGAGACAAATAAGATCCGACAATAATGGTACTCAGTGGTTTACACAATTAAGATCCACTTATTTTCAGCTTTTACCGAACCAGACCACCCCAACTTGACTTAAACCTCAAAATTAGCAGATTTAAACCTTTTGTTGCTCTATTTTTTCATGAATAGTTAAGACGATCAAGGTTATTGTTTATCCACCTAATCTTAAAGCATCAAAGTCTGCCAAGCAGCCAATAGATACGATTGTGGTTCAATTAATTAATAGATAGTGTTCCCCACAACATGACATACCCCCGTTATCAAGCAATACACCGAAACCATCACCATAGGTGAGTATGCAAAATTTCATCTGTAGGGCTTACATTTAGCGTGTCCCTTGTGGTCCGTTTCTTAATGGTAATGAGACGCAAGCAAGGGGACTCCACATGGCTAACAGCATGGATGATCAAGTCTGTGGTGTATTTGTAATTTTGTACTTTTTGTGATCATGTTTAAAGACTTATAAGTGTTTGCTCTTTTTGGCTTTATTTAAATATCCACAACCCTACTTAGGAATTGTGAATACCCAGATGAATAGACTGCATACAGACCCATGGTCTTCGGACCTGGGGCATCCCATCAATGCAAAATTTAAGGTTATAAAATCATACGCCAATGATGTAAAAACACTAAACTAGCAGTTTAAGATTTATTTCACAGGCTACACGGCATACTCTAACGTTAAACCTACCCAAGCATCATATGATAACGTATTCAGATTTTTAAAACTTTATAATATTTTAACTCTTCATACCAAAAATTGAGGCTTGAGTATGGCCCGACCTTTCGTTACTTATTTTTCACAGACAAAACGCTTTACCCACAAAAGATTTTCGTTTTAACCATTTTATCAAATTGCCATTTCATTTTCAAGGTTGAGTCTACCGACTCATCCCAAGTTAAGTGCGCTTTCTTTTATTTATCTCATATTATTAGTAGTTTGAAAAACCAATTTTCGATAAAATCATCATCTCCTACTTTCACGCAACAAAAACTAGACTCAAGGGACATTTTTAAAACATTTTTCATTTTTTTTTAAATCAAACTCAAGTACGAAAACGAAAACAAAACTAAAATTAGTTGAAATACTTGTGTTCCATCCCCACACTTAAATTTTGCATTGTCCTCAATGCGGGCACGGGAAACACGACTCGAAAAAATAAAAACAAAAGCTAAAAACTATAAAAATAAAAAGCAAAAACCTAAAAATAAAAACATAAAAACAAAGTATAATGAAAAAGACTTAGCTGGTAATATGCGAGACTGTCGATGTGCCAGTTTATTTCCATGGGTTCTCAACTCACCGACCGCTCAACATGAATTGGTAACTCATTCTCTCTTTTTGAACGGACACGGCCACTCCTCTCGACAGACCTAAGTAACATCAAAAATAACATCTAAAAAATAAAGGTTACTTATGTTTATTTCCATGGGTGCTCAACTCACCGACCGCTCAACATGAATTGGTAACTCATTCTCTCTTTCTGAACGGACACGGCCACTCCTCTCAACAGACCTAAGTAACATCAAAAATAACATCTAAAAAATAAAGGTTACTTATAAGTTTTCAACATCCACCAACTTCCAACCCGCCAACCCAACCAAATAGTCTAAAATAATATCAGTACAGACCAAATAAAAACAAAAACATCATAAAATATAAAAATAAAAACATCATAAAAATAATAAACTCCCATGCCAGCTCGTTAACTCAAGATCAATCCTCGTCCTCCTCTTCCTCCGACTCCTGCTCAAAATAGTGGAATGGCTTTACATTATCAAATTCCGGATGACCCGGCCCGTAAACTGGTGCTCTATAACCATAACCCGAACCACCCTGGGCACTCAAACCACTCGGACCCGCAACATCCGGGAGTCGGAGAGACGCAGGCAAATCAATCCTCAAACTAGTCATCAAATACCTCATATGCTCATCTTGCCTTCTCTGATTCTCCATTATCATCTGCTGTTGTTCTCGCATATGAGCATCCTGTCTTCTCTGCAACTCCTCACGCTGCTTAGTCATATACCCCCTGATCTGATCAAAACTGGACTCCATCTGGTTATATAATGAATCCAAAGTAATATCCTCGGGGCGAGGCTCTCTGACCGGCAACTGACCACCCGGTCTCTCGGATCTGTGAAGTGGCCTCTGGTGACGTGTTGGTAAACCGTCTCTCATAACTGCGGCAGCCTCGGTGTTCAGCGGTGGATGAATCTGTGTGCCCATCTTAACATCTTCCCACTCTAACGGGTCAGTCCCCTTCAAAAAACCCGTTTTTCTCAAATCTTTTACTCCCAAAAACTCTCTTTCGGGTCCCAATCTCATATACTTCGATTTAAACCTATCAAACACACCCAAATTTTTAGCAATAAATGTGATGTATGGGCCCATATCAAGCTTTGACCTATTTTTGGTTCCACCACGTCTCGTCCGATGAAACGAAACTGCTAAAAGACTCTGGTAATTAATCGGAACCTTCTCAACAATCGCCAACAACCAAAAGATATCCAACCAGTTAACCTTATTATCGGCCGAACCGCGACCAATCAACGTATTCACCAAAGCCCGGTGAATAAAACGAAGCACCGGATCCCTAATATCCGAGCTAACCATCGATCCCGAAAATGAACAAATCGCAATGTTGTTCCAAAACGTAGCCAACTCGTCCTGACCAAAACTCACCTCATAGTTACTTATGAATGCAACCCGAATACTTGTCAGAAACCCCGGCTCTTTCATCTCATCCCCCATATAAAACCCTCTTAGTGTCGCAAACTCCGCCATAGTCATATCATACAACTTTCTTCTCAATACAAACGACATCGCATCCGACGGAGCAAAGTTACCATCCTTATACTGAAAAGTGCTAAAAAATTCTAATGTCAGCTCGTGATATTGCGGTTCGTCTAAACATAGCATGGCCTTAAATTTCGAGCCCAATAACTCCTCAACTCTCTCTCTTTGACCAATCGTACTCAACAAATCCCAATCAATCGTCTTAAAAGTAAGAAGTTCCGAATTGATTAACTTATGCACTCGGCCATATTCTTGTGAATCTTCCTTGAACTTAAGCAATGGACTATCCATAAGCTTTGGAGCTCTTTTATTTGCCACAATTGCCCCGGGTTTGTATACAATCTCACGAGTACCCGACTCCATGAAAATAACCGGGTCCGACTCGCCTCACGGTCGTGGTGCTGGACCTCGTTTGCGTTTTCCCGCGTCTTTTGACATCTAAACACATTTAAACATGCAAAAAAACATGGGGGTAAGTAAATAAACTAAAAAGAATAAAACAAAATATTTTTTTAATTTTCGGATTTTTTTTTTCATATTAAAAACTGAAAATAAATTAGATTTTGAAGTCCGGGTTACAAAATAAATCAAACCAACTCGTTTAAATGAAAATTTAGTAAGTGCGAGCGGTTTATACTTTTACTAAAAAGCTAACGGACAACCAATATTTTAAAGACTTTTACTTGTTTATACACCCGAAAACATACATACCGACTCAACAAACATCACCTCCTCCCGGCACTTTAATTGTCCCAATTAAACCCAAGTGCCGACAACCCGAAAAAATGAGTCGAAAACGAGCGAAAAACACACTTTGGAAAAATATATATTGCATAAAAATTGTGTTCCGGCTCGTTTTTAACTACTAAAACATCAATAATTCAACATCTCAAACCGAATTCCAAAGCTAGATACACTCGGTATAATCCCAAACCGACCCACCCGCAACCGCGAAAAACAAAATTTCAACATATTCCAACCCAACCAACCGCACTCAAAAACTCAAATAAACTACCAAACCAAACCAAACCAAACTGCACCCACCTGGACAACTTACTTGAACGAAACCCAACAACAAAGTTAGCAAAAACTAAGTTAAAACTAACATTAAATTATACAAATATTACAAAAATTACAAGAAAATCATACCTTGGATAGTGAAAACCCGGATGAACTTGCAAAAAATTAAGAATTAAAGTGTGTGCAAGTGAGAGATTTGGTGAGTTTTAGGTGAAAATTGATGGTGGGTTACGATATTAGGGTGAAAAATTGGTGAAATATGGTGAAGATGGTTGGGGATCGCTACTCTTTGGGTTAGGAGAGAAAGGGGGGTTGAAAATTTTATGAAGGAATTTGATAGAATATGCTTGAGGCTAAAAAAATCTGGAAAACCCCTAGGCGTCGCGCGGCCAGGGGTGAGTGCCTGGCCGCGCGGTGCGGCGCTCTTTTTATGCCCAACTGATCCGCGTCACGCGGAGGGAAAGAAAAAAGCCCGTTGCGCGCGCGAAGGGCACTTTTGGCAGAAAGTTTCGACATTTTTGGAGCCTATTTTGCCTTAGAAAAAATTTTAAAAAAATACCAACTCTTTGTTATGCCCATTTTATGTTATTTTGAAGTGTAAAACTTACCTGACATCCTTCGAATCTTCGTAAAACCTCTCGTTTTGTTGGTCATGATTTCTTGAAACGAATCGATGACGCAACGAAACTACAAAAAACTAAAGTTAGTGACTCAAAGAAACGAAAATAATCTAAAGATATTATACAAACTCTACACTTGAGTTTTCACTCAAGAACCCGTTGATGATTTAATTCGATGGATCGAGGGGAGTTTCCTCCACCTCGGTTGAATCCTCCGTCCCTCCAAGATAATGCTTTAGACGATGGTCGTTTACTTTCCACGAAGTTCCGTTGTCTGAATTCTCTAACTCCACCGCTCCATACGGAAATACTTCCTTCACCAAATAAGGTCCCGTCCACTTGGATCGCAGCTTACCTGCAAATAATTTCAAATGAGAATTAAATAACAATATTTTATCACCTTTTTTGAAGTCTTTACCTCCCTTTAAACGTCGATCGTGCAACACTTACGTCTTTTCCTTGATATCCAACGATCGAGAATATGCCGCATCACGGAGTTCCTCCAATTCATGAATTGGAAAATACCCCTTTCTAGCGGCCTCAGTAAGATCAACAATGACTGTCTTCAACTCCCAAAACGCCCGATGCTCCAACTCAATGGGAAGATGACATGCTTTAACGTAAACTAACATAAACGGTGTAGTACCCAACGGTGTCTTATACGCAGTTCTGAATGCCCATAGCGCGTCATCCAACTTCTCTGACCAATCCTTCCGACTTATTCCTACCGTCTTCTCCATAATTCTCTTCACCCCTCTATTAGCATTTTTGACTTGACCATTCGTTTGAGGATGGTAAGAGGTAGAGGTGCGATGAGTAACTCCATAACGAGCTAATGCTTTCTCCATGACGGAATTACAAAAATAAGTACCTCGATCACTAATAATCGCCCGGGGAGTTCCGAACCGAGTAAACAACTTCTTTAAAAACTTCACAACAACTCTAGCATCATTCGTGGCCAATGCTTGGGCTTCAACCCACTTGGAAACATAATCTATCGCCACTAAAATGTACTTGTGATCCGCCGCAACATTCTCCGCCCCCTTCTTGTCTTTAATCTCTATATCAAACTCGGAAAGTAAAAGAATCCACCATATGAGACGGGGCTTCGCATCTTTCTTGTGATAGAGAAAACGCAAAGCTGCATGATCGGTAAAAACGGTGGTCTTTGAAAGTATGATATAAGACCGGAACTTGTCAAATGCAAACACAACGGCTAAAAGTTCCTTTTCGGTGGTGGTGTAATTTTGTTGGGCATCATTCGAAGTCTTGCTTGCATAATAAATAGGGTGAAAATGTTTATCACGCCTTTGCCCCAAAACCGCTCCAACCGCATAATCGCTTGCACCACACGTGAGATCAAACGATAAATTCCAATCCGGTGACACGAGAATAGGAGCACTTACGAGTTGTTCTTTCAGAAACATGAACGCCTTCAAACACTCTTCATCGAACACAAAAGGGAAATCTTTCTCTAATAATCGGGTCATCGGGCAGGTGATCTTTGAAAAGTCCTTAATAAACCGCCTGTAGAAACCCGCATGAGCAAGAAAATTTCTTATAGCTTTAACATTTGTCGGTGGAGGAAGCCTACTAATCATGTCAATCTTCGCCCGATCCACCTCTATACCATCTCTTGAAATTTTATGACCCAAGATTATCCCTTCCGTCACCATAAAGTGACACTTTTCCCAATTCAACATTAACTTCGTTTCGATGCACCTCTTCAACATCCTCTCAAGATTACCCAAACAATGATCGAAAGAATTACAGTACACCGAAAAATCATCCATAAATACCTCCATGGACGTCTCTATGATATTTTGAAAAATTGCCACCATATAACGCTAACGCTGAAAGGTAGTGGAGCATTACACAACACAAACGACATGCAATGATACGCATATGTACCATACGGACACGTAAAAATCGTCTTCTCTTGGTCTTCCGGTGCCATTGGAATCTGAAAATAACCTGAAAAACCATCAAGAAAACAATTGAATTGCTGACCTGCGAGACGCTACAACATTTGATCAATAAAGGTCAACGGGAAGTGGTCTTTTCGAGTAGCGTCATTCAACCTCCGGTAGTCAATACAAACCCTCCAACCGGTAATTGTACGCGAAGGGATAAGTTCATTCTGTTCATTCATAACAACCATCATCCCTCATTTCTTTGGAACAACTTGAGTCGGACTTACCCATAGAGAGTCCGAAATCGGATAAATTACCCTGGCATCCAACAACTTAAGCACCTCTTTCTTGACAGCCTCTTGCATATTTGGATTCAAACGCCTTTGGGGTTGAACCACCGGTTTATACTCATATTTCATTAAAATCCGGTGAGTACAATAAGCGGGGCTAATACCTTGAATATCTGAAAGTCTCCATGCAATCGCCCCTTTATTCATCTTCAACACCTCTATCAACTTCGACTTCTCTTCCTCACTCAACTTAGAAAAACAATAACGGGAAAATCCGAGCCCTCTTCAAGATACACATACTCTAAATGTGACGAAAGAACTTTCAATTCCAACGGAGCAGATTTTTCGACCTCTTTTTCATAAATAATCTCGCTAACCTCCATAATCTCCGCTAAGCAAGAAACATCATTTACCACTTCTTCCTCACTATCCTCCATAATTTCCGTTAACTTTTCATCCGCATCCATCCCAACCAAATCGGTTCCACAAATATAATCAAGGCACCTATCCAACCCCGGAAGAAAATAATTAAGAAAATACACCGAATGGCATGGACCACTAAAATCATCATTATCACCCGGGTACTTCATGGAATTTACAATATCATAAGTAACATTCTCATCACCAACCCAAAGTGTGATCCGCCCCTCATACACATCAATAAGAGCATTAGCCGTTCCCAAAAACGGCCGACCAAGAATAGTGGGAACCTTCTCGTCGGCCTCCATGTCAAGTACCACAAAATCAACCGGGAATACAAACTTGTCAACTTTCACTAATAAATTCTCAATAATACCTCGTGGATACTTAACCGAACGATCCGCCAACGACAACGACATACGAGTCGGTGTAAGCTCACCCAACTCCAACTTCTCAAACAACGAATATGGCATAAGATTAATACTCGCAACCAAATCCGCAAACGCTTGACTCATCATATCACTTCTAAACGTACATGGGATTGTAAACACACCCTGATCCGATAACTTTTCCGGGACCCGGTTCAATACTACCGCCGAACAATCCCCGCTAAGTGGAATAGATGAAACCTCTCCCAACCGATCTTTCCTCTTGAGCAAGTCTTTCAAGAATTTCGCATACTTTGTCATGTGTTGGAGGGCTTCAACAAATTGAAGATTAATCTTTAACTGTCGGAACATATCTAGAAAATGCTCGTATTCCCTCGTGTACTTTTGACTCTTGAAACGAGCGGGATAAGGAACATGGGCAATATTAATTTCGGGTGGTGTCCGGAATTCAACCGGATTTTTCTCAACTTGTGGCTCAATAATTGGTGTTTTAACTTGTTACTTACCTGGAGCCTCCATCTCAATCTCTTCATCCACCACTTCCTCTTCTTCAATTCCACCCCTTTCTTTAACAACCTCGGGACCCAAAACCCTTCCACTACGAGTAGTAATTGCTTTCAATTATGCGGCCGGATTTGGCTGAGTAAAACCCGAAAACTGTCCTTGAGGCCTTTCATCGAGACAACGATCAATATCACCAACGGACCTTTGAAGGTCAAGCAAAGAAGATTGTTGATTCTTGACGAGCAAATCGTGTTTAGCAAACTTTTTCTTTGTAACTTGATCCCTCTCCAAGATTTGCTTCATCATCTCCTCTAGACGTCCCATGCCTCCATTAGAATCAAGCACATTATTTTGAACATTAGTACCATTGTTATTATTATTAATATTATTATTGTACTGACCTTGACCTTGATTGTAAAAATTTTGATAGCCGGATGGTGCGCCCGATGGACGCCAGTTGAAGTTATTCTGATTTGGGTTCTTGTAGGTGTTCCAATTCTGATTGTTGTTGAAATTGTTGTTGGGAAACCTATTCTGACCACCAACAAAATCGATCTGCTGATTCATCACCAGGCACTCCAAAGTACCATGTCCACCTCTACAAAAGTCACACTTGTCCACCTTCGTCTTAAGTTCCTTCACCAGTCGGGTTAACGATTCCAAAGCAGAAGCCATAGTAGTAACCAGATTAACCTGGTGTACACCTCGAGAAGATGAGGATGTACTACTAACGGGAGTGGAATTCCCATATCGTGGCCCTTTGGCGAGGTCAGATTGAGCAAAGTTTTCAAACATCTCGTTACATTCAGTGACGTTTTTCCTAGCCATCAGGTTACCTCCAGCAGCAGTGTCAAAACGAACTTGGGTTTCATATGTCAGCCCGTTGTAAAAATTTTCCACGAGAGCCGATGGTGTGAGACCATTCTGTGAGCAACGAGCTAGCATGTTCTGGAAACGCTCCCAAGCATGATAATATTGCTCATCCGGCTCCATGTGAAACGAGTGAGTCTGATCATGAAGAATAGCCGCTTTAGCCGGTGGGAACTATCTGTTGATGAATGCAGAACGTAGTGCTTCCCAAGTAGTAAACGTGCCAGGTGGCTGAGTGTCAAGCCAATGAGCCGCTTTCCCTGCAAGTGAAAAGGTAAAATGATGTAAGAAAATGGGATCATCAGTTGCACCTTGTAAATTAAAAGTTTCCAAAACGCGGTAAAGCCGGTTAATGTGTGCGGGTGCATCCACGTCATCGTTCCCACGAAACAAATTAGTATGAATTATATTGTTCATGACGTATGACAATATTGAAAGTGCTCTTTGTTGAATACAAAGATTATGTGAACAAGTTTCAATCAAAATCCTTAGATTGTTTCTCTGTTGGATATTCTCCACACTTAAAAGCATACAGAGTATATGTGAAAGATCATTTGAGTGTGATTGAATATTCTAATATAATCATTAAAGAAACTCAGTTCATTACTGTTGATGGAGCATCATGGCTGTTTGATCTAGAGAAGTTGATCAAATCTTTCAAGATCTATCCTGAAGACATTGATGAAAACTTTTATAGAACAAGTGTCCCTTAAGCAACATATGAATAAAAAGTTGATTTGGAAAGATTATGGTCCAAAGTTGCTGATAAGGATCATGAATTCTCTTTTAATAAGAATGTTTCTGAAGATGAAAATGAAGATGGGCAGAATGAACATCTTGATCGTCCACAAGATCAAGAAAATCATGACATGAATGTTAATTAAACAAGTAACCAGCAAGAACAAGATCAAGCTAAAAGACAATCAAGATTTGAAACTTTGTTTCAAAACTTGAATATGGGAAATGATGTTGCATCAACAACATCAACTTAGAATGTTGAGGAATTTACAATGAACAATGAATCATCAGATTTGATAAATGAAGAATCAGATCTCAATGATCCAAATCTTGATTCAAACATTACTTCAAATCAAATCATTTAAACTTCTTCTGTTCAAAGAGATCATCCTGCTGAAAACATAATTGGTGAACTGCATGAAAGAGTGACCAGAAGTGCATCTGAATCGACAAACATTTGCTTGTACTCATGCTTTCTATCCCAAATAGAACCTAAAAACATAGTTAAAGCTTCGAAGGAAAATAGTTGGGTAGAAGCAATGCAGGAAGAGTTAGCTCAATTCAGAAATCTAAAAGTCTGGGAGCTAGTTGATAAGTCAAGAAGAAAATTTGCAATTAGCACCAAGTGGGTTTTTAGAAATAAGATAGGATGAAAGAGGGATTATAATGAAGAACAAGGCAAGATTGATTGCATTTGGATGTCTACAAGAAGAAGGGATTGACTTTGAAGAAGTATTTGCTCCAGTAGCAAGGCTAGAAGCAATAAGAATCTTCTTAGGCTATGCTGCTTCAAAGAAAATACGAGTGTTTCAGTTAGACGTCAAATATGCTTTTTTAAATGGCAAGATAGAAGAGGAGGTGTATGTCACTCAATCTCCAGGTTCTGAGGATACTGATTATCCAAATATAGTATTTAAACTTATCAAAGCTCTATATAGACTACATCAAGCTCCAAGAGCTTGGTATGATGAGTTGTCTAATCATTTACTTGTTAATGGTTTTCAAAGGGGAGCCATTGATAAGACCATCTTCTACAAGAAAAGAGGAAAAGATTTTCTTCTTGTTCAAGTGTATGTTGAGAGTTTGAAGAGGTCATAAAGTCTAAATATTGTATGAGTTATATGGGAGAGATGAATTTCTTTCTTAGATTGCAAGTACAACAAAAGATGGATGGAATATTCATTTTTCAATCCAAGTATGTACAAGACATCTTGAATAAGTTCAAATGCAAGACTTGAAGACTGCTTCTACTCCAATGGACACACATGATAAGATGGTAGCTGATGAAAAATGGGATCCTGGGATCAGCATGAATATAGAGCTAAGATAGGATCATTGATGTATCTGACTGCTTCAAGACCAGATATCATGTTTGTTGTGTGTGTTTGTGCAAGATTCCAAGCAAATCCTAAAGTATCTCATATGACTGCTGTCAAGAGAATCTTTAGATATCTGAAAGGAAAGCCTGACTTAGGTATTTGGTATCCCAAGAACAATTCTTTTGATCTACTTGCCTACACAGATATTGTCTATGATGGATACAATATGAGCTGGAAGTCTACATTAGGTGGCTGTCAATTCTTAGGAGACAGGCTGGTATCATGGCAATGCAAGAAGCAAACAACTGTTTCAGTCTCAACTACCGAAGCTGAATACATTGCTGCATATGCTTGCTGCTCTCATGTTCTTGGATTTAGAATCAACTGCTTGACTATGGTCTGAAGTTCTTAAACACCCTCATTTTCATTGATAATATTGTTGCACTATTCATTGTTAAGAATCTTGTTTAACACTCTAAGACCAAGCATATTGAAATCATACACCATTTTATCAAAGATAGCAATGAAAAAGGACTAATTGAAATCATACACTAGTGACAACTTGGCTGATTTATTCACCAAGCCACTAAATAAAACTATATTTAACTTTCTATTAAAAGCTTTAGGCATGATAAAATCTAATGAAGTCTGGTTGGTGATATATGCTCATTACGCAAACTAACTATATGTCAAAAGGTCTTGAGTGATTTATTTTTAATGTGTGTGGATATGTGAATTTGTTATGATTGATGTGTGCTTCAATGAACATGTATGACCTAAGTATCTATGATGCTTAGGTATGTTACTATGATTTGTTAGTGCATGGTTTTGGTGTTCGTAGCAATCGAATAAGTTATAGATAGTCTAGTATGTATATTTATTGTATAATGGCCATTCACTATGGTTTGTATAGCGAATGGGTCCATTCGTTAGTTAACTAGGCTATTCGTTAAGTTATTACCGTTCATTATGAAGGTTGATGAGCTTGAATTAGCCAATTAATTATTAACTAAAATTATACTAATCTAGACACTAAGTAATACTCTAGACCCTTAAACTTAACTTAAACTACTAACCGGCAAGTGAAACGCTCGATTATAGTACAGCTAAGTTAGTCCGGATATCGAATCCATGAGACTTTTTAAATTAAGAAACTAGCAAACAAGACTCAAGTACAAGACACGACTATTTATTAATAATATTTGAGGGGGAATTTAATACTAATTAATTAAAACTCTAAATACTAATTAACTATTACTTAAAACTTACTAATTATTAACTAATGATTACTTAATTATTAAACTAATTATTAAATACTTAACCCTAAACCTAATTAATATAATAATAATAAAACATAATCATAACCTTAAACTAATTAATTAATTAATAAACCTTAACCCTAATTACTTTTAAACTAATAAACAATTACTAGTAGAAAAGCCCGTGCGTTGCGACGGGGACACAACAAGAATTCGTCCGGTGACGGTTCGGCTTGTTAAAGTGCATTTGCTATTACAAAAATTTGTTATTGTTTACAATACAAAAAAGTTAAAAGTTTATATTATTATGCTAAACATTTCTCATTAGTAGTCATATTTCTTTTTAACATAAGATTTAGATCTCCCAGGTGCCTGAACATAAATCATAAACAAAAAAAACTAAGCCTAACAAATCACAGTCCCTTGACCATACTATATTAACATATTACTCAACGCACATAAACAATTTCGGCATCAAAGTTGAATTGGTTACGCAACGCAAATACACATGAATCAAAAGATAATCGATGTGTAATTTCATCATTCCATTTATACATCCGCAAACACACATACAAATATATATAAGCAAAATTACGCATATATATATATCAAAATAATAGATTTAAGATGTTACTTTAGAGGTGTTGCGAGAGTGCGTCTAAGAGGCCAGCCACTCCAGTAATTTAATATGGAAGTCAATTGGTCGGCGGTAACATTCAATCGTGAAATCAATAGGGTATGCTTTAGTTGTTGCCATGAAGGCATGGACTATTGTAGAAACCAAACCTATGTTATGTCCGTTATTTATGATAATAATATCAAAAAATATAATACTATTATGTGTCATTGTATTTAAACACAGTCAAATTGCAAGTTGATCATAATGTTGGGTTAAAAACTTAAAACTTTCCAAAAGTATAGTCTTATTTGACTATGAAAGTCAACTGCCAGTTTACCAGTCAAACAACAAAGGTAGATAATTTTGACCAATTTTAGTAAAACATGTTAACTATGAACCATTTAGGATCATGACACTCAAAATTTGCAACATCAATTCTTTTTTCCAAAAACACCCTTTGTATAACGCTTTCCGAAAACACCCTTTGTATAACTCAACAACTTTAGACATCATTAATGCTCAAATTAGTGGTGCAAACAATAAACTGCAATATGAAGCAAGCACCAACTTGATTCAGTTGTCACAAACTAATGTACATTATTCAATAACGATTTGCTACAACCAAATTAAGTTTGACTTTTGAGTTTAACCAGCACTAACCCATATGAAACAATTTGTGTAGTAACAACTACAAAGTGGTCCAATTCATACTTATTACATCACGGTCTGTTAAGCTATTAAGGGTTACTCTAATACTGGAATAAAACTTACTGAAACTATATTTCTTTAATTTTGTGCAGCTGAAATAAACAAGAACTAAACTGTATTGCAACAAAGAAGGATTTAGGACAATAGAGCTATACATGACTTCAAAAAATCTATTAAAATTTGAGGAATAAATAAATATAAAGCTACCTCAGCTCATACTCTTTCAGATACTTGGATCTCGGTTCCGGTTCTGTTTCACTTTTCTTTCTACTCTGGTGCTTCTTTTTGTTTAGCATCTTTGTTCAGAACCAACACCAATGTCATGTTCCTGTCTAAAGTTTTTGTTATCCTCAACGACTGAACTGTAAAATATCAAATAACAAAAAGAATGTTGACCTGGTCAAACACATAGATATATATATATATATAAAAAAAGAAGAGGTTGAAAGCATATGACCTACCTCCCCTACGTCATCACAAAAACATCGAATAAACTCAATAGCATTGTTTTTTGTACTCGGTTTCACGTCCCGTTAAAATTAGTGTTATTTAACCTAAAAGGCAACCAGAAAGTTCATGTTAAAAAAATCATATGATGGTTATATACAATGGCTTACAAGAGGTTGCGGCTCGTTTTGGTCTTGCATGTAATAAGAACCCAAAAAACCGAACCAAACCAAATTCTCTAATTTTCTTTTTTATTTTAAGATAATTTATAAATATTTAAAATATATGTATCTCATATATTTTAGCCAAAATATGACAGTGTATACCAGCCAATCCCTAGATGCTTGCTTCATAAGCAACCTTCCCAAATTTACAGATGCGGGTCCAAACTCATTCTTCTTTATTGAAAGAAATAATAACCTGAATGGGCTTATTCATAAGTAAACGGGTTAAAATATGAATTGACCTAATTCCTCTTATTGAGGCCTAAAACGAATTATAAAATAAAGTATGAAATTAATTATTTGTAATAAAAAAAGGACTGAAAAAGTAAAATGAAATTGCCTACCGAATGATCCACGGGCTTGACAAATAAATGTATGGCATCATCACCTGCTCCAGTAGCTATCATTTCTTCTATGTCACATTCAACCGGGGAGGTTTATAATATTCGCTTGATATGTTTTCTTCTAAATCTCATATTTCTTTTCAGGATATTAAAAATATAAAAACTTTCTACGGTCGCAAAAGTTAAGAATGAAATGTATTTAAAAACTACCTTGTTCAATGGAGTGAAACGATATTCCGATCATGATGACCAGAGCTAGTGCATACGTGACACATGTCAAAACAAAGAAACTTAATGCATCATATAGCGTTGAAAATCCTTTCATAAACACATAAAACAGAAGGTTGTGTGCACCACCATTCAACCGGCTTCTGTACTCACCGGGAAATTAATTTCTCAGCAATTGATCAAGTCCGCTGAGAACTTCTGTAGAATAAGTCTGACCAAGAGTACCTACATTAGATTAAACAACTTCATGTTTGACATGATATCTTATTTCAATCATTATTCTAAAATAATCATTTCTCAACTTACTTTTATGTGAAGAATGTCATGTTGTGTTTTCATTTTCATAATTTGCAAAGTTCCATTTGAAAAATAAATAAAGTCAACACCTTTTGTAAATTAATGGAAACCATATCTAGTATGTAACTACATATCAGCACTAAGAATATAAAATAGCACATTTGACATAAGTGGTCAGCCACTCTGCTTTCATACTCGAAATTCAAAGTTCATAAATTTTTTACAAGAAAATGTACCAACATGCTTAACTTAAAAGTAATACTACATTTTTATATATTTAAGCCATTGAAGATGTGAAAAACCTTAACAATTCTGGATTTGAGAACTCGAAAGTTTAATCTCTTGTACTTTACCATTTTGAAAATACCAAAGTTCTAGATTACCTCGGCTTTTCCATAAACAAGACCAAAATTCCAAATTGTGTTGTCTCCTTTGTGATGTGTGTTGAGAGGAAAAAGGATCATCTTGTTTCTCCAGCCAACTAACAACCGCTTTCAAATACTGTGCAAATATTAATGGTTTACATCATTTACTTGTATGTGTTGCATACAGATTTTCTTCAATTCATGTTAATGAGACCCATATTAACATCTCTATGACAGATGATCTCATTTCACACACCTCAGTATCAAGAAACTAAAACAATAAAATTGGTATCTAGTGGTTTAGCATGAAACATAATGTTGGTGCATAAGTGTCAGTAGTTCATAGTCTAGTGTCTGTAATCGAGTCTGTATTGTTATTTATGTTTTTGTACAAGCGAAGTTGTCAACAAGTTCGCCTAGGCGAACTTGTTGAACAAGCGAAGTTATGGACAACTTCGCCTGAACATATCAGGCGAAGTTGTCGTGTATTTATATTGATAGGTTACGGCTGGTTAATGGTTGGTCAATCAATCTGTTAGCAGTTTTGGTTATCGAGTTTGTTCGGTAACGTGTGTTTTGTAACAGTGATATTTACATCACGTGAGTTCGGTTATAATATATAACGTGTTTCGTGTATTCGTGTGTTTGTGTTCTATACTCGTAACGATCTACGCAGGGATTCCGCACCTGAGTAGACCGCTTTATCTCGTGCGATCCGTCCAGGGAACCTACAATTGGTATCAGAGCATTTGCTCGATTGTGAGGTTCGGGATATTCACGCGGGTATAGATTTCGTCCCGTTTCGACTATTCGCAGGACGTGTTTTCGTGTTTCTAAGTCAATCTTACCTACTACCACAGTATTCAAGCCTTTGCACCATCAAAAACCTTGTTAAATCCAGATTCCAGATCTTCAAAAACGTCCGTGTTCATCAGGCGAAGTTGCCGTCACTGTACGTAGGGTTTCGGCGAAGATATAAGGTTAAGCGAAGTTATCCACAACTTCGCCTACCTTCTCAAGTTCGCCTGTATCAGCGAAGTTATCTACAACTTCGCCTCATTCCTAAGTTCGCTTACCTTAAGCGAAGTTAAGAATCAGCGAAGTTAATCAGCAGTGTTCGTCAGCGAAGTTCTCTACAACTTCGCCTTCTTCAAGCGAAGTTATCCGTAACTTCGCCTACTGTACTTAAAAAAAAAAAAAAAAATTCTTAATTTTTCAAGTTTTCGGGAAAGATGTCGTCGATCAATATCTCTGAGTTAGTGAAGATGGAAGTTGAGGCAGGGTCAGCTACCAAGGCCCCAAGATTGCTGAAGGGAACCGATTTCATTGCATGGAAGGATCGGTTCATAAAATACGTCAAATACCAGGATGCGAAGATGTGGGTATGCATCCAGGATGGTTATATTCCACCAATTATGGAGTATGAAGGTCGTGACCAAATCAAGAAGTATAGTAAAATGGAAGAAGAAGAGAAGAAGATGTATGAGGCTGAGAGCAAGGCTCATGCTGCTATTACCATGGCTCTTCCACAGGAGATCCTTCATACTTTTAGGAAGTACACTTCAGCAAGGGAGCTTTGGGAAGCCCTTGAGAGCAGATTTGAAGGAAATGTAGGAATCCGGGCTTCAAAAATAAAACTGCTCAAGACCCAGTTCTCAGTCTTCAAGTATTTGAAGAATGAATCATTAGATGATATCATCACTCGATATTATCATCTGATGACTGAACTGAGCAACTATTCCATTTCTTACAGAGAAGAAGAGATAGTTGAGAAGCTTCTGGATGCTCTCCCACCAAAATGGGAGATGTACACTGTGCTGATGAGGGAAGACAAGGACTTTCCCACTTATGATCTCGAAACGACAGTCAACAAGCTCAGGACCTTTGAGCTTAACATGGTAAGAAAGGAGACATCTATGGATCAGGTTCAAGATCCAAGTATGTATGGAGATAAAGTCAACACTAGCTCTGGCTCAAAGACTGAATCGGCTGCTTACTACTCGAAGGGAGAGTCGGGCCCCAACTCATCACATGAGGGGCATGTGTCAGTTAACACAAATGGGGATGTTTGCTATGTAGCAGCTGGATCTAGTGGTTCTCAACCCCAGGCAAGCAAGAGTAGTTGCTCTTCAAGTGCTCCCAGCAACAATTACTCCAAGATGCCTATGAGTGTCAAGTCTGCTGAAGAGCAGTTTGGCCTCTATGTTTCTTTCATTGCTTCCTATGAGAACTATATTCAAGGGAAGATTGTTGATCCAGCTATGTTGGATGAAGATTACGATCAGATTGATGCTGACGATATGGAAGAAATGGATCTACAATGGCAGATGGCCATGATTGTAAGGAGGGTGAAGAGGTTTATGAATAAGACCGGTAGAAAGTTTGTCGGAGGAAGACCAGGGTTCGACAAGTCAAAGGTAAGGTGCTACAATTGTCAACAAAACGGTCACTTCGCAAAAGAATGTAGGAATGAGCGTGTGGAACGAAGTCAGGGTAGGTCTCCACAGCAAAGTGAGGGTAGAAAAGATTACAGTGCCATGATGTCTAGAGCAGATAGAGAATACAACTGGAACCTGCTTTCCAAAGAAACTTTAGAGCAGGCAAATTTGGCAAAGGTCGAAACAGAAGAAAATGAGAAGGCTGCCGGAGAAGAAAAGGCTCTTATGGCAGACGTTAATGACAAGCTCTCCGAGGTATGCTCTAAAACTACTCGTTCAAAATGTGAGAACTTGTCTGAGCAATTAGCAACTATTACCGATCAGTATGTTAGGTTGGATGCTGAATTTAAAACCATAAAAGAAGATCATCACTTCATTAAATCAAGAGAAAATAATTATAAAATTAAAATAAAAGCTTGTGAAAAAGATGTGAAAAGTTTAAAAACTAAACTTGCTGAAAAAATTGAAGTGATTGATTTAAATTATGAGGTTTTGGAAGAAAAGACCAAACTAATTGCTGAGAGAGAAAAACAGATTGCTGACCACCAGGTGAAAGTGGTGGAACTGAATCGAAAACTGGAGCTGTTTAGAAATTCTTCTGCTATTCTTGATCACCTTGTTAGTGATCAAGGTTCCTCTTCTAAGAGAGGAGGAATCGGTTATCATGAGGTTCCACCACCATACAATCACAATTACACTTTTAACCCTAGTGTTCAGAAATCTGTTGATTTTGAGGTTGCTCAGACAGTGCCAATTAAAGTAACTGTCAAAGAACCAACTGTTAGTAGAGGCGAAACAAGTTCGCCTGTTTCAAGTGTTGAAATTTCTGATCAAAGTCCAGTCTCGTCAGATTCGGATAAGTCATCCGAGTCTGGTAAGGCAAAAGAGGAGGTTGTGTTACCCAAGAGTGGAGAAAAAGATAAAATGAATAAAAAGAGTACTCCACTCAACCCGTACGTCCCACCATATGTGAGACGAACGGGCGGTAATATAGCCTCGACATCTAAAACACCGGTTGATAAAAAGGTTGAGCATAGGTGTTGTTTTAGATGTAATCAGTTAGGACATCTTGTTGCAAATTGCCCTCTGAAGCAGCGATTCAGAGGTGTAAGGCCTACTAAAGCTGAGAATAGACCTAATAGTAATTATCATGCTCCTAAAAATGAAAACCACTTAAAATTCAAAAATGTGAATAATTCAGGTTTTCATAGAAACAAATCTCAGTTTTACTCTACTAATAACCAAACCACAAGCTATAATTCTTTCAATTCTCAAAGGTTTGGAAGGCCTTACAATCAATCTTCAATGAGATATCCTAATGGGACTTACAGGAGTTACCGAGATACTAACTTTGGAAAGCCAAAGTTTGGGATGTATAGATCCAAGACCAATTGGTCTTGGGTCCCTAAATTCTAATCTTTTGCTTTGTTGTGCAGGAACAGTTGAACAGGGCTGCCAATAATCTTTGGGTTGTGGATAGCGGCTGTTCCCGGCACATGACGGGTAACAAATATTTGTTACACGATTTGAAACCTGTTCAAGGAGGGAGAGTTAGTTTTGCCGGAGAAAGTGGAGGCAATATTACTGGAAAGGGAACGGTGTCGAACGGAAAGATGACGTTGGAGAATGTCAACTTTGTAGAAGAATTGAAGCACAATCTGCTGAGTGTGTCGCAGATTTGTGATAAGGAGTACACCGTTCATTTTACAAAGAACGAGGCGATCGTGCTGAAACCGGGTTTTCAGATACCAGAGGAGTGGATTTTGATGAAGGCTCTTCGTGATAGGAATACGTACATTATGGATATGAGATCAACTGAAATAGCCACGGCAGAGTCATGCCTTTTGACAAAAGCGAGTGAAACAGAGTCCGAGTTGTGGCATAGGAGAATGGGACACATTCATCTTCGGAAGATGAACCACATTGTCAGGAATGGGCTTGTGCTGGGCGTTCCCTTGAAAAATTTCAATTTTGAAGATAAATGTATAGCATGCAAGAAGGGAAAGCAGCACAAGAAATCCCATCTCACCAAGAAAGTAAATTCAATTGCCAATACTCTAGAATTGCTTCACATGGATCTCTTCGGTCCCGTGTATGCAAAAAGTCTAGGAGGTACTTCATACTGCTTGGTGATCACTGATGACTACTCACGATACTCGTGGGTATATTTCCTGAAATCAAAAGATGAAACGGCTCAGATGGTGAAAAATTTGATTACCAAAGTTGAGAACGTAATGGATAAAAGGGTTAAGTTCATCAGAAGTGACAATGGAACAGAGTTCAAGAATTTTGAGATGGAGATCTTCTGTCTTCAGAGAGGGATTGAACACCAATACATCGCTCCTTATACACCGCAACAGAATGGAGTGGCTGAAAGGAAGAACCGAACGTTAATTGAAGGAGCCAGAACTATGCTGGCTGATTCGAAGCTTCCTGTGGTGTTTTGGGCTGAAGCTGTTGCTACAGCCTGTTATGTTCTGAATAGAGTCTTAACTGTTAAAAGACTGGGTAAGACATGTTATGAGCTTATGCATGGAAGAAAGCCCAACTTGAGTGGTCTAGAACCATTCGGGTCCCCTTGTTCGATTTTGAAGACAAATTCTAAATTTGGTGAAGTAGCCGATGAAGGAATCTTAGTCGGTTATGTTGTTGGGACTCCCAACAGACGTGTCTTCAATACATCGACAAGCAAGATTGAGGTGGTGTGTAACACCGATATCATAAGTTACCAACCGCCAAAACCAAGCAACGGACCTGCGGAGTTTTTCGACTATGTTAAACTTTTTAAGTCTTTTAACATACCAGATTTAGATATCTCTGAAGAAGAAGAAAGAGTTGCTACGAAGATGATCCTTGATGAGGAAGAAAATCTATTGCAAAGACAGCTGATTGATAAATGTCAACCTTCCTCATCAAATGCTGTCGATACCCCTGCTGCCTCAACTGAAGAAGAATTTATCAATCCTTTTCACTCTCAGCATGAAACAACCATTGACGAGCTCTCTTCTAACTTGGAAGACAATTTGCATGTCGGTTCAGTTCCGACCACGAGAATTCATAAAGATCACCCTTTGGAGAATGTGATTGGTGATGTGTCCTCCGGTGTACAAACAAGACGTAGCTTGGATGAGCACACCTGTGTTTACACAAGCATTAAGGAGACAGGAATAATCAACGAATGCTTGTACACCTGCTTTATCAGCCAGATTGAACCGAAAAATTATCAAATGGCTTTAAAGGACAGCTCGTAGGTCGAAGCCATGCAAGAAGAGTTGGCTCAGTTCAAGAAAATGGAAGTTTGGGATTTGGTTGAAAAACCAAAGCATGTGCATGCGATAGGCACAAAATGGGTATTTAAGTGTAAGAGAGATGAGAAAGGGATTATCATCAGAAACAAGGCGAGGCTAGTTGTGAAAGGATTTAATCAACAAGAGGGGATTGATTATAATGAAGTGTTCGCTCCTGTCGCAAGGTTGGAAGCCATTAGATTGTTTTTGGCGTTCGCTGCTTATAAGAAGATGAAGGTATTTCAGTTGGATGTGAAGAGTGCGTTTCTGAATGGGAAAGTTGATGAGGTAGTGTATGTTGAGCAACCTCCGGGTTTTCCTGACCCAGACTTTCCTGATCACGTGTACAAGTTAAGCAAGGCATTGTATGGACTACATCAGGCACCTCGTGCCTGGTATTCAACTTTATCAGATTACTTGCTTGAAAATGGGTTTGAAAGAGGGAAGATTGATAGTACGTTGTTCGTTAAGAGAGAAGGAAGTGACTTCGTGCTGGTGCAAGTCTACGTGGATGACATTATCTTTGCTGCATCAAAAGTATCCATGTGTCAGGAGTTTGAGGACGTCATGAAGAAAAGGTTTGAAATGAGTGATATGGATGAACTAACTTTCTTTTTAGGATTGCAGGTTGATCAGAAGAAGGATGGGATGTTCATTCATCAGACCAAGTATGTCCATGATGTGCTCAAACGCTTCAAGATGGAGGACAGCACTCCATTCGACACTCCTATCTGCGTCAATCACAAATTGGGTGCTGAGTCAGACGGTGATGAAGATGTGGACCCAACTCAGTATCGGGCTATTATAGGTTCTTTAATGTACTTAACTGTTTCTAGGCCTGATATAATGTTTGTTGTTTGTCTTTGTGCTCGTTTTCAGGCAAACCCAAAGGAATCTCACATGAAAGGTGTGAAGAGGATCTTGCGGTATCTCAAGGGCAAACCGAAGCTGGGGTTATGGTACCCAAGAGGAGGAGACTTGGAGCTAGTCGCCTACACAGACTCTGATTATGAAGGGTGCAATCAGAGTCGGAAGTCAACAACTGGAGGATGTCAGTTTCTTGGTGGCAGATTGGTGTCGTGGCAATGCAAGAAGCAGACTTCAGTCGCAATTTCAACCTGTGAGGCAGAATACATGGCAGCATCCAACTGCTGCTCCCAGGTTCTTTGGATTCAACAACAGTTGCGCGACTATGGTCTGAATTTCTTACTTACTCCTATTTGCATTGATAATACAGCTGCTATCTCAGTAACTAACAATCCCGTGAAACATAGTAAAACTAAACATATTGACATACGTCATCATTTTATACGGGATTGTGCTGAGAAGAAACTGATTGTACTTGAAAAGGTGGATACGCTTGATAATTTCGCTGATCTTTATACAAAAGCGTTTGACAAAACGAGATTTCAAAACCTTATTGAGTTGAATGGGATGATCAATCCCGAGTAACCATGCTTTTCTTGTTATATTTAAAAAAAAAAAAAAAAAAAAAAAACGTCATTATCGCTTAAAAGTATGTCGGTTACCACAGTTTGAAAGACATGTCTTCGGATATGTTTTGGTCCTCATTTTCTACTTGTAGATTGTGAGGATAGCCATTAACCAGATGACTGAAAGTGACCGGGGCGGTTTATGATGAGTTTTCATCTTTTCGCTTAAAATTAGTCGTTCATTCTTAGTTAGAAGGACACATACTAGTATGTGGTCGGTCCAGCTGATCCATTGGATCTTCGGGATAGCCGTTTACCTGAAGACTTTGTTTTTATCGGGGCGATTGAAGTCAAATTTTTTTGAGGGAAATGAAATTATTTTTCAAGTCTACTACTTCGTAAGAAGTACGTTTGCTATGTTAAACGGAAAATTGATCCAACCTTGGAAAATGATAGATATACTAACTTTGTGTGCTTAACTAGTGAAGTTATTAGGCTTAAAAGGCTTTAGGACAGTCATTGTATATCATGGTAACTTTTCATGGTGCGTAAAAGTAGACGTGATACAAACTAAATCTACTTGATTTTACGTGGAAACTCCTTAAGAGTTTTGCTTGTCTTCATTTTTATCTTTCCAAGTGTTAGGCAGAAAAGCAATTACCCAGTCATACACGAGCCCATGTGTGTTCTGATTCCCGTGAAGATAGCGTTTCAAGAAACTGCAGTAATCCAGATTCGGGACTTGCAGTTGGTTACTACTCTGAAGTCTATGTAAATGTTTATCAAAAAAAAAAAAAATAAAATAAAATAAAATAAAAAATTGTGAGTATTGAAACATTCTAGAGATGAAAGTGCCAAGACTTCTCAATCATAGAGTAAGAAGGAGAACGGGAAGTAGATGGAGAGTAATTACAAATTTAATCAGACACTATGGGTCGAGGTCAATTCGGGGTGACTTGGGGAAAGCCAAATACGCTTTGAGAATAGATAGGAGGCATCATAATCTCTGAGTTGTTGCCCACTTAAATTTTGAGGCATAATTGAACCTAACTCGTATCACAGAAATGATGAAAACCATCTTAAGTATATTACCTGCTTACAACCTGTCTCTTTATGTCATAATACAGCTAAACACGGATCTATGTGACAGTCACATACTTAGTATGATTCCTGTTCGGATCTTTTCTAAAACGTAGCAGTCCCTATCGAGACTGAAATTTGATTCCTTATACTTAAATTGTTTAAAGTTTTCTTTTTCTATAGTTGTATTTGTTTATAACGGGTTACTTGGACTTAATCGTGTCATTTAGTTCTTAAAGGAAAGTTTTATAACTTGATTGAAAAAATGTTAAAATTATAAGGTTAAATTTTGTAAATATAGGCGATGTTGTTGAACAGGCGAAGTTGTGGATAACTTCGCCTAGGCGAAGTTATCCGTAACTTCGCCTGTATAACTTCGCCCCTATATAAGGATTTTCAAGAGTCAAACAGTTCATTATTCTCAAACTCAGCGAACTTATTCACCGTTTACACAGCGAACTTATATTCTGATCCTACTTGTTATCTTGTTCTTCGATTTCAAACCGATCTAAAGGTTGTTTGGGTTCTTTTATCACATGTTATATGTTCATTGATGTTAATCTAAGGTTGTTTCGACAACCGGTTAATAACCTCGAACAACCGATCTTTAAACCCGAGTTCAAACCTTGTTTTATGTGTTCATGTACAAACTGGTCGTTTAGTTATCATTAATATCATGTGTTTGAGCCTCCTCAATCGTCAAAGTTAATCGAAACCCCGGTTTTCCGGATTTCGATTAACCTTACTGTCGCCGTTTCAGATTCAGGCGAAGTTAAGGTTTAGGCGAAGTTATCCGTAACTTCGCCTGGAGCTTAAATTCGCCTGAGGCGAAGTTATCCGTAACTTCGCCTGATGCTCAACTTCGCCTGAATCTTAAATTCGCCTGAGGCGATGTTGTGGTGAGGCGAACTTAAAGATGAAGCGAAGTTGTTCCCAACTTCGCCCCAACTTTAACTTCGCCTGGAACCTTTTTAACTTAATAATTTTTAGACGAACTTAAAGCTGAAGAGAAGTTGTTCCCAACTTCGCCCAAACTTTAACTTCGCCTATAGAGTCTTTATCACAACTTCGCTCATGGTAATACGCGAACTTGTGTTATGCTTTAATGTTTATCTAACTTGGTTCGTTTGTTACAGAGATGGCTGCTGTTGCAGGTACTGGAGGTGCTGGAGGAGATGACGGTGATAACCAGAGGCAATTCTTTCCGGGTCACAACATGTTCATCACCTTAGACCCGGAAATGAGCGGTGTTGAAGACTACCGTGAGATCATTTCTTTCCTCATACGCTCGAGGATAATTCACGCAATCACAACGACGCTGCCGATATCCTTACCCAATATCGAGGATTTCTGGCAGACGGTGGAGTATGATTGTCGTGTTGAGCCCCCAGTCATGAGAGCAACAGTCAATAATCAAGAAGTTCAGTTCTCATCTGAACAGATACGGGTGGCGTTACGATTTGGAGAGGAGACTCGGGACGACCCGACTGAGTTTGTGGCTCCGTTTCGTGATGGAGCATTTCTAAGAATGGGCTATTCTGGTCCATTGGGCGATACCCAGAGACGGAAGGGGTTCCTACTTGATCAGTGGCGCTTCCTCATGCACGTTATGATAGTATGCATGTCTGGGAGGAAGGCGGGCACTGACGGTATGGGTGCAACCATGCAGTCCGCAATGACTGCACTGACTTATAACAAACGTTATAGCTTCAGTCAGATGGTCTTTTACGAGATCGACAGACAGAGGAGGGCAATGGCTCGTGAGCGGTTCATAATGTATCCAAGATTCATCCAGATGATCTTGAACCATGTGGCTCCAGCTTTGCCTCAACGACGCCCGATAAGATACGTGGAAAGTGTGAGCAAACGTATCTTTGCTCAATGCCGTACTTCGAGTGCGAGGAGCAAGCCTGAACGTCATCCAAGGCATACTCCACTCTTTGGGTTCTTAATAAACCCGGGGTATGTTCCTGCTGCTGGGGACGAGTTCAGAGATCCTCAACCACGACAGGCGGGAGCACCTCAAGCTGTACCTGCTGCGCCTGTTGTATCGGTTGCGGAGGATGTTGACCTTGATGCTGCATTTGGCGGTCACGATTTCTTCGACATGGATCGTTTTGATCCACATGAAGAAGTGCAGGTCTCTGCTGCACAGGTGAGGGAAGTGATTGTGACTAGAGCAGCTACGACGGTGGCTGACTCCGATCTTGACGAGGTTATGGATGAGGCGAGAAGGATGATGGTGACTAGAGAGAGGACGTTGGGGAAGAGAAAGAGGACGGTGGATGATAGTGAGTCAGAGGAAGAAGAGGAGGACATACACAAGTTGATCAGACGTTCGAGACGTGAAAGGACAGGTGCTGGTATGGGAGCTGGAGAGACTTCACGTGTTATACGTTTTGCTCCATCCACACTGTCAGGTATGTCAATCGTTCCTACTTCTGTACAGGTTACAAGCGCTGCAGATGTTCCTGTGGTGGCTACATCAGCCGTCGGCATCCCATCCACTACACTACAGACGACGACTCCGGAGATTGTGTCGTTACCACCTCCAACGCTTACTCCTTCAGAGGTGGTGGCACGGTTTGTAGAGTCGACGGTCGTCGCAACTGCAGGGTTGTCGGTCACGATACAACCTGCGGTTACGTCCACAACTGCTTCTGAAGTCCCAGTTGCATTCGAAATCCCTGCTGAGTATACTCCAGATACATCTAATATGAGATTTGATTTCGATGCAACCATCTCAGACTCGGAGAGAATAGCTGCACTTGAGCGGGTCGTGGCAGAGCAATCAAGGATCAACTTTATCCAGACCCAGGCTATTCAACGCCTTGTAGCAGAGAATCAACTACAGTCGTCCCTCCTGGTTGAACATGGGCGTATTATAGATGCTATGAAGGAGTTCTTGGCATCTCAGGGGGAGACAGGCTGTAGAGGCGACGAGTTAAGGACCAAGAAGAGAAACGACAGAGACGATGATCCCAATGCACCGAAAGGTGCAGGTGGTGAGTTGCCAAGAACTACTCAAGCTCTTGGGACTTCCACAGCTCAGGGGGAGTCTGCAGGTGCAGTTGGTGGTGATGAGGTGGTGATGGTTGATGATGAAGATGATGTGATTGATGCGTTGAGAGAGTTAGATGATGATATGCTAGATGATGATGTGTTTGATGATGATGTGCTGCCGTGTGAGGAGATTGAGAAGATTGGCGCACAGATTGTGATTGAAGATGGGATAGAAGAGGGGGAGATAGTAGAAGAAGACGTTGAACACGAGATCCCAGATGTTGAGAAAGCCGACATGGGTACTGAGATGGATGAGACTGAGTGGGAAGAGCAGCCTAGGTGGAAGGAAGGCTGTGCTCATTGGTTTATTAAGACCAAGAAGCCTGCTATTCCAGCCATGTTCAAGAAGAGTTATAACATCAAAGGCTATGCTGAGTCGAAGAAGGGAATTATCTGTTTGATATATGATGAACAGATAAAGTTGTTTGTAGTGAAGCGTTATGATGGTATTCAATACTTCAAAAGAACCCTGAGATCTCTCAATACGTTGTCGAAATGTGAGGTGAAGGATTTGGCCAGGTTGGGCCTGATAAATAGAAGTGACGACAACATGGCAAGAGTGATTGGGAAGATCGTGTGGAAAGAAAGCATAAAAGAGAAGAAGTTTGAATTATTAAAGCCACATAAGGGAAAGCTCGTGGAGGATACAGAAAGGGGAATGAGAGCAGATGGCAAGCCATGGATGGTGATGAAGTACAAACCGATCCGATGCATCAAGGAGGTTCCAATGAAGACTATGCCTCAAGATGTGTTGAAGAATCTAAAATGGTGGTACGTTGATTGCCAGATTGCTGAAGCCGTGATGGAAGACGAAGACGAACAAGAAGTGCTGAGGGTGTATGATCCGATGCATCTTGTTAACTTATCGAAAGCTGATCTGCAAGTGTTGAATGAAAAGAAGATATTCTATATTCCTGCTTGGAAGGATGAAGCAAGGAAATATCAGCGAGTAGTCACGGTATGTGTTAGAGAAGGAGTGCATGCGTGAAGATACAGGATTACAAGACAAGAGCTTAAAGATCGAGATATGAAGCTACTGCCAAGGGGGAGTCTGTTGGTGCATAAGTGTCAGTAGTTCATAGTCTAGTGTCTGTAATCGAGTCTGTATTGTTATTTATGTTTTTGTACAAGCGAAGTTGTTAACAAGTTCGCCTAGGCGAACTTTTTGAACAAGCGAAGTTATGGACAACTTCGCCTGAACATATCAGGCGAAGTTGTCGTGTATTTATATTGATAGGTTACGGCTGGTTAATGGTTGGTCAATCAATCTGTTAGCAGTTTTGGTTATCGAGTTTGTTCGGTAACGTGTGTTTTGTAACAGTGATATTTACATCACGTGAGTTCGGTTATAATATATAACGTGTTTTGTGTATTCGTGTGTTTGTGTTCTATACTCGTAACGATCTACGCAGGGATTCCGCACCTGAGTAGACCGCGATATCTCGTGCGATCCGTCCAGGGAACCTACACATAAATCTATGGTTGTTACAACTTATAATCACAAGATTTACACTTGATTTAAAAAAAATAAAACAGAAACCTAAAGTTTAGCACAACTCAGGATTACATTATATTATTCTAATATGAAAATATCATTAAATAATATTATTATTGGTAGCAAATAATTGCAAGAATAGTGGTCACATACTCACATATTTGATATTAGAACCTCATTTCTAGAGATTCACTTGTATAAAAATTGAATAATGTTATTACCTGTGCAAAGTGTTGCTGTGCTCGAGCCAAAATTACCCGTAACAACCCGGACCAGTTTTGATCCACTACTGACCCCGCCAACAAGAACCTACCACAAACCACCACTCATAGCACACTGCACATATGCACAAAAAAAAGGTTCAATCAACATAAGAATAATATGTTATGTGATTTTGATTTCTTGATTTGTAGATAAAAATGATAATTTTGTTTTTGTTTCATAAATGATGAATTCCACTAACAAGGACCAAATCAGATTCAAATACATGTTCAAAACGAATCAACAGACATATTTAATTATTTATCAATCTAAGCCCTAAATTACGAGATAAACTACCGCAACAGCTTACATGATCATCGAGTTGAATTAAACAGCGAGAATTGAGTAATTGAATTACCTGCTACTCAGTGGAGAATGGAGATTATTCGCATACCTAAACCTTCAGCGGCTTCAATTGAATTTGTAATTGAATCAAATACCTGAATCTGTGAAGTATGAACCCCAAGTTTGAATAGGAATAATCGAGATTTGGGGGATTTGTGGCGGTTTTGAAGAAACTGTGGGGAATTGCTGATGGTAACGTATCAAGATTTGGTGATAGTAACAGTTAATAAACAACGGAGATTTAATGCTGGTAACCGTGGATGGCTTGAATACGCCGGAGACCATTGACATTCCGTAGGAGAATGTTGCCGATTAAGTAAAATTAATTGAACGGCGGGGAAATGATAATTAATGTTACGGCGAGATAGGAATATGAAAAGTTGTCTATATAATGTAATATAGATAAACTTAGATTAATTTAGATGACGAAGATAGGCTAGAATCCCTAAAGTTACGGTTATTAATTAAATAGAAAACTCAAGTTATAAAATTGGGATCATAAAATATACCCTTAACAGAAAACCCGAATAGGAACCTTGAACTTCAAGAAGACGCCCATGGATTTCTAACAAGTTTTAAGACTCACCAGTTTTATGAATTAAACTTTCTTACTGTTATTTAATAACTTATGTCATCTTTATGACGAAAACCTACCTTACAACGCGAAATTCAAAGATAGCCAAGCAGACTCAACTAACTTAATAGACTAAGCTGACAATCAAATCTAGACGGACTCCTTATGAAAAACTAAATCTAATAATCCCGACAAGCAAAGATCTATCAATAGCCTATCACCTTACAGCTTTTTAAACTAGCAACTCACTTTTATCAGTTTAATTGATTTTATTGTTTCTATGATTTTAATCGATATCAATCACAAACTAGTCAAGAACACACAGTAAATGACCTAACAAAACCCTATCCTATGAAACAATCAACAAAGGCAATGTGAAACAATAAATCCAAGTAAACAAAACCAAGCAATCATACGCATTAATTAAAACTCAATAGTTTACTTAGAACATAAAATCCATAACGAAACGAAATCCAAACAAAATCAAACCGAACTAAGGTTCATCATGACCTAGGTAGTTTATGGAATTTAGCCTAGCATCATAAAGTCTAAATCAAACATAACAATTAATATTGAAAACATGGTGAAAATCTAATAAACGAAAGATTTGTGCTTCAATATTTGAAATCTGGGTTTTTGGCAGCATTCATGTGCTAAATGACAAAAATCATTTAAAACTCACTTTCAAATGCACAAAGGGTACACTATAAAAAGGGACTTAGAAAAATTTTCAGTCATTTTTTCCCTATCTCTCTCTCTCTCTTCAATTATCAAACACTTGCTCGCGACCTATGTCACCCAACCGTTGCTTACTAATCCTACCCAAAAATTGTCATCCAGTTAATTCTGACTTGGTAAGCTTTAATTGAATGATTTCCGACACTCATTATATGAGTTTAGGGTTTCAATTTTTGTTTTTACTAACATCTCTGTTTTATGTGTAGGTTATAATATTGTCGAAGAACCGGTTCATGAATAATATCCTTTTACACTTTCTTCTGCAATTATATCTATTTGTATATTCAATTAATGTTCATAATTGACTAGTTTTTGCTTTGAATACGTATTTTGTTTGTGTCTACGCAGAAAATGGTCTATCCATTTGAGCCTAAGCACAACATGTGCGCTTTTCTCTAAATAACTAAGGAGAATCGACCACTGGAGCTGATGATACGATGGTTGTTGCGCTCCAACTTTAGATTTGCATTGATTGAGAGCCCTAAAATATATAGGAATCATCACCTTGATTTCTAAAATTAAGCTTAATTAGAAGATTATTTGAATGATCGAAGGATAGAGGCCACTGTGCTGGGACGGGAGGTTGAGATAATTTAAAATCTTATACGTGCGAGACTCCAATTACAAGACAACCTTGAAGTCCAGTTGTCATACTCTACACAATGATTATTAAGAGTTTTCCAATAGACTATGGGCTATCAAGGGAACATTAATGAAGGTCAATTCCAGAAGGGAATGTTTCCTGTTCTTTACCGATTTCTCATTCATCACATTATTCAGAGTTTAACACCGATAAGGGGGCATGGACCTTGATGAGTAGAGAGATCTCCATAGTAACTGTGGCTGTAGTTTAGGACCACCCATTTAAATTTTCATGGATGATATTTGAGGGCTTGGTCACTAATGTCAAGAAGCAGGAGAAGGCTGGATTTTTGATGTATACTCGTTTCCTGCAAATCACGTTCAACATCTTACATCTTGATCTTCCAACAGTCGGTGCAACACATGTGCTTCGGGACCCAAATGTTTCAGGATAATCAATCGATTGGGTCCAACAAGCCTATTTAATCTGGAAGTAGAGTTGGATATTCTTCCGTTTTTGGTTCATAATAACATGGAGATAATGGAGGTTTTTGCTTCACCTGTGGTGAGCAGTGATGAAGAAGAGACTTGAGGAGATGATGTAGATGGAGGAGAGAATGTTGTTGTAGGAGAGTATGTTGAAGGAGGAGATGACATTGTGACAGAAAATGTTTCACAAGTTGAGGGAATCTTGTGCATGACGCAGTTGTTTCTACACCAACACCACCTGTTTCACCACCAACCCAATCACCACCACAATACCAAAGCCATGAACCTTATATTCCTTCACACCCTCACCTTCCCCAAATCATTGAACCATTTATTCCATCACCACCATCTTCCCCACATACCCGACCCCAAACTAAAATCCCAACCCAAATCCATACTGATGCAGCGTAAAATGAGAATCCGAAGGCTAAACACGTTGATTCTTGGAATACCCATGAAAAATCCTTCCCAAACCCCCAAATTCGACCCAAAAGTCAAGAACTTGAAAAGTCAAAATTTTTTTTATTAATTATGATCAATGATCAGTCACATTACATTCATAACATATTAATAGAGAAGCCAAATTAGGTTTGGGCCGAAATAAACAACTAAAGGCCCAACAACAGCCCAAAACAAAACACAAAAAGTAGACGAAAAACATAAAAGTAGCCCAAAAGTGTATCTAGAGGCCTTATTTCAGAAAAATAAACGGGATAACCCGCCTAAGGCCGGTTACCACAACGTGGTCCACGTTCCAACGGTCGTTTTGACTGGTAGAACTCTAGAAACGGAGGCCCGTAGCCCAAGTTAAGCCCATTTTCGTGAAGCCTCTTTTGAAGCGCGATCTTGGGCCTCCAGAATCATAATGGCCCGGTCTTCTATACTTGGGCCCACATCATTCCCCCCTGGATAGAAAAAATTCGACCTCGAACCAATAGCACCCTCATCATCAGAAGTGTCCCCGTAATAAGGTAATAAAATGTTTCACATTAAACACATCAGAACAACGAATGTGACTCGGCAGCTTTAGATGATAAGCATTTGAGTTTATCTTCTCCACAATTTCCATGGGTCCAATCTTCTTAGCTGATAACTTGTTGTATTCCCCAACAGAAAAATGATCTTTTGTCAAAACAGCCCATACAAAATCACCTTCTTCAATTTCAACCTTTCGTCGTTTCTGATCAGCAGCCTGCTTGTACTTTGAATTGGCTCGAACCAGGTTGTCATGCACATCTTTATGAATCTCATGTAGCCCTTCAACAAAATCTTTCACCTTCTTAGGAACAGAACCAGGAACGAGAAGTGACATCAGGTCAAGGGGTCCCCGTGGCTGAGCAGAATAAACCACTTGAAAAGGACTAAACCCGGTACTTCGATTGACAACATGATTATGAGCAAACTCAGCTTGACATAGTTTTTGATCCCATGCCTTGACATGTTCACCCACAAGGCACCGCAGTAAATTTCCAAGTGAACGATTAACCACTTCAGTCTGCCCATCTGTCTGAGGGTGGTAGGCACTACTGAAATTGAGCTGAGTATTCACAATCTTCCACAGACTACGCCAAAAATGACTTAAAAAACGAGTGTCCCGGTCAGACACAATAGGAGTGGGCAACCCATGCAACCAGTAGATATCTCGAAAGAACAATTGAGCTACATTAACTGCATCTGTCGTCTTCTTGCAAGGAATAAAGTGAGCCATTTTAGAAAACCGATCAACAACAACAAATATCGAATCATGACCACGATGAGTACGCGGTAATCCCAACACGAAATCCATGCTAATATCAACCTAAGGCTGTGAAGGAACAGGTAAAGGCATATAGAGCCCAGCATTAGTAGCGGTTCCCTTTGACACTTGACAGACCCTACAACGCGTCACAAACCGGTCTACTTCCTTGCGCATAGTGGGCCAAAAGTAGGAAACTTGCACCAACTGTAAAGTACGGTCTCTTCCAACATGTCCTTCACCATGTAACTGTTGAATTATTTGAAGGCGAAGACTTGAATCTGGAATACATAGTTGATTTCCCTTGAAAAGGAAACCTTCATGCACTAGGAAATCTGACCTCTTCCCAGATTGCACATCCTACAAAACAACAGAAAAATAAGGGTCCACCATTACCTGTTCCATGAAGGTGTCTACACCCGGCACACCAACCCTCATACAGACAAGCAAATTGCTCCTCCTACTCAAAGCATCTGCCACCCGATTCGAAACCCCAGACTTGTGTTTCACCACAAAAGTAAATTTTTCCAAGAAAGCCATCCATCTTGCATGCTTATGAGACACCTTGTCTTGACTAGGAATATGCCTCAAGGAATCATGATCCGTAAAAAGAACAAACTCCTTATGGAACAAGTAGTGGCGCCAATGTTTCACAGCCTGGACCACCTGATGCAGCGGTAAAAACAAGAATGAAAATCGAATCATGTTGATTCTAAGAATACCCGTGAAGAACTTCCCAAAACTCTCAAAAAAGACGTATATCGTAAATAAGATAAATAATTGAACCTGTTGATTCACACGAATACCATGATCAATTCTTCCAACTATCGTTGATTCACGAAGAATACCGATAATTAGGTCCTTCACACACTAACACACACTATGATAGAGAGGAAATGATTTTTTTTATATATTCCAAACCTTCTTGGGGGTCAACAAGGCAGGGACAGCACAAGGACTCATGCTTTCCCGAACATACCCCTTAGAAATCAAGTCTTCAACTTGCATGCACAACTCCTCATTCTCATTAGGACTCATTCTATAGTGTGGCTTATTAGGCAGTTGGGCACCTGGCTCCAAATCAATATGATGCTGGATGTCACGCAACGGGGGCAAACCATCTGGCAATTCATCAGGAAAGACATCAACAAATTCATCAAATAATGGAGCCATTGCTTCAGGAATTTCAGCCTCCTCAGACACTTCCTTCCCTATCAACACGGAAAGCATTTCTGCATCCTTTAACTCCTCTTCAAACTAATTAATAGTCAAATAATTACCGGAAGACTTCGTGGCCAACTCTTTTGGCTTGCTAGGAACAAGAGTTAGCTTCACACCACCAAACATAAAACTGTAAGTATTTGAACGCCCGTTATGTTCAATGCTACGTTCATACTCCCAAGGTCTACCCAACAACAAGTGACATGCATCCATAGGAACCACATCACACAAAATATCATCTTTATATGTCGTACCCACAGAAAAAGAAACAAGAGCTCGCTTGGATACCATTACCTCGCCTCCCTTCTTAAGCCATTGTAGCTTATACGGTTTGGAACGACTCTCTGTTTTCAAAGCAAGCTTACGAACTGCCTCTTCTGAGATCAAGTTATCACAACTCCCAGAGTCAATAACAAAGGTGTAAACCTTCCCTAAGATAGTACACGTGGAGTGGAATATGTTATGCTTTAGCCAATCATCACCATCCGCCTTTGGTGTATAGCAGGAACGCCTAACCACCAAATTCACCCCCACATCACCGGTCACAACCTCTTCCTCATACTCGGGTTCATCGTCATATTCTGGGGCCTTTTCATATTCTTCATATTGTTCATCCTCAGATTCAACAAACAAATGTCTCTTACCCGCTTGTTTACAGTCAACTTGTCGATGGCCTGTCTCACCACACTTGAAACACTTCACCCCGCTACTACTAGCCCCCTTAGAAGTTGACCCGGTGTTTTTGACCCCTGACCTATGCTGACTTGGCACGACACGAGGTCCTGCACTACCCGACCCCGAATTTCCTCCAGCAGGGGCTGGTGAATATGAACCGCCCACCCGACGGTTTTGTTTTTCAAAAGCCAACGCCCTTTGGTATGCCTCGACGACCGTTAACGGATCAAAAAGATTTACAGATTCCATGATCTGAATCCTTAAACCTCCAATATATCGAGCAACGAGTTGTTCATCAGTTTCTTGAATATCATTACGAGCAATCAAATGATAAAATTTGGTCGTATAGTCATCAACCGATATGGATCCCTGCTTTAGATTCTGCAAACGTTGATACATCAACCGTTGAAAGTTGTGGGGTAAAAAGGTATCCCGCAAACACTTTCTCATCTTGGCCCATGTCACGATCCGTGACTTTCCAAGTCTATTTCGTGTCATCTTCAAATGTTGCCACCATGCCGACGCCCTCCCACGTAGCAGGGTAACGATTAAAGGTACCCGCTTATTTTCAGGAACCTCTCGGAATTCAAACACCTCTTCTACAATAACCAACCAATCAATGAACCCTTCTGGATCCAAACTAGTCCCATCAAATTCAGGGATATCAGTTCGGATCCCAATATCCCAACGCCGGTTTCCACACCAAGTTCTTGCCTTGGTCCCCTCTCGTACCCCTCTTCGGAAGACGAATCATCATGACCAAAAAATGGATTATCGAAGTCACGCCCCTCCTTGTTTTCAGGGACCTGTCTTCTACGATTCATCAAGTCAGCCATTCGATCAGTGAGTTGATCGACCACTTGATCCAATCGTTGCTCCACCCGTGCCATAAATCGTTGTTCCAACTCTCGTTCGTAAACCTCATCGAGCGGTCTCTGTTGTCTCCTTGGAGGTATTTTTGAGCCAGGAATCCGGCTCTGATACCAACTTATGCAACGTACAATGAGAATCCAAAGGCTAAACACGTTGATTCTTGGAATACCCGTGAAAAATCCTTCCCAAACCCCCAAATTCGACCCAAAAGTCAAGAAATTAAAAAGTCAAAAGTTTTTTTATTAATTATGTTCAATGATCAGTCACATTACATTCATAACATATTAATAGAGAAGCCAAAATAGGTTTGTGCCGAAATAAACAACTAAAGGCCCAACAACAGCCCAAAACAAAACACAAAAAGTAGACGAAAAACATAAAAGTGGCCCAAAAGTGTATCTAGAGGCCTTATTTCGGAAAAATAAAAGGGAAAACCCACCTACTGCTTGTTAGCACAACGTGGCCCACGTTCCAACGGTCGTTTTGACTGGTAGAACGCCAGAAACGGAGGCCCGTAGCCCAAGTTAAGCCCATTTTCGTGAAGCCCCTTTTGAAGCGCGATCTTGGGCCTTTAGAAACATAATGGCCCGGTCTTTTATACTTGGGCCCACATCACATGCCCAAACCCAAACTGATACATATTCCTATATCCCAGAACTTATCCCATACCATTTAAAAAATCATCCCATTACACCTCCCAAATCACCACCCAGTCAAAGCCATATACCTTTAATCCAAATAAGAAACCCCTTACCTACTACAAGTTCCAGTATTATTCAAAGCCCAAGTCAACATACTCAACCAACCCAGTTTCCTGAACCCATTCAAATTTCACCAATCAACTCACCATCCCCAGGTGCAAGACTGATGTTGCTTGATAGACATTTTGATGTTCTTATTGAAAATTGTGATTTGTTAGAAAATGAAAATTTGAAGGAAAAGAACAGGGAGCTGGAGTCCTAGCTGGAAGACCTCAGATGCAATAAAAAGGGGGAGAATATACCTGTTGCGGGTGTGAATGTGGATAATAATGATGCCTTGAAACTACTTGTTGAATTATATGGCAGCAGTGATGAGGAAGATGATAAGGAAAGGGAGGCTGAGGCTGATATGAATTATGTGAATGAGGATAATGCTGTGAATGTGGCTGATGATGTGAATGTGATTGACAATGATATGATAATTGAAAATGTTGTGGAGGAGATAGTTGATAATGTGGTTGATAATGCTGAAGTGTTGACTGATGTCTTAAATAACAAAACAGCTATGGTTGAAGATGATTCTGAAGAAGCTGCAACTTATGGTGAAACTATTATTTTAACTGAAAAACTGAAGAACTTAATACTGATTATGATGAGGTAAGTTCTAAGCTAGTGAAGGCAATGGAAGTAGATGAAGAATAGGAGGAGTTGCTGAAAAAGATAGATGAATTTCCACCAATAGTTGTATGAGAGACTGGACCATCCAGACTCGTTGATGAGGATGATGAGAGAATAAGAGAGAAAGGAAAAGCAATGGTTGAGCATGAAGGCCGGCTGCAACCATTAAAAAGAAAAGAAATGGAATCAAGTGATTAAATTCTGTTTGTTGATGATTCTGCGGATGAGGGAAGGAAAAGACATGATCAAATTATAAATGAATGGATTCAAAGAGACATTCTTAATGGTTGTTTAACACATAAGGAGATTGATGAACAAAGTGTGATTATGGAGGAGTTTGAATTGAAAAAGAAGATGAGTGAAGAGAATGGGGAGATTGAATAGGAACTTATTGAAAGTTTACTGAAATTACAACAAACTGAAGAGGCAGACAATGCTCTGGTCATTGTTATACACAAATTTCAAGCTGAGATCCCTCAAGAAACTATACCAATTGTCGAACCCTCAAAAGAAAACACTGATAAGCAGTTGGTGACAGACTTTGATGCTGAATACAAGAGGAGATGATCAAATGTAACATCCCGTTTCTCGAGTTTCAGTTAATAAATGAAAAACGGGTTATTACGAGTCGGGCTAGTGTTGGGTAAATGGATATGGGTTATGGACTTGGGTTATGAAGGAAAGGAGGAAATACCATGGGCAAAAGCCCATGATCAATAAATATATATACCTTTAATCACCCATTTAATTTCATTTCACACATATTCCATACACCATCAAAACACACACTTAATCTCTCTCTCTCTAGTCTCTCTCTCTCTAGCCGAAACCACCAAGGAAAACCGACCCCGATCCAAGGTAATGATAGTATGATATTGTATGAGCTCAAATCGTTAGATATGGTCACGAAACAACGATCCGACACCATTATACTATTTAAGTAGCGAGATCCGGGTGGAATCGGGTATAAAGCTAACCTAAGATGAGCTTAGGGATCACCCAAGCTCAGATCTGGATCGAACATGGCAAAAAACGGTGAAAAACGAGTCAAAACTCGTTTTCTGGCGGCGCTGGAAAGTGGTACGAGGTTAAGAGGAATGTCAGAGAATGTTCTGACACTCTCTGACCTAACCCTAATTCGTTAGCGGAGGTCTAACGAACTAGCCGTGATTCGTGTACGGATTCGTTAAGGGAAGACTAACGAACTAGCTCCAGTTCGTTAAGTCCAATTCGTATGTTGACCAGTTCGTTACAAGGTTTAATTCATTATGAGGACTGGTTCGTGATAAGAGTTCAATTCGCTAAGCAGTTCAATTCGTTAAACATACCAAACGAATAAGGTCCAATTCGTTATAAGGAACAATTCGCTATAAAGGCCAATTCGTTATGAAGTAACGAATTAGCCAATTCGTTATGGAAGACAGAAGTAACGAATGAACCCCAGTTTGTTAAAGAGCATATTAATGAACTAGACTTTGAAAGAAGGACATAATGGTCCTTGAACTTAGAAAAAGAATGATTTAATTACAATGAAGCCCTTGAACTTTTAAGTAGCAAATTAATTAATGATTCAAAATGCTAATGGAAAATGTGATAAGACAGTTAATAGACCTCAGCCAGGGGCTCTGCCCCTTGGAACCTGCTAGGGGTTGTCGCTCCTAGACCCCGCTGCCCCTGGACCCCCGTTCGTTGAGGGTTATAACTGAACTATAAATACGATATGGATAGTGATAGTAATTAATATGCATAATTGTTATACAGTTAGTGCTGCACAGCTAAAGAGGGGAATAACCATAAACGGTGAACGCAACCGCATTGAGGTGAGTTTCTAGCCCCACTTTCGTATTATGTATTCGGGGCTGTTTGAATACTCGATGTGATAGTTAATACACTTACCTTAAATGGTAAGTGTATGCCTTGTATGATTTATATGTGATGATTGCTTGACGGTGCGTGAACGATCTTCGGATATTGCATGTACCGTCAAGTGGCAGTTAAAGATATGATTGATATGTATGATGTATGAATGATGTATGTATGAATATATATGATGTATGAATAATGTATGTATGATATGTCAATGGTACGTGAACGCTCTTCGGAGACTGCACATATTGTCAAGGAAAGCATATAAGACAGGTATTGTACAATGTACTAAATGTAGGGAACCGACCCTAATAATGTCGGCGAATGTAGGGAACCGACCCTAATAATGTCGGCGAATGCAGGGGACCGACCCTAATAATGTCGGCAAATGCATGGAACCGACCCTAATAACATCGGCGAAGGTTATAGGGCGAAATGCTCTTTAAAACGTATATGTATGAATGAAACTAGGTATGTAAGTATGTAAGTAAATATGAAGGTATGTACCTTCGAGTACATATGTAAGTATGTGGTTGTTTTGTATGTCGTCTTATTAACTAGAACTCACTCAGCGTAGCTGACTTTTAGTATGCACGCAGGTTAACATATTGAGACAGCTGGTTTGAGCAGGATACATGGCAAGATTGAAGAGGTTGGTATCAGAAGATTTGTCATGATTTTTTGATACAATGTTTTAATTATGTTCTAAAAAGACAAGTTACAAATATTTGTAATGAACGGTTGACTATTATTATTATTTCGGGAAAGATTTTAATTAACACTGATATTTAGAACTGTGTTTATGAGTAAAACCAACGTTAAAGTAAGGCACCGGTAACGAGGCCTTACAAGTTGGTATTAGAGAAAAGTTAGAGAGATTTAAGCATCCTACATGCTTAGACTCAAACAGAGAATAGGATTTCAGTAAGAAATGAAAGAATATGCCAGTTCAAGATAGCCATGTGTCACTCAAGCAAGCTCAGTAACGGTAAAGTGTATGGTTAAATGATGAATGTTAATGTTATCTTAACCGCTAGAGAAAGGATATGTGTATGTAGGGATAGGATTTCTTGATTTGTGATTGAATAATTGTTTAAGAGTAGAATTAGCACAAATAAACTCATGAGAGGAAGTGTATAGGACACGGAAAGTAACGTGATCAGCTAATCACAGCTGGCCACTGATATTACCAGTTAGCCTTACTATCCTTGTACTAAATGGTTCCTTAAGTGATGATGTTTGTGTTTCCTTATAGAATACGAATGGCTGGAGCTAAGAAAGTTGCTGGAAGAGGATGGCGTACGGGACGTCGTGGTAGGTCACGCGTTGTCCGTGAACCATCATTAGAAGCAGCTAATAACCCTGAGGGAGAAGGAAGTGCAGCCGGTGGAAATCCGAGTAACAACGAAGGAGTTCAACTGGACCCCATAATTCAAACTGCCATTGCTCAAGCGGTAGCAACTGCTGTGAAAAACATGAATCCTGAAAACTGTGTTGGGAGCCGTGAAGGAACCGCTGAAAGGGCGGAAGGTGATGGTAAAAAGAATGATAAAGGGGAGAGGGAAGAATCTAGCGTGGTTAAATCGGTGAAGGTGGATGATAGAAAAAGGGGTCGAGGTGGATGCAACTATAAGTCCTTCAAAGGATGTGATCCACCAAAGCTAACTGGTTTGGGAGACGCAATCGCTACTCTCCAATGGATAACTACTATGAACAAGGTTATCCGCATTAGTGAGTGCCGTCCCGACCAAGCTATGGGTTTTGCCACCCAATCATTTCTTGATGAAGCCATGTACTGGTGGGAAACTGTTGAACAAAGGAAGACCCGGGAGGAGATCAAAGCTATGCGGTGGGATGATCTGAAGGAGTTGGTAATGAAAAGGTTTTGTGCTGATGCGGAGGTTGAGAGTGATTAAATGAAGTTCTTAAGCCTAAAGGCAGGTGAGATGACATATCGCGAATACACCACTAAATTCAACCACCTGTCTAGGCGGGTGCCAGACATGGTGAACACTGAAGCCAAGCGGATCAAGTGTTACCTTAGGGGACAACCGCAGAAAGTTCGCAACTTGATCAAGGCTGGTAGACCAGGTACTTTTGATTCTGTTGTGGGGCTCGTGGAAAAGGTTTATGAGGACTTGACAGATGAGGTGGCTATGGAAGAGAAGAAGGAGAAGAAGTGGATCGCGCCTTCCAAACGACCTGGTACTCAGATGTGGAACCTCAAGAACAAGCAACCGAGAGTATGGGAGAAAAGGTCATGTAGGACGTGCGGAATGATGCACGCTGGAGAGTGCAAGTGGGGCACTGGGTCTGAGGTGTGCCGCAAGTGTGGGAAGTCCCATGGTGGGGAGTGTAGATCAGGGTCAAATGCCTGCTACAAATGTGGTAAAATGGGGCACTTTGCTCAAGATTGTTATGCGAAGCCCGCGTGTTATAAGGGCGGACAGACAGGTCACTTGGCGAGGACTTGTACGAGTGGTGAAGCTGGAGGGAGTGAGAAGAAAGATGCTGATCAAACGAGGCCGAGAACTAGAGCCTACACGCTGACCCAGGAACAAGCTAGGCAGATTCCTGATGTTGTGACGGGTACGTTCTTATTAAACGGTATTTCTGCTTCAGTATTATTTGATTCGGGTGCGAATAGAAGTTTTGTAGCTATGAGGTTTAGTAAACTAGCTAGAATGAAAAGTTTCCGAGTGTCTGAAACCTTCATAGTAGAAACCTCGGTGAAAATAATGAAAATGGTTAATGATTGTAAGATGGAGTTAGAGGGACATGAGTTCCCTGTTACTTTGTATGTTATGACCTTAGAAGGGTTCTATGTAGTTTTGGGAATGGATTGGTTATCCGAGTATGTAGCTCAGATAGTATGTAAGAGTAGGATAATAAAGCTAAAGTCTTTGGATGGCAGTGCGGTGACGGTTTATGGTGATAAGAAAAGTTCTGAGCTTAACGTCATTTCGATGATAAAAGCCGAAGGGTTATTAAGACGAGGGTGTGGTGCCTACCTGGCATATGTTGTCAACACGACGGCCAAAACGAAATAAATGAAAGATATTCCTATCGTGTGCGACTACCCAGAAGTATTTCCTGAGGATATTCCGGGGTTGCCACCGGAGCGAGAGACAGAATTCCAGATAGATTTAGTACCAGGAGCCCAGCCCATTGCGAAAGCGCCTTATCGTCTAGCGCCGTCCGAGATGAAATAATTGATGTCCCAACTGTAAGAACTCCTCGATAAGGGTTTCATAAGACCAAGTGTTTCTCCTTGGGTCGCGCCAGTATTATTCGTAAAGAATAAGGATGGAATTATGAGGATGTGCATAGACTATCGCGAGTTGAACAAGCTTACGGTAAAGAATAGATATCCTTTTCCAAGGATTGATGATCTCTTTGACCAACTGCAAGGTTCAAGTTGGTTATCACGAATAGATCTCAGATCAGGCTATCATCAGTTGAAAGTGAAAGAGGCAGACATCCCTAAAACAGCATTTCGGACGCGGTATGGACACTACAAGTTCCTCGTAATGTCATTCGGTCTAACGAATGCTCCCGCAGCATTTATGGACATGATGAATTGGGTGTGCCAGCCGATGTTGGATAAGTCAGTTATCGCTTTCATTGACGACATATTGATTTATTCAAGAAGCGAGTCTGACCATGCCGAGAATCTGAGAGAAGTGTTGGAAGTTCTGAAGAAAAAGAAGTTGTATGCTAAGTTTTCGAAATGCGCAATCTAGTTGCGAGAAGTGCAATTTCTAGGTCACGTGATTAATCCTGAAGGGATTACCATGGACCCAGCTAAGATTGAAGCGATAACTAATTGGAAAACTCCACAGAATCCGACTGATATACGAAGCTTCCTAGGTTTGGCTGGCTACTATAGGAGATTCATCGAAGGTTTCTCCAAGATAGCCGCACCGTTAACCGGTATGACCCGAAAGTCGATAGTATTCAGTTGGGGTAAGTTTCAAGAAGAGGCTTTTCAGGAGTTAAAGAAGAGACTCACGCAAGCTCCAATCCTTTCTTTACCCGATGGTGACGAGGATTTGGTTGTTTGTACTGATGCTTCGCATTGTGGGTTAGGTTGTGTGTTGATGCAACGAGGAAAGGTGATAGCTTACGCATCTAGACAGTTGAAAGTCCATGAGAGTACTAATCCGACGCATGATTTGGAGCTAGCAGCAGTAGTGCATGCTCTCAAGATATGGAGACACTATCTGTATGGTACTAAGTGTACCATTTACACAGATCATAAGAGTTTAAAGTACTTCTTCGAGCAGAAGGAATTTAACATGAGGCAGAGAAGATGGTTAGGATTGATAAAGGATTAAGACTGTGATATTAAGTACTACCCTGGTAAAGCTAACGTGGTCGCTGATGCGCTAAGCCGTAAGAATGAGGAAGTCATTGCAACAGTAAAGTCATATCAGCTAATTATGAACTCAAGCTTATGTGAAGAAATCATCAAGGTGCAGTCAGAAGTGTTGGTAGATGAAGGGCTAGTAAAGAAAGAAAGGATTTTCGGTCAGCAAGACAAGTTGATGGAAAACACGCATGGTGTTAAGACTAGGTTTGACCGTATGTGGATTCCACGCCATGGAGATCTCAGAGGTCGAATCTTAGATGAAGCTCATAAGTCAAGGTATTTGATTCATCTAGGAACTACAAAGATGTACCAAGATTTGAAAAGGGACTACTGTTGTCAGGAATGAAAAATGATGTAGTGGATTATGTTAGTAAGTGCTTAACTTGTTTACAAGTCAAAGCCGAACATCAGAAGCCTTATGGAAAGATGCAACCGCTTAAGATACCTGAATGGAAATGGGAACACATCACTATGGGTTTCATAACTAAGCTACCACGTACAGCTAAGCATCATGATACCATCTGGGTGATTGTGGACCGCTTGACCAAGAGTGCTTACTTTCTGCCTATACGAGAGGCTATCTCATCAGAAAGGTTAGCAAGCTTGTTCATTTAAGAGGTTGTATCCAAGCATGGAGTACTGTTATCGATTGTGTCTGATAGAGATACTCATTTTACTTTGAGGTTTTGGTAGAAGTTCCATGAAGCCATGGGAACGAGATTGAACATCAGTACGGCGTATCATCCTCAAACATATGGACAGTCTGAAAGGATGATCAAAACCCTTGAGGATATGCTATGTGCTTATGTTTTAGACTTTGGTGGAAGTTGGGATGATCATCTACATCTAGCAGAGTTCTCCTACAACAATAGCTACCATTCGAGTATTGGTATGCCACCATTCGAGATGTTATATGGAAGACGTTGTAGAACTCCATTATATTGGGGAGAGATTGGTCAAAAGGAGATGGGAAGTTTGGAAGTTGTTCAAGAAACATCTTCAAAGTTTGATAAGATTAAGGCAAGAATTAAAGCTGCTCAAGACAGATAGAAGTTGTATGCTGATAAGCGGCGACGACCGATTGAGTTTAACATTGGTGACAATGTGATGCTCAAGGTCTCGCCTTGGAAAGGAATTATTTGTTTTAGGAAGAGGGGAAAGTTGAGTCCGAGGTACATTGGACCGTTCAAGATTTTAGAGCGAGTATGTGAAGTGGCTTACAAGTTAGATTTGCCAGAAGAGTTAGAAGGAATTCACTCAACCTTCCATGTTTCCCATCTGAGAAATTGTCTGGCTGATGACACGTCGCACGTGCCATTAATGGACATTGAGGTTGATGAACGGCTGAACTACATCGAGCAACCAATCGAGATAGTTGATCACAAGGAGAAGCAGCTTCGTCGTAAAGTTATCCCATTAGTGAAAGTGATATGGAAAAATCGCAAAGGATCGGATGCCACGTGGGAAGCTAAGGATGAGATGCGCAAGTTTTATCCAAATTTGTTTATGTAATAGTTAAGTTTCGGGGACGAAACCTCTTTAAGGAGGGAAGACTTGTAACATCCTGTTTCTCGAGTTTCGTTAAATAAACGAAAAACGAGTTATTACGAGTCGGGATAGTGTTGGATAAATGGATATGGGTTATGGACTTGGGTTATGAAGGAAAGGAGGAAAGACCATGGGCTTAAGCCCATGATCAATAAATATATATACCTTTAATCACCCATTTAATTTCATTTTACACATATTCCATACACCATCAAAACACACACTTAAGCTCTCTCTCTAGTCTCTCTCTCTGGCCGAAATCACCAAGTAAAACCGATCCCGATCCAAGGTAATGATAGTAGGATATTGTATGAGCTCAAATCCGTTAGATATGGTCACGAAACGATGAGCCGACACCGTTAAACCATTTAAGTCGTGAGATCCGGGTGGAATCGGGTATAAACAGAACCTAAGATGAGCTTAGGGATCACCCTAGCTCAGATCTGTATCGAACGGGGAGAAAAACGGTGAAAAACGAGTTAAAACTCGTTTTTCTAGCGAAACCGCGTTTTTCCGGCGGCGGCGCCAGAAAGTGGTACGAGGTTAAGAGGAATGTCAGAGAATGTTCTGACATTCTCTGACCTAACCCTAATTCTTTAGAGAAGGTCTAACGAACTAGCTTTGATTCGTGTACTGATTTGTTAAGGAAAGACTGAGGAACTAGCTCCAGTTCGTTAAGTCCAATTCGTATGTTGACCAGTTCGTTATAAGGTTTAATTCGTTATGAAACCTGGTTCGTTATAAGGGTTCAATTCGCTAAGGAGTTCAATTCGTTAAACATACCAAACGAATATGGTCCAATTCGTTATAAGGAACAATTTGCTATAAAGGCCAATTCGTTATCAAGTAACGAATTAGCCAATTCGTTATGGAAGACAGAAGTAACGAATGAACCCCAGTTCGTTAAAGAGCATATTTACGAACTAGACTTTGAAAGAATGACAGAATGACCCTTGAACTTAGAAAAAGAATGACTTAATTACAAGGAAGCCCTTGAACTTTTAAGTAGCAAATTAATTAATGATTCAAAATGCTAATGGAAAATGTGATAAGACAGTAAATGGACCCCAGCCAGGGGCTCTGCCCCTTGGAACCTGCTAGGGGCTGCCGCTCTTAGACCCCACTGCCAGGGGCGCTGCCCCTGGACCCCCGTTCGTTGAGGGTTATAATTGAACTACAAATACGATATGGATAGTGATAGTAATTAATATGCGTAATTGTTATACAGTTAGTCGTGCACAGCTAAAGAGGGGAATAACCGTAAACGGTGAACGCAACCGCATTAAGGTGAGTTTCTAGCCCCACTTCCTTGTTATGTTTTCGGGGCTGTGTGCATACTTGATGTGATAGTTAATACACTAATCTTAAATGGTAAGTGTATACCTTGTATAATTTATGTGTGATGATTGCTTGACGGTGCGTGAACGATCTTCGGATATTGCATGTACCGTCAAGTGGCAGTTAAAGATATGATTGATATGTATGATGTATGAATGATGTATGTATGAATATATATGATGTATGAATAATGTATGTATGATATGTCAATGGTACGTGAACCCTCTTCGGAGATTGCACGTATTGTCAAGGAAAGCATGTAAGACAGGTACGGTACAATGTACTAAATGTAGGGAACCGACCCTAATAATGTCGGCGAATGTAGGGAACCGACCCTAATAATGTCGGCGAATGTAGGGGACCGATCCTACTAATGTCGGAGAATGCAGGGAACCGACCATAATAATATCGGCGAAGGTTATAGGGCGAAATGATCTTCAAAACCTATACGTATGAATGAAACTAGGTATATAAGTATGTAAGTAAATATGAAGGTATGTACCTTCGGGTACATATGTAAGTATGTGGATGTATTGTATGTCGTCTGATTAACTAGAACTCACTCAGCGTAGCTGACTTTTAGTATGCACGCAGGTTAAGAGATCGAGACAGCTGGTTTGAGCAGGACACATGGCAAGATTGAAGAGGCTGGAATCGGAAGATTTGTCATGATGTTTTGATACTATGTTTTAATTATGTTCTAAAAAGAAAAGATACCAATATTTGTAATGAATGGTTGACTATTATTATTATTATTCCGCGAAAAATTAATTAACTCTGATATTTAGAACTGTGTTTATGAGTAAATCCAACGTTAAAGTAAGGCACCGGTAACGAAATTCTTGTCAAAAGAATAAAGACTTGTCAAAAGATAATGAAATTCTTCTTGAAAGATTGATGGAAGCCTGGGGTGCAGGTGATGAAGTAAGCAAGCTCACTGCATCACAAAAGAAAGAATTATATGAGTAAGAACTTGCTAAGTATAGAACGGAGTTGAAAGAATCTTACCAATCTGATGTACCAAATCAAACTCCTTCCTTGCTATCTGAAGTAAAGAAAGAACCCTTTGAGGTTGATTTAAAAACAAAACTTATGCCATGGAAGGATAAGGAGAAGATCAATACTCTAAGGCATGCTATGTTAAAGAAAGGAATGACAGCCGGAGTATTTGATAATTTGGGTAAATCTCAATTGAGAGATTTGTTTTACAAAGAAAATGTATATTGGGATCAAGTAGAAGATTAGCACAGAAGATTGATGTCCCTATTATCTAGTCCATGCAGGAAAACTGACAGAAGACCTAGATCTTCTTCAAAAGAACACATGGACAGAGAAACAATGGGAATAATCAAGATCTTGTCCAAGGAAGGTGGTGATTATTTGAAACTAATTATGATGAAGAAAGAAGATACTGTAAAGATCTATGAGTTAAAAGGGCATGTGAGAAGACCCCAAACACAAAGGTAGTATACAACAAGGGCTTCCACATCAAGTGTCCTATCCCTACCACCATGTCCAAGCAACAAAGACAACAAAGGTTACCTTCTAGTGTGGACCTACCAAAGAATCTCTACTTTTGATTCAAGGACTAAGATATTCAAAGTGACTATGTCAAGTGGTGAGCTGAGAACTATAGTATTCAGGGATGACTTCTGATGCAGCGTGAAGATAAAATTGGATGTCAAACACGTTGATTCTAAGAATACCCGTGAAGAACTTCCCAAAACTTCCAGAAAAGACGTAGATCGTAAATAAGATAAATAATTGAACCTGTTGATTCACACGAATACCAGGATCAATTCGTCCAACTATCGTTGATTCACAAAGAATACCGATACTTAGGTCTTTCACACACTAACATACACTGTGATAGAGAGGAAATGATTTTTTTCATATATTCCAAACCTTATTTTCTTACATGACAAAATCTCAAGTATTTAAAAGAAACTATAAACCATTGGGCTTCTAATGATTAAACCAAAAGATATAAAATATTAATTATAAACTCTTGTAATTCCATAACCCATGTCTTCATTATTTGGTAAGTGTTTGATCTCCGCACATCAACTTCTGAGACTTCAACAAGGAACAACTAGATGAATTGGATAGTCTGTATCTTTATGATTATCTAAAGAGGAACATGTTTGTAGGATAACAGAGGATTGACATGTCTAAATACTTAAAAGAACAATCAAGAAATGGATTTCCTCTGCTTAAAAAGAAGAAAAAGTTGGAATACTCTGAGGCTAAGAAGCTCAAAAGGGAGAAGAGGATGAGCGATATAAGATTAATTGAGCTATTGTATGGAAAATCCAAGAAGGCCTCTAATCATCTTGCCACAATGAAGGAGTGCATAAGTATGAGAAGACAGATGACCAGGCCAAATTATGAAGACTAACGAAATGGAAGAATTTCTCAAATTCACTATGAAAAGAAAACTCAATCTTTCATTTGAGAAATTTTGAAGGAGTGGCCCTGGGAATCATCGAGCATGATACTGACCTGGAATATCTTCATATGGATGATCTTCAAGACTTAATGAGGTGGAACCTTCCAGCTCAACATCCATTCCACAGGGAGATTTCTATGTTCCAAGAAAAGGCTGCTGTTGTGAAGCTTGAAAGAAGATGTGAAGCAGGGAGCTCAAGAAGATGAAGCCTTTTTGTTTTTGATTATGTTAGTTTGATCTGTAATTTCCTTATGACAGCATTTGAATATGTAATTTTTGTTTATGTAATGTAATTTATTGCTTTTAGAATTTGATGTGTATTTTTGGCGCATCTGAATTTGTTCTGATATAGGGGAATTTGTTCTGTATTTTTGGCGCATCTGAATTTATTGCTTTTGTATTTTTGGCGCATCTGAATTTCTTCTCAACCTTCTCAATAAATGGCTAAGTATGGAATTCGAGAAAACTTGGCACTTCGAGCAAGCCTAGAACTTATTCAAGCAAGGTATCTTACTTTCGAGCAAGGTTATCTTCTGGAAGTCTTCTAATTCTTTGTTCGAGTGAACTACACTTCATCAAGCAAGGTTTTCCTTCAATCGAGCAAGGTTTGTTTAAGATCGAACCATTGACATAACCAAGCTTAAACCAAGTAATTTGGTGGGTCGAGCAAGGTTCAATAAACAGTGATTTCAAGCACACTAGAAGGAAGTTATGAAAAATTATCCTAAGGACTTCCACGAGCAAGGTTCAACCTCGATCAAGCTACGGTGTCACCATCACACTTAGTTTGTTTAAATAAGTTAAAGACAAAAGGTTGAAGAGATCAAGAAAAACAGGTTTGCTCGTAGGATACTATCGAGCAAAGTTTGATATTATCATGAAGATTAAAGTCTTCTTGAAGAATATTTTCTAAGGAAAATATTCTAAGTAACGCTTGCTCGGAGAACTGTTCCAAGCACACTTATGGTTACAAGGTTTGCTCGACAAAGATGAAAGCTTACTTAAAGACCTTTTACACTTGTAATATTTTAAATACGTTTGTATATGTTTTGTAACAATCATTAGGGTTTCTAAAAGGTGTCAGGTGTGCCTATTTAAGGAAAGTTTAGGTCACATTTATTAGGGCACCAGAGCAAATACTGAGTGATTTTACGGCTGACAAACTTTCTTTACAAACGGAATATTTTGTACGGAAAGTGGTCTCACACCTAACATTCCACCTACAAACCCTAATAGATCTTCATTGTATTCTAATATAATATTAGTGGAAATCTTCTTTGATATTCGTTGGGTTTTCACACTAGCATCCTTCGTAACCGTCTTGTCAACACTAAGTTGTTGGTTACGAGAATCATAAGTGTTTAATCGATCCTGACAGTTAGGTCATTTACTATGTGTTCTTGACTAGTTTATGATTGATTTGCAATAAGAGCATAGGAATAATATTTTAGTCAAACAAATAAAAGTGTGTTGCTAACCTAAAAAGTTGTAAGGTAAAAGGTCATTTGTTTGATCTTTGTTGATTAATATTGGTAGATTTAGTTCTTTATAAGGAGTTCGTTTAGGTTTGATTGGTTAACATTGTCCATCGAGTCAATTGAGTTTATTAAACTACCTTTGATCTTCGCGCTCCTGTCTATTTTATGATCTTAATTCCATAACAAGTATGCTCCAATTAATTGATAACTGCAACTTAGGGGATTCAAGCCTAGGTGGTTTTTCATCATCATCCGAATCAGACAAACTAAATTGTCTTGTGTTTTGTTTACTTGTCTTTTCTAAATTAGTTATTTTATTAGTTTAATATTTAGTAATTTAAAACCCCTTTATAATAATTATAAAATAAATACGTGTCAGTTTGTTGAGTCTATTTAGTTAATTTACGCAATTTAAAGAGTCTCGTGGGTTCAATATACAACTTACTTAGCTTTATTAGAGTCGACCAGTTCACTTGTCGGTCAGTAGTTTAGTCAAGTTTTAAAGAGTCTAGAGTATTACTTAGTGTCTAGTTTAGCGTAATTTAGCAAATAATTATTTAACTACTTTTAGCACATCAAGCCAACATACCGTAAGAGGTAAGATACCATTCTTGGATTGCTAACCTAGTTTGGCTCAAAAACGTATGATGGATCTAGGCGAATGTGTGTGGATTTCAAGGACCTTAACAAAGCCTGCTAGAGATTGACTGGAAGGTAGATTTCCTTACAGGCTTCCAATACAAATGCTTCTTGGATGCCTACAAGGGCTACCTCTAGATTTCAATGAAGGTTGAGGAAGACTGCATTCCACACCGATAAAGGAATCTTCTTTTACAAGAAGATGCCCTTTGGCTTAAAAAATGCCGAAGCTACATACCAACATTTGATTAACAACACCTTCTCGAATCAAATTGGAAAAACATGAAAGCTTACGTTGATGACTTGGCCATAAAGAGCAAAAGCAAGAAATAAATGCTCAATGACATTAAAGAGACATTCCGAAATCTTAGAAGCATCAACATGAAGCTTAATCCAGTCAAATGCTCATTTGGATTCAAAGAAAGTAATTTCTTGGGTCACTTAATTAATAAACAAAGCATAAGAGCTAACCCAAGTAAGGTACAATCTATTCTTAACTTGCATTCTCCAAAAACAATAATGAGGTCCAAAGCCTCAATGGCAAGATTGCTGCACTTAAACTATTTCTTTCAAAATCAGCAAAAAAATTTCTACCGTTCTTAAAACTTTAAAGAAATGTAGTGACAAAAAGGATTTCAATGGAGTAGCGAGGCAGAAGCTGCCTTCCTAGCCCTGAAGCAGCATCTAGCTTCATTGCCTGCTCTCCCAGCTCCTCAAATAGTAGAAGTGAGAATAGTTTATCCCTCTACAGGGAGGTAAGCTATTAGCTCAGTGCTTATTGTAGAACATGACAAAGTCCAAGTCCAAATATGCTTCATCAATAGAGCGCTACCAGAAGTTGAGCTCAATTACACGTCAATCGAGAAGCTAATCCTAGCACTCATTCACACAGCCAAAAGGGTAAGACGATATTTTCAAGCTCTTAAGATGAAGGTGTGGCCGGGTCGTGCCTCCGGCGTTGTTACTTTGAAGAAATTAGAGTGCTCAAAGCAAGCCTACGCTCTGTATACATTAGCATGGGATAACATCATAGGATTTCGGTCCTATTACGTTGGCCTTCGGGATCGGAGTAATGATTAACAGGGACAGTCGGGGGCATTCGTATTTCATAGTCAGAGGTGAAATTCTTGGATTTATGAAAGACGAACAACTGCGAAAGCATTTGCCAAGGATGTTTTCATTAATCAAGAACGAAAGTTGGGGGCTCGAAGACGATCAAAAAGCCCATAAGATCCATCTTGGAAATCCCAGAAGTAGCGAGAAGGCTAGCCAAATGGGCAATCAGTTTAGGTGAACACAACATAGTGTACGAATCTGGAAATGCCATCATGGTTAGGTCTTGGCCGACATTCTAGTCAAAACGCCAGAAGAAACTATGGAAGTGAACGAGCTAGAAGAAGGTGAACCTGCTATCCATTTGGGAAGTGGACACTCTAGACTGATGCAACTTCAAGTATAGAAGGTTCCGGAGATGGTCTAATAATTAAAGACCCCCAAGGAACCGAATATATATACACGCTCTGTTTAGAGTTTCCATGTATTAACAACGAAACATAATACGAATGTTTGATTGCAAGGCTCTGCCTAGCGAAATTAATGAAGATTCAGGAGTTAAGCGCCTTCGTCGATTCCAGATTGGTAGCTAACCAAGTGAACAACGAGTTCATAGCAAGGGAACCTTCAATGTTGAAATATAAACAGAAGGTCAAAGAGCTCATGAAGGAATTCAAAAGATGCACCTTAACTCAAGTGTCTAGAACTCGGAAAAAGCAAGCCGATGCCCTTAGTAAGCCGGGTTCCTTGACCTTCTCGCACTTAACAAAGAAGGTGCTGGTGGAAGCCTTAAAGAGCACATCAATTAAGGAACTAGAAGTTCAAGACATCATTGAAGAAGATGGGACCACTTAGATGACCCCCATCATTGAGTTTCTCAAAAATGTAAAGCTCCCCACTAAGAAGGAGAAGCCCTAAAGCTGAAGCTTATAGCAAAGCAATACATGATAGAATACACTGTCCTATGAAAGAAGGGGTATTTGAGCCCTTTGTTGCGATATGTGGGACCAGATCAGACAACTATCTTTTGAGGGAAGTACATGAAATCATTTGCAGAACACACTCCGGTTCGAGGTTGGTTGTAACTAGGTTGATGAACCTAGGGTACCACTGGCCAACAATGCACATGGACTCCGCGGAGTTCATACATAAATACGAAGCCTGTCAGCTCCACGCTCCCGTCAAAGAAAACCCGAAGCACAACTTGGTACCAATGATTTTTGCTTGGCCCTTCTACAATTGGGGAATGGACACGTTGGTCCCTTCCACGAAGCAGCTGGGAAGGTGAAGTTCCTACTAGTAGCTATAAACTATTTCACCAAGTGGCTAGAAGTTAAGTCTCTAGCTTCCATCAAAATCAAGTGATAAATATTTCTATGGAAAACATAATTTGTAGATATGGGATGTCATGAGAAATAGTGACGGACAATGGGAAGAAATTTGCGGAGAAACCATTCAGTCCATGGTGCAAGGAGCTGCCAATCAAGCAAGTGTTTAGCTCAATGGCATACCCCAAATCCAACGGCAAAGTTGAACGAATGAACCATAGCATCGTTGAAGGTGTAACAACTTGGGCTTTAACTAATTATTTTATTAATCATGACTCGACTTGTTTCGATGTTCGAAACATTTTGCGTTTATCGATTTATTTAATTATTATAATATTAATGTTTAATTATTTATTTAAAATATACTTATAACTTTCAACATAAGACAATCTTAGGCTAAACTTATAATTTTACAAAAATATGTTTCCACTCTCAAAATGTAGGGACTATAGTGCAATTTCACATTTTATAACCCACGAAACCTGCATACCGAATCCATACCCGTTTACCCGACCCAAACTCAAACCCGTTCCCTTTTCAAGAACCCGATTGCAATAGGTGATGTCTTGCACCTCAATTCCAGCATCCATTATAGAAATTGAATCACTATATGCATTATAACCAATGATTTAATTTCGTTAACATGATCATTTTGTTTCGTTTTTCTTAATTTGTGCAGCCAACATCACATAGATATCATTATACATGTATACAACGATTGTAACTCTATTAAACCTATAGTTAGCATCACCTCACCCTCGTCATCTAAACCCCTCTAAAGAATTGGATTATAATAACGTAGGGATGGTTGTTCTTCTCATGTTTACTGTCGTCGAGAATACTCTCAATTAACCCTCAAAATCGTGACATGTTTAAGTGTTTAATACATGATTATGTTCGTCTTGGTTTCTATTACAATAACCCCAAGGTCAATTGGATTAACCATACCGGATTAAGCCAATCGATCTTGTAATGGTTCTTAGGGTTTTCTGGTTATTACCTTTACAGGTTTGATATTTTATTTCTGAATCATAACATGAGTTAGACACCAGCCTGATTGGCTGGTTCACTTGGTTTACATCATCACGAAGGTTGAGGGGGGGGGGGGGGCGCGAGTTCAAACACCCCCCCCCCCCCCCCGCCGCCCGTATTTTGTCTCATTTTTTGATTTTTGCTTATTTAAAACATATAATTAATATAGTTAATCAACTTAATTATATTACAAATATTATAAATATTTTAATTAATCAGTATTTTATAAAAATTAACATATTAACTCGTTGTCTTTCCGATCATTGATTAAAACCATATATTGATATATATATATATATATATATATATATATATATATTTATGTATGTATGTATGTATGTATATATATATATTAGTTAAAAATATTGATAAAAATTTTATAATAAAGGTTATAATATTAAAGATTCGAAAAGAGTTTTTGATTTAAAATGCATAAATAATATAAATAAATCTTATTGTTTTAAAATAAGTATTGGTCAAATGTTTTTATAAACAAATATTTAATAGCAATTATCACAACTTAAAGTAGAATATACTTATAATAAGAAAATGGTTTATCTTATTATTACTAATATAATTATAATAATCTTTTATAAATTAAACGTTAAAAAAAAATTTTAAACACTCGTTTTCCCATCTCAAATATCCTTTAATCTTTATTAGACCATTTGTTAACCTATGGTACTTTTCGATTATTATTACTTAGGAATTTCCCGTTGATACTTCTCGAGAACGATATCTATCCTCTTACCATTCTTCGCGTATTTATTCAATTGCTTTTTGCTAAGGTGAGTATCTCACTCCCCTCTTTTACTTATTTTATCTTTTGGGGACATATGCGTAACTAGTTATTTTTATATTATATAGTATTAAACTGCAACTGTTTATCCTTGTGTGTATATTAGTTTATGCCGAACTTGTCATTTGCTTACTTGCTTTATTTTAACGCATTTCGGAAAGGTCCATCATTTATAGTATGATCATACGACTTTGTTAACCGAAGTCCATTTTTATGGCAATGGTTTAGCCCTAGCTTGGTAACCAGTGTCCATTTGAATGGAATTGGTTTAGCTCTATCTTTATTGTTTGGCTGATTTGTTATGTGCTATGGCTTAATTGTTTATCTTATAGGAACAGTCTGCATTTTTCTTTATTTATTATATATTTCATATAACTGGTGTTTTACTCACTCAACCTCGTGTTGACAAAACCTATTGTATTTTTAACGCATATGCAGGTTATCGTGTGATATGATCTCCAAGTTGTTTGAAGAACTTAGGATTTGCATGCTAGAGAGAAGAAACAAGAACTTAAATTTTAGTTTGTCTTATTTTTTTTTATTTATGGATTACGTACTTTAGTATTTGGTATTTTTTGGATTAATTAATTTGAAATAATAGATATTAAAGTTTTAATTATTGCATGATAGTACCTTGAGAGCTGTGAGCAATCAATACCCATTTACCCAACCCAAACTTAAACCCATTTCCCTTTTCGTGAACCCGATTGCAATAGGTGATGTCTTGGACCTCAATTCTCGCATCCATTATATATATTGAATCAATATATGCATTATACATACCATATAGGGCCTAACTGACGATTTAATTTTGTCAACCTGATCATTATGATTCCGTTTTCTTAATTTGTGCAACCGACATCAAATAGATATCATTATAAATGTATACAACGATTATAATTCGATTAAACCTACAGTTAGAATCACCTAACCCTCGTCATCTAAAACCCTCTAACGAATTGAATTATAATAACGTAGGGATGGCTTTTCTTCTCCCGTTTACAGCCGTCGTGAATACTCTCAATTACCCCTCAACATTGTGACATGTGCAAGTTCTTAATACATGATTATGTCCGTCTTGGTTTCTATTACAATAACCACAAGGTCAACTGGATTAACCATACCGGATTAAGTCAATTGATCTTGTTAGGGTTCTTATGGTTTTCTGGTTATTACCTTTACAGGTTATATATATTTTCTTTATGAATCATAACATGAGATAGACACCAGCCTGGTTTGCTGGTGCACTTGGTTTACATCATCCCAATGGCTGGGGTCGCGGGTTCGAACCCCCCAGCCTGTAGTTTGTCTAATTTTTTTTATTTTTTCTTATTTAAAACATATAATTAATATAGCTAATCAACTTAATTGTATTACAAATATATAAATATTTTAATTAATCGGTATTTTATAAAAATTTACACATTAACTCGTTGTCTTTTCGATCTTTAATTAAAACCATATGTATGTATGTATGTATGTATGTATATTTTAGTTATAAAATCGATAAAAGTTTTATAATAAAGGTTTTAATAAAGTTTTAATATTAAACATTCGAAAAGAGTTTTTGATTTAAAATACATAATTAATATAAATAAATCTTATTATTTTAAAATAAGTATTCGTCAAATATTTTAATAAACAAATATTTAATAATAATTATCACAACTTTAAGTAAAATAATACTTATAATAAAAAAAGGATTTATCTTATTATTACTAATATAATTATAATAATCTTTTATAAATTAAACGTTAAAAAAAATTGAACACTCCCTTTCCCATCTCAAATATCCTCTAATCTTTATTAGACCATTTGTTAACCCGTAGTACTCTCCATTTTATTACTTGGGGATTTTCCCATTTATACTTATCGAGCACGACGTTTATCCTCTTACCATTCTTAACGTATTTATTCAATTGCTTTTTGCTAAGGTGAGTATCTCACTCCCCTCTTTTACTTATTTTATCTTTTAGGGACATATGCGTAACAAGCTATTTTATATTATATAATATTAAACCACAACTGTTTATCCTTGTGTGTATATAAGTTTATGCCTAACTTGCTGTTTGCTTACTTGCTATATTTGAACGCATTTCAGAAAGGTCCATCATATATAGTATGCTCATAAGACTTTGGTAACCGAAGTACACTTTTATGGCAACGGTTTAGCACTAGCTTGGTAACTAATGTCCATTTGTATGGAATTGGTTTAGCCCTGTATTTATTGTGTGGCCGATTTGTTATGTCCTATGGCTTAACTGTTTATATCTTAGGAACAGTTTGCATTTTTCATTATTTATTATATATTTCACATAACTGGTGTTTTACTCACCAATCTCGTGTTGACAAAACCTATTGTATTTTTAATGCATATGCAGGTCATCGTGTGATATGATTTCCAAGTTGTTTGAAGAAACTTAGGATTTGTACGCTAGAGAGAAGAAACAAGAACCTAAATTTTATTTTGTCTTATTTGTTTTATATATGGATTATGTACTTTGCTATTTGATATTTGTTGAATTAATTAATTTGAAATAATAGATGTTAAAATTTTAGTTATTGCATGATAGTACCTTGAGAGCTGTGAGCAATCAGCTCATGCATTTCCGCCGTAGGTTGGGGTATGACAGAAGGCATCAAGACAAGGTTGGGAATGAATGGCAAGAATTGGGTAGAAGAGCTTCCAAGCATCCTTTGGGCTATCCGGACCACGGAGAAAACAAGTCACGTCAAAACACCCTACACCTAAACTTTAGCTCAGAAGCTGCTATCCCCGCTGAAATCGGGGTTAATTAAAGTAGGGTGAGAAACAGGAAGGAACAAGGCAAGGACTCTAAGGTTCTACTCAACCTCGACTTCTTGGACGAATCCCGAGATCAGGCTGCTATTGAAGAAGACGGGTACAAAAAGAAGCTAGAAGCCTTGTACAACACCAGGGTAAGAAAGGAGATGTTTAATCCTAGAGATCTGGTCCTCAGAAACAACGATGCCAACAAACAATCCGACACGAGAAAATTAGGACCCAATTGGGAAGGTCCCTATGTAAGGGGCAGATCTTACAAGCTTAATGACATGGAAGGAAGAAAGGTGCCACATCATTGGAGCGACAAGCACCTCAAGAAGTTTTTTGGTTTAGGACATCATTATAAGGTCCTTGTACTAGTTATGATGGAAAGATCAATGATATTATATTTTGAGTAACAAACTTGTTTATTATCCTATCTAAGGGTGAGCCCCTCCAAACTAGGCTCCATGAGGTCCGGCGTAGTTCCTACACATATAAAGGGTTGAGCTCTTAGGCCATATTGCTCAGCAGGTAACAAGACGCTATATCTTCCTGTATACAGGTTGAGTCCCAAAACGATACGACTCCATGGAACACTTAGAAAAAAATTATATCCATAAAACGAGGCTGAGCATCTCTTATCAACCTGCTCCACGAGTACTAAGACAAGAAGTTTATCAAGTTGATAAGCTCAAGAAGCATAGGACTTGTGTAACAGTATACCACAAAACAAGCTAAGTAAAATCTTGTGGACTGGCAAGCCAATAGGATAAGCTTTGTGTCAGTTCTTAGCTACTAAGCTAAGGAAGGGTGTCTGCAGCATCCCTTCTTAACAAAGTTTCAAAGATGTTGCAGAAATAACAAACAAACATGAAAAACATAAGTAAACAATATAAACTATGAGATAAACATAAAAACATAAAGGCACTACAAGAATGTGCCATATGCATCACAAAGATAAAGTAGAAATTGTTCATGCCTACAAAGGCTTACATAAGAAAAACATAATTTAGCTCAACCGAGTTTTTTTTTAATGAAACCGGGATGATAAAATAAGAATTTTGGTTTTTATACTTTTTTGATTTTTGTGTTTTTATTTTATTTTATGATTTTTTTTATTATTGGGCTTCTTGTGGTCCAAAATGGTTCTCATAGTTCTCAATTTTAAAAAGGTTCTCTCATGATCCTGATCCTATATATATATATATATATATATATATATATATATATATATGTATATATATATATATGTATATATATATATATGTATATATATATATATATGCTCGAGTGTTTAGACCCAAAATACTAAGATTTATTTGATAAATGGATGGGTCAATGGCTGTTGGGATATTATAACCATTTGTTATTTAAGTAAAAATAAAATGTTATACTCATAAAAAAATGATCAAAGATGGTCATGTATAAATTTGTAAGCATAAAATACTATAGGTTAATTTTATGTGCAGTCAAGAAGCACATGTTGTTTATCCTAAAAAAAGTTTAATAGTAAAGGGAAAAGGGGTGAAGGCATTTGTCTATTCCAAATTTTCAACAATTACTATTGTACACACATGTTATGTCATAAATCAAGTCGTCCACAAGTATGTGTGACTTTTCAAACAAGTTTCATGTTTTACAAGAAAGTAGGGTGATGAGAAGTCATGTATTTCAAAAAGGTGATGTGACCTTATGTACTCACCCACAGTATTGTTTTATCTTTTGGGTCAACTATTACGCACCCAGCAACCTTTGGCATTATTATACTATCAAAAAATTTCAGGGTGAGGCCCTCCTAGGGAGTCCCTCCAGTAAAATCCTTTAAAAACGAGACCCTTCACAACAAACCTCCCTTCCCAGACAATTTTTTCAGAAATAAGCCCCCTACCAAACAATTGCTTCAGAACAAAGCGCCTTACTAGACCATCTCCTTGGAATTAAGTCTTTTACCAAATATCTCTCCAGAACATACCCCTTACAAAATAATTACTCTAGAACAAGGTTCCTACTATTCCGTCTCTTTAGAATGAAGTCCCTTACTAAACCATCTTTTCCGAGGGAAAGCCCATACTAAAGAATCCCTCCAGAACAAACCCCATTATTAAATAATTCCTTTAGAATAATGTCTCTTATTGAACCATATCCTCATAACAAGGTACCTTACTAAACAATCCTTCATAACGGAGCCCCTTTCCAAGACGAAAACCTCCTTTCAAGACAATCCACATATAATAACACTCCTCCCATACAATCCATACTGAAGCCCCATACCATAGTACAAGAATCTATTTAAAAAAACGAAATTTCCCTTTCCAATGGATAAGGTGTCTAAAAATTCCCCCCACGAAGAAAAAATATCATTTGGGAAAAAGTCCTATGCAAAGGAAAACAACCTCTTTCAGATTTTCTTTCTCAAGAAGAATAATCCCTTTTCGAATGAAGTAAGTATTTGAAAAGTTCCTCCCATATGGAATGGGAGCCTCATACAATCATATTTTGCATTACAATAATTTTATCTGAAAAGAAATAATTCCCCTCCAAAGGATGGAATGCGTGAAGGCATTCCTACCCTCACTACATCAACAACGTCCCCTACTACAAGAGTTTTCTATGAGTAGGAGAAATCCCTGTCCAGGGGATGACAAATGTGAAAGGTCTCTTCCATTCATAAGGAACCCCCTCCTACACCAACATGGAGCTGGGGGACTAATTTGACATTGCATCATTGTGTCGTGGGTTTTCATGATTGGAGCCTCTTTAATAAAGCAATAGGGGACCCATTTATCAGCTTATATGCATGAAGACGTATCTTATAAAGAGATCACCGTTTTAGGGAGACTTCCAAGGAAAAGTAATTCCCTTCCAATGATTGAGGTAGTGGAAAAGTCCCTCCCAACAGGAACGAAGCTTTTTACTGCAACATCTCATATTTCAAGTGTCATTTTAAAGAAGAAGAGTTCTCTTCTAAAGAGTGACAAAGTCGATGCGAAAGGAAAAAATCCTCATGTGGTAACACTTCACATTCCAAAAAAATTTCATGGAGAAGAAACTTTCATATCCCTATTATATTTTATAAGAAGGGAATGGGCCCCTACCAGTAGCCCCTTCCATCATCTTCATGTGTAAGACTTCTAACATGTATTAAAACTAATTATGCTTTTTATATTTATGATTAACAAATATAATTGTTCGACCGTACTTAAAATTCCCACAGATGGGATAAATCCCTCTAAAAGAGGCATCATACTTGAATTCCCCAAGATGGGATAAAGCCCTCTAAAAGAGACATCATACTTATAACTTTCCCAAGTGGGATAAAACCCTCTAAAAGAGGCACCATACTTATAATTCCTCCAGATGGGATAAATGTCACACCCTCAAAATCCACTAACGGAGTTTTACCATCAGAGGGTGTGAACTAACAGGATCGGAATCATTAGTTATAATCAAACCATAAAAACATTTAAGTGAAAATAAGTGCGGAAGCGTAAAAACATAAACCAAGTGTTGCGCCACGCAGGACGACTAAAAAAACCCACATAGTAACAGTTTAAAACAAGTTTGCATAATCAATAATGTTCAAAGTAATGCATGATCCTATACCGCGCGCCCGCCTCGGCTACCTGAGAATAACATACTAAAAGTGTCAACACGAGGTTGGTGAGTTCACAAGTTTATGTAAAATAAAGCGTTTAGCATTTTGCGTTTAGCGTTTTGCGTTACTAGATAGTGTTAAATCAATTATATATCGATAGGTAGCTAGCCTATACAACAAGTATTACTAAGTGTTCGACACCGAAGCTGACTGTTTATCATGTGCCTTGCCTGGTCTATCCCGACCATGGTAATGTGTTAGCCAAAATTACACCCACTCGACCTCCAGTCGAGCTTAGCGTTGGGTGGGGTTTGTCAAACCCAGTAGTACTACTCAACAGTGACTCGCTATTATCCAATACTAAACGGTTCGATGTGTAGGACTTCAGTTGTTTCGTTTGCCACTTAGCCTTTACAAGTGATATATAATCTAATAACAAAATCTAAAAGCGTTTCGGAGTATGTATTCTCCCCCAAGTGAAAAGCGTTTAAAAAGCTTAAAAGGGGAAAGTGAAACTCACTGTTTGCGAAGAATTCCCAAAAACAAGTCACCCAAGTGATGCGCGTCACAGAAAACTCTCACTAGCGTTCTATAACAAAAAAGAGATTTTCTAAGAGTCGGAACTATTATCGAGTCTCTAGACCCGGCACATAATTCCTATGCACAAGATACGTTTCGTGTTTCGTTTGTGACTCGTGTGTGACTTAACAAGCACATTTGTGATACGTTACATGTTGTGAACAACTATCTACGTGTCACGTGTCAATAGTGTACATTCCTAGCAATTATCCCCCGCAAGGGCAATTTGGTCCAAAACATAACAATTATCTAGCAATAAGCACGTTTCATGTATTTTCACAAAGTTCAGCAGTTAGTTTCATCAAGACAGAATTCTACTTGAAAGACTACTCTATTCAACAGATCATAGTATCACAATTAATTCACCAAAAATCGTCACAGAAACATACATGTGTTAGGTTTCCAGAACATATTTTATTGTATTTTTAATCTTCATAGATTTTTCACAATGATCAAAACACTACAGCAAACTCACAACAGTCAAATTCATGCGCAACAGAATGTTATTTGTTATTCCCGTTAAATGAAAAATCTAATTAATACAAGACCAATTGGGTTAGCTTCTTAACTCAACAAGTTAACTTCCAAAAGTGGAACCAACCCATTTGGTCTCGTAGTTCATGAGCTATGCTAATTACAAAACAACTTAACAGCAGGTCTCACAACTCAGATTTGCACTTCAGTTTTGTAAAATCATAAAGATTAACTTTTACTCGTCCAAAAATTAAAACTTGGACTTTATAGAAACTAGACTCAACATAGCACCCTGTAGTGTTAACAACCTCAACCAATTTCCACATTAACAATTAGTTACAGTTGTCTAAACATAACTTACAATCTGTCCAGTACCAGTTTTGATCTTTAATCACATTTAAATCATTTAACCAACCAAAACACCTCCAAATTAGGCGTGGTTGGACTTTCTGAAAACTAGACTCAGAGTACTACCTTGTAGACTCATAATTAGCTCAGTTTGCTTTTATATTCAACAAGTTACACATCGTTCAAGTTTAACAATCACTGCTATCAAAACTCAGCAAGCATAAACAATCATCTAACATGCATCCTAAACATACGACAAAACTCAAAACATGTAATACACATAATTAATCATAGAAATCAGTAGTAACCCTCTAGGGTTTACAAACAATCAATGATTCAATAATCTTTCACCGTTCAAAATCACATATGATCATCAACATCAATAGCTAACACATAATCAATCATCCTCTAGCAACAATCAATCATATAAACACTTAATACATAATTTGCAAAGTTAGGGTTTCATATTTATACCTTAAAAACGCAGAAACACACAAGGGAAACGTGAGAGATGCTTAGAAACGAGTGTAGGATGCTCCGATTATGAAGAACAAGATCAAAACTAGGTGATATGTGTGTGTGTGTTGGCTGCCGATCGCAAGAGAGGGGAGGGGGGGCTGCCGTCGGGTAGAGAGAGAGAGAGGGGAGGGGTTAGGGTTTTATTAATATTATTAATAATAACATGTTACATCTAGGCCCCTCAACTTCTAATAATTACTTTTCTAGCTTAAATTGACTTGTTTGCATCTTGAGTTAATGTTTCATACAATGTTATCACATAACACATAAGTCTAACACATAATTATCACATAATTATTGTTTTGACGTTTTTCGTTTATTCACCAATGGTTTGCGTCAACTCGTTTGCGTTTCGGTGAAATCCCGAAAGACTACACATGTAGTAATTGTCAAGCGTCATTTAAAACCTTATTTTAAATGTAATGAGATGTGCGTTATAGATCCAGTGATCTTAAGTTTGAATTGACGGAGTTTGAGTTAACGGAGTTAACCTGAAATTGACGAGTGTCACAATAAAGCCCTCTTTACGAGGCATATCACTTATAATTCCCCATTTATGGGAAAATGACATCAATGCTTCTTAACAAGTGTGAATGGAAGGCTCGACTGAGGGGCTTGGATCCATATAAAAAATAGCCCAAAAGCCCTCTTTACAAGGTACATCACTTATAATTCTCCATTAATGGGAAAATGACATCAATGCTCCTTAACAAGTGTGAATGGAAGGCCCGGCTGAGGGGCTTGGATCCATATAAAAAAATAGCCCAATCCATGGGCTCAATACTTATGATTTCCCCAGAGGAAAATAGCCCCTTCTAAAAGGCTCAGAATTTACATTCCCCCGAGTGGGATATGGCCCCTAATAGAGGGCTCACGACTTATATATTTCCCAATAAAGGGGACACCACACATATATCCCCCCCCCCCCAAACATTTTTAACTTGATTGTTTATATTAACTGGCAAGACCTTGCAGAGGAAACATATAGAAAGAATTTGAATTCTCATACTTAATGTCAGGGGCTTGATATATTTTCAACAAATATTATCACGCCGAAATTGTTTATATCATCGTTTCTATGTTCAATAATAATAAAACAAGAACATGATCATTGTTAGAGCTTGTTAATTGCCTACTAACAACTTTTTCCAGGTTATTCAGTAAGTAAAAAGAGATTACATACATCCAACATAGTTACCTCAGAAACAAAAGTTAACATTGTCTTGGTTATGTTAAAGAAACTGGCCCTAAAGTCCCTTATCCCAATCATAAATAATTAGCATAAGGGACTGGGGGACTTTAAGATATAGTTCCAGGACTAGGCCCGTTATATGGTGATGAATTTAGAAATGCTTGATCCTTATATCATCCCATGACTTAGCTATCTCAACCTAATTGGGTCCAAATTTGATAAGTTAAAACAGAAAAAGGATCGCGTATTTCTATCGTGGTAGATTTAAATTGTCAAGAGAATCAGGTCAAGGAGAGTTTTGGAAACTAAATATCATCTACCTCAACAAAAAAATAAAAAGAGAACCTCGTCCGAAACTGGCCCAAGGAATGGGTCTAAACGGAATAAAAGGAATGAGCATATCATGTATGCGATAAGAAAGATGGCCAGGACCACATTAGTCTCTTGTGCTTAACATAAAGTATAAGGACTAGGGATCTTGTAAAGAATTCTATGAAAATGGGTCTCCATCCCATGATAGAGACCAAGTCAGGAAAGCCCAGGAGAAACCAAGATACTTGGAGAGTACTAGATACTCAAACCAAACATCCTACCAACCAGATAATAAGAAGATAGGAAATGTAAATATGAAAGTGGGAAAAGGAAGCCAATAGTTAAGAGAAAAGAAGACGATTCGAAAGACATCATGACATATTGGGGGAAGCAGGCGAGGCATTTTCATAAATGTTGTCGGTTCAAGTGTGGACCAGTAATGGGCTGAAAAGATAAAATGAGATTAGATAATATAAAACAAAGAAAGGTAAGGATGAGTCGGGGCGGGGCTTAGTCCATTACCTTTATCATTAGTTATAAGGATAATAAACGGGGAAGACTTGATGAGGTTACCTTTGAAATGGGTTCTCCAAATGATAAGATAAATAGGTCCAGTAGCAAACACGAGCTCAAATTAAGGGTGGCTAAAGTAAGGAAGCCTAAAAGAGAATATTTAAAAGACCTCCCAAAGAAAATAAATGAAATAAAAGGTTCTTGGGGGAGGGGGGGGGGTTAAGGACTTATCATATTGATCTGAATAAGTTAGTTGAATCAACCCAAAGGAAAGGGTTAGAACAACACATGTGACATGCCACGTTGTTGGAATGAATGAAGCCTAAGTTAAAGAGAACAATGGCCCAGGAGAAAGCTCCTAGTCAATCAACAGTACGGAATAGTTCTATGGATATTCTTTTTATATCAAAGATGCCCCCATGGCTTTATAAAAAGTGAGGATCTTCTATTTGTACTCACTCATTCCCACATGTAAGAATAAATACTCACAACCATTTAGTCGATCGGAATTTAAGGTGGATCACACAAGAGGTCGAATAGAGACTTGTTTTGAGTCTATTATACTCGTCATAAATAACGAGCATAATGGACTGGGGAGACTTGAAGGGCCTACCTGAGAATTGGGCTCTTTAAGCTGGATCACAACCCATGTAAGTGAAGAACATGATACCTAGCCCAAGAAAAGAGGCCCAAGGACAAAGGGTATAATAAAATAAAAGACCAAGTCAAAGGGGTCAAAGTTACTATGAACATGACTTGGGGGAGGACCCAAGGCACGCATGCTCCTGGAGGCGAGACAATATCCATCGAATAAAAGGAGGCCAGCTACAACCCCAGTAGAAAAGAGATAGGTCCAAAGTGAAAATAAGAAGAGGAGAAAGAGGGGGGACATGCCTGCATTAAGTCTATTACTTTTGTCATAAATAACAAAAATAATATAATGGGGGACTTGAAGAGGATACCCCAGAGTTGGCCCAACAAAGCCCAAGACAGAGACCATCCTGAGGAGGCCCAGAGCATATTCAGACAAAAGACTGAGTCAACGACAAACCCAGACTGGAGGATTGAAGAGGGGGCCCAGACCTGAAACATATGCTCTCTGAGGAAACCAAGAGATGTCCAGCGGATAATAGTGAGCTCCCAGCCAAAGTCAGAAGGAAGAAAAGACCGTTGGATAATAGGCTAAACCTTAGTTGTAATGGTCCAGGGAAAGATTCCCAGGGACCCTATAAATGTACACACTCCCTTTTGTAACACTCATGCACTTATGAATAAAAACATTACACTCTCTTTTACTTATCGTCATCTCACACTGGAGATCATCAAGAACAACCTCACACACCAACACACAACACTTGAACTCTCAGAGTCAAATAGTGGTTTCACTTGGGGTTTCTACATTCAACTATGAACCTTCAATAATAAAAAATGGCCATTCTTATCTCCTCACTAAAACCCATCATCGAACTCTCACACAATCATGTCCAGTTCAATTAGGGTTTCAACATGCTGTTTTAATCTGAATATCAAATATCATAGTACCTGGAAATGAGTGTTTCAAAAGTAATCTTTACTGTAACATGAAAATTATATGATCATCTTTAAATATGGAAACGTGTTCTAATAAGAATACTAATAGAGCGCCCAATACAAAGTGATTTTCGGCTAAAGAGCGTTAGAAGTAATCGGTGTCTTTGTTCAAATAAACTTAATGACTAATTGAAAGTAAACGACATTCAGAGAGGAAAAAAAAACAGAGAATTTGCCCTTGTTGATATTTTTAGGTAAATACTAGTTTATATTTTTTATGAACGGCGAATTAGTGTCATATGAAAAAAGACTTGAACCCAAGACTTCCATCCCTTTACTTTTTTAAAGGCTTTGCCTTTACCAATAAGCAACCAACCCCATTGCCCATTAAATACTAGTTATAGTTACACCAATATTATCAAATTCAGATACATTTATATACTTCATTAATAAATTTTTTAAGGATATTACGAAAAAAAAGGAGAATATAGTGATGAGTTTAATAGGTTTAGTTGGGTGGCCGTTTAAACAATCACATAGATAAAGCAATAACTACTAAACTCTGATAATTAATTATTTAAATTTATTCATGCTAATTCTTTGAACTAAACACCAACTATGAAACTATTGACTATTTCACCTATACATAGGGATAGTTCAATTTATTAAGGACCATCAAATGTATATAAGTTTTGACCAATTTCACCAACACCAAAGTTATAGGTAACTTATTCAAGGGTGCTGAGACTGCCTGCATCACTTCAGGGTAATTCTTATTACAAACAGTCTAGTCAGCATGCCACATCAGCTTTCCATTCATTTTTTCACACACACTTTTTACCTACAACAATAACATATTCATTATTCCCACAAATAACCTCATAATTTCCACATCACCAACATTGCGGACCCACCAACCACCATCCTTCACCATCCTTAAGGAAGGATCTTCAAGGATGGATGGCCCTCCACAATAAATGTCTTTTTCATCCTTCTAACAAATCTCTTTCACATAAGCCATGGATGGTCTTGATGTGGAAGATCTCAGACCTTATTGGATACAGAAAATGATGAGATATACATTTAACGTTATTTTAATTCTTAGAGATGTGCCATCATGCATATTTGCAGGGGGATCCTAATTCCTTGAACCATTTTGGATGCAGCATGCCGCTAATAGTGCAGTCGTCATACCGGGATGGCACCATATGAGTTACTGATTCGACGACAACACTATGATGCCAACTGAGCATAAATATTACATTCACAAGCTGCATTCCATTGTCGGGAATGCAGTCACCGAAGGACGATACATGGTCTTTGGTGTTGGGGCATCCCAACTCCTAAGTGCAGTAGTTTATGCTCTTTCCTCAGAAAACTCTTATTCGCCATCCAATGTCCTCGCTTCCATACCGTTCTATCCGGTAACAAGTTTTAATTACGATACTTTAATATCTCTACTATAGTTATTGTAATTACTATTGTTGGTCTATAGATGTATGAGGGTCAGACTGTGTTTTTCAACGCGGAGACTTTTATGTTTAAAGGAGACACAAACTCATGCAAGCTAATAATTCAACAAATGATATGAATGTAGTTGAATTTGTAACCTCACCAAACAATCCAGACGGGGAGTTGAAGAAACCGGTCCTTGGAGGGAAGACGATTACGATCATGCCTACTTTTGGCCACATTTTACATCTATCCCAGGCCCTTCAGATCATGATCTCATGATTTTTACTCTTTCTAAGCTCACAGGCCATGCCGGTACACGTTTTGGGTATGTGTGTTTATATTCGTCATTTGGTACATGCATGGATTTATATATAGGGACGCATTCACTGTAGAAATAGTTTTAATAAAAGTGATATGAAGTTGTATAAATTGTAAGATTAAATATGTAATTATATATACTTATATATGGTCATTATAATCATTTATATTATAATAGATCAAAATATTAGTTATACCTTATTATATATTAGTTTGGTAATTGTTGATGAGTCATATTACCCTTACTAGCTAATAAAAGGTTTCCTCTTGGGTGTATATAAAGGGAGATAAATATTAACATCAAAACCTAATCACACACATAACAATTTTGTGTGCCTCCTCTCTCCTAAACCGGGTTCCTCTCAAGAACCCTAACACCATCCTTAACTATACATCCTAAAGGGGAACTCGATCAAGATGACAAACATGTCGACTACATCATACCCTGCAGCGGTTACTACTCTCTCTGCTGTAACAAGTTCATAAGTTAAATATTTATCATGTTTTCTATTACTTACATGAGAAACTAATCAACATGTGGTATTAGAGCTTCACTATAGAAACAGTTTTAATAAAAGCAATATGAAGTTGTATAAATACCTTCTTTAACCATAATATATAAAGATGTTGGTGCCTTAATTAGCGGGTTATCTACTATTGAATCAACACATACGTGTGTTTATTATAGATGGGTGATTACCAAGATAAAGATGTATATGAGAAGGTTTCAAAATACATCATGGTGGCTGATTCGGGGATCTCAAAGGATACTCAACTGAGAGTTTTGAAGCTGCTAAAAGTAGCAATTGAAGAAGATGGGAAACCGCTTTTCGAATTTGTTTATAACAAAATGAAGGAGCGTTGGGATATTGACTTCAGTCTTATCAAAGTCAACTAGATTTTCACTTAAAAGAAGACATCCTTTGCACTGCAATTTCTTCAACGAAACTAGACTACCATCTCCAGGTTAATGTATTTCATGTTTATCTAACGATAATAGTTCATGTTACTTTTAAACCGTTAAATATTTTAAAAGTTCTTATTAATTTATACTAATATTATATCAAGTAACTTGTAATTTCTGGTTATATGTGTTAATTAACTACAACTTATGCATGGGTAAAATGTGAAAGAGAAGAAGATGAAGATTGTGGTGCAGTGCTAAAAGCCAGAAACATCAAAGGTCTTAGTGGAAGCACATTTACAGAAAAAGATCATTATACGAGACTTAGTCTCATCAAGAGCCAAGATGACTTTGAGCTGCTTATGCAACGGCTCACTGAGCTAGTGTCTACTGAAAATGGCAGCATCAGGTCCGTCTGGACAATATGAAGAGTTCAAATGAATCATGTATACAATGATGATCATATTTATAAGCCTTTTGCACAATAAAAGTTTGTTGGATAATTGTTCAGGCAATCCTAATCTAGTTGCCTGCTTGTATGTAACATGTGTCTGAAAGAAAAAAAAAAGATTGTTCTTCATACGGATATAAAAAATTTGATGTTGATATAGAAAAAAAGTATATTTTTACTTGTGCAATTTGCAACATTGTAAGCATTCACAATATGGATGAATATATGAATTCTTATTACTCATTTTAATTTAGTTAAGTTTTTTTATGTAATTTAATTAAGTTTTAGTAATTTACTCATTTTTATTTTGAGAATGTACGATTCTGATTATACATTAGATTTAGTCTTTGATAGGAATATGGTTAAGTCTAGATCTACTTTACTCTGTGTAGTGTGTGTGTTGAGAGGAGATTTAGATTTGGGTAGAGTAACGGTATGAAATGTGACAAAATAAAAACTGTTATAGATAATGAATAATTACATAGTATATATAGACGACGAGCTCATTCTTTATACAGGCCTAACGAATGAGCCTCTCATTCGTTTTATCATTCGTTAACATCCCTTAACGAATGAGCCCTATACGTTAACTATCATTCGTTAAATATCAAATAACGAATGAGGAGAAAAACTAAGCGGGTCATTCATTATTAGCTACTCTAACGAATAAGCCTTACATTAAAAGACTAATATACCCCTATACATTATCTATTCCCAATACATTAAAAAAGACCGAGACGTAAAAAGGTGCACTAATAAACTCCCCTCGTCTCGAGCTCTTTGTTGTCTCCATTTCTTGAACCTTCTAGTCTTCCAGTCAGCACAACTATGAATCTCAAACGCATAGCATACTCGAACAACCCTTTGGAATTGCATAGCTTGCTCGTTGTCTTTAATGTTCGCCCAACTAATCCAATTCTTGTATAACACTTCTTTGTCGGATTCAGTTAGGTTGATTAGCCACATAGGATCAATAACTCTTATAAACTCGGTCTTCAAACCCGATCCCAATACTATTAGTACATCGTTTTCCGTCTCGGTATTTTTTTGGTATTAGATAATGTATATGGGTATTTTGGTAATTAATTTAAAGGTTCATTTGTTAGAGTAGCTAATAACGAATGAGACTAGTGTGTCTTTCGTCCTCATTCGCTTGGGGATGTTAACGAATGAGGTTAACACATGAAGCCATTCGTTAAGACAACGAATGATAATTAACGTATGACAATGAATGATGATCATCGTTAGGGATTTTCTAAAGAATGAGCTCATTTTTTATATATGCCCTGTAAATTATCTAAGTTAATAATAATTCTTATTTAATCACTCCAGATCTCGTTACTATGCCCAAATTTCCTCTCAATACACACAGTTACACTCACTAAAGTAAATCAACCTAATCGTATTCATATCAATAGACTAGTTCTAAAGTATAATCATAATCATGCATTCTAAAGTGGTATCAGAGCTTGCATGTAATTGATTACATTTAGATTTCTAATTCGAGTCGAGTTTTGATCATTAGTCGTAACTAAGTGATCGAGTTTTGATAATCAGACTGTTTGTAATGTATAAATCGATCAATTGAAGGACTGAAACATGTTAATTGAAGCTGAATTTGACTTAGGATTGTTAGCGATGATGAGTTGATCATCTGCTATCATTTAATTGTTTTCATTTAGCCTAAATCATTAATTTCAGTTTGCATGGGAAAGTATTCAAAGTATTCATTAAGACATGAAGTCATTCGTTAAGACAACGAATGATAATTAACGTATGACAACGAATGATGATCATTCGTTAGGGATTGTCTAACGAATGAGCTCATTTTTTATATATTCCCCGTAATTATCTAAGTTAATAATAATTCTTATTTAATCACTCCAGATCTCGTTACTATGCCCAAATTTCCTCTCAATACACATAGTTACACTCACTAAAGTAAATCAACCTAATCGTATTCATATCAGTAGACTAGTTCTAAAGTATAATCATAATCATGCATTCTAAAGTGGTATCAGAGCTTGCGTGTAATTGATTACATTTAGATTTCTAATTCGAGTCGAGTTTTGATCATTAGTTGTAACTAAGTGATCGAGTTTTGATAATCAGACTGTTTGTAATGTATAAATCGATCAATTGAAGGACTGAAACATGTTAATTGAAGCTGAATTTGACTTAGGATTGTTAGCGATGATGAGTTGATCATATGTTATCATTTAATTGTTTTCATTTGGCCTAAATCATTAATTTCAGTTTGCATGGGAAAGTATTCAAAGTATTAACGTATTTTAACTTTGTTGTGTCAAAATTGGATAGAATTGAAGTGATTGAGGTGTTCGGATTAGTTCGGATTGGTTCAGAATGTGTTTGTGAGTGATTTGGTGTGATATAGTAGAGTTTTGGACGAGTTTGGATAGGTTTGGATTAGTCTGGATAAGTTTGGATCTGGAAAATGATGAAGATGATGAATGCTCATTCGTTGTTTTCTTGAGCTCGTTCGTTATTTTTTATTACGTTTTGTGAGGCCAAAGCATAAAAGTTTTCCATGATCTTAATATTTTGAAAGTTCTAGGATGAAAAGTGTCAATATAAGAAACCGAGGTAACAAATGAGAAACTTGAGTAACGAATGAATAATATGAATGAAGTATAACGAATGTGATTTTTGATTAACGAATAAAGGACACAAATGTCATTATTCAAACGCATGAAAAATAACATATGAGAATGTAACGGGTGAGGTGTATCAATGAACGAATAGGGTAACGAATGTGGAAATTTAACGTATGAGTGAACAGTGTAACAAATGGGTGAATAACCGAGCGAATGGGTTGTTATGAGTTCAATTGGAATGAATGTGAATCTTAAACGTATTGAATCAAACGCATATCTTGTCACACCCCAACCTACGGCGGAAATTCCGGGGCGTGAGTTGATTACTCACATCTCTTAAGGTACTATCATGCAATATTAAAAGAGACAATATCTATTAAGTTTAATTAAATAATCAAGTACATCAAAGTAGACGAATTACATAACTTAGAAATAATGCATGTAAAACAAAATCCAACATCTACTTCTTGTATCTTCTTCTCTAACATGCAATCCTAAAATTCTTCAACAAATCTTGCTAATCATATTATACGGTAACCTGCATATGCGTTAAAAATACAATAATTTTGTCAACACTAGGTTAAGTGAGTAAAACACCAGATTTAAGAAACTATAATAATAATAATATAAAAGAGCAAACTGTGTCAAGTGAGATAAGCAATTTAACCAATAAGCAAGTAATAATGTTGTCTGTAAGCTTGATGCCAGTTGAACTGAACGAAGGCTAACACGACGGACGTATGATCATACTAGTCTGGGAATGTGTTGGACCTCTTCGACATGTATTCAAGTAAATCATATAAGCATACAACACGTTAGGCATAAATTGTTAAACACATAAGACTAACAGTTGCAAGTTTGAGTATTAAATAATAGTAAAATATCTACGAACGCATGTGTCCCCAAAAACGGTATAAAATAAGTAAAAAGAGGGGATTGGGATACTCACTTTAGCAATTAAACAAAGCGGGAAAGAATACGACAAGAACCGATAAATCACGCTCTTCGGGAATTACCGACGAGAATCCTAAGTAATAATAATTGCGAAATAAAATACAGATTGAATAAAGAATCTAAAAATAGAGGTCCGGGTTTTGATGATCGAGTGTAATCTTACAAAATCTATCTATTAGTTTAATTTATTACTAATTCTGTTAATTTGGATCATTACCATTAATTAAAAAAATTTGGTCGGTTTTTGTGTTTCGTTACCCCTAAAAACAGCCCAACTAATTTAATACTTAAACCCAACGAAAGCCCACTTAAATTATAAAGACCGAACAAAAAAACCTAATAACCCAAATAATCCTTTTAAGTTTAACAATAAAAAAACCCGGATACCACACCCCACCAGTTCACCACGCCTACCGCCACCTGTCGCCACTTGCCACCTCCTGACCTCACTCTGCCCCTCCACCTCCGACCTCTCCATCTTTCCGGTAAGATATCTTGTATTTAGGGATTTATGGTTGTGTTTTTATTGAATATATTTGGGATTTATGGTTTATGTTTAAATTGGAATTTATTTGGTATTTAGGGTTGTGTTTAAATTGGAATAAATTAGGGATTTAGCCTTTAGTTTTATATGTAAATTGGAATTGATATTAGGTTTTTGGTTCAAATCTTGTTTAGGGAACTTTGAAGCTAAGTAAACAAATGATTAGGTATTTAGGGTTAGTTTTATGTGTAAATTGAAGATGGTTCAAATTAGCAACATTTTTAAACGTCAAAGAAAAGAAAATGATGACATTGGATCATCATCAAGTTTAATATATTCCAACTTCAAGTTTAAACATGGTTGATATTGTATGAAATATGGAAAACAAAAATTCGTTAACATTGTTTGAAATATGGAAAACAAAAATTATATTTGTTTCGTTAACATTGTCTGAAAAATGAAAAAAAAATTAAGCGCTATCTTTATGTTTTAAGTCTAGATCGGCCACTGGCTTGTGTCATATGTAAAGCAAGAAAAATTAAACTTTATGGGGGTTGTTGTGGTTGGAATTTATTTATTTGTTTATTTGGGCATGTATTATTATTCTTTCAAAATATTTAGTAACATGATAGTTTTTTTAATATATTGTTATAAAATATATATTTAAGAAGGTGAAGATACAAAGATGGTGCCTAAATGAAGTTTTTCATGGTGACCATTAGATGGATCTTGAAGCTAGTGGAGTTTGGTGTAAGTTCAAGTTTATATATATATCTTTTATGATCTAATGACTTAAATTGGTGATTTTGTGTTGGCTCACAAAATTACTATAATGGTTAGGCATTCAGATTATTTGCTTGTTTGGTTGTGTTTTATTTTGTGTTAACAAACTAAAGAATAATAACAAACTTGGTAAAAGTAAATAAAGGCTTTTTGATAAAAAGAGATTTTATAAAAGGCTTGTGACACAAAGTAATATTTAAACATGTAATAATAGAGTATTTAGTAAAATTGGTGCATTGTTAAAACTCTAGAGATACACACGTATATATACGTAGAATATTAAAAAATGAATTATTTCATAAAATAGTAACCAACTTTGAAATTTGTTTCAATCAGGTCACTGATAAAAACTTTTATTCCAATTAGGTCATTGAACTTTCATTTTTGTTCCAATCCTAGATATTTTACCTGGATAGCAGGTAATCTAGGTTTTTTTTTTAATTTTTCAATGTTTTTACTTTGAATAATAACTTTTAAAGGTTGCGAAAATTAGTAAAAATGCGAAATATAATTTAAAATTTTCGAAAATTTGAAAAAAAAAAAGTTTTTAAAAATTGCAATAAATTGCAAAAATTGAAAAAAAAATGCAAAAATGTTCAAATATTTTTTTGAAAAATTGCAATAAATTACAATCGTTTTAGTTATATTGTTAGTGGGTTGGGTCGAAACGGGTCATGAGTCGGAATGAGTTAGGGTCGAAACGAGTCACTTAAAAAAAGAGTTGTTTTGGTTCGGGTCGGAACGGGTTAAGGTCAACAGGTTCGGGTTTGAACGGGTCAAGGTCGGAACGGGTCAAAACGGGTTTCGGGTCAGTTTTTTTTTAACCAAGGAATCAGCGCGTTTTCAACACGTTACAACTCGTTTTAACAGCAAAAGCTCGTTTAAGCGCTTTTTTCAGTTCGTTTCAGCACTTAACAGCTCGTTTAAGCGATTTTTCAGTTAAGTTCAGTACCTAACAGCTCGTTTAAGCGATTTTTCAGTTCGTTTCAGCACGTAACAGCTCGTTTAACCGATTTTTCAGTTCGTTTTAGCACGTAACGGCTCGTTTAAGCGGTTTTTCAGTTCGTTTCAGCAACTAACAGCTCGTTTAAGCGATTTTCAGCTCGTTTCAGCACCTAACAGCTCGTTTAAGCGGTTTTTCAGCTCTTTTCAGCACCTAACAGCTCGTTTAAGCTGTTTTTCAGCTCATTTCAGCACCTACAGCTCGTTTAAGCGGTTTTTCAGCTCGTTTCATCACCTAACAAATCGTTTAAGCAGTTTTTCAGCTCGTTTCAACACCTAACAGCTCGTTTAAGTGATTTTTCAGTTCATTTCAGCACCTAACAGCTCGTTGAAGCGATTTTTCAGTTTGTTTCAACACTTAACAGCTCGTTTAAATGATTTTTCAGTTCGTTTCAGCATTTAACAGCTCGTTTAAGCGATTTTATAGTTCATTTCAACATTTAACAGCTTGTTTCAGCACGTTTTGGTTGTTTTGAGCCGAACCAAAACAACCCATTTTGGTCAACACATGCTGAAACAAGCTGTTAAGTGCTGAAACGAACTGAAAAATTCATTAAACGAGCTGTTAGGTGCTGAAATGAACTGAAAAATCGCTTAAACGAGCTGTTAGGCGCTGAAACAAACTGAAAAATCGCTTTAAACAAGCTGTTAGGCGCTGAAACAAACTGAAAAATCGCTTAAACGAGCTGTTAGGCGCTGAAACGAACTGAAAAAATCGCTTAAACGAGCTGTTAGGTGCTGAAACGAACTAAAAAATCGCTTAAACGAACTGTTAGGTGCTGAAACGAACTGAAAAAATCGCTTAAACGAGCTGATAAGTGCTGAAACGAGCTGAAAAATCTTTTAAAACGAGCTGTTAGGTGCTTAATTGAACTGAAAAATCACATAAACGAGCTGTTAAGTGCTGAAACGAACTGAAAAAATCGCTTAAACGAGCTTATGATGTTAAAACGAGCTGTAACGTGTTGAAAACACGCTGATTCATTGGTTAAAAAAAACCGACCTGAAACCCATTTTGACCCGTTCCGACCTTGATCCGTTCTAACCCGAACCTTTTAACCCTACCCGTTCCGACCTGAACCAAAACAACCATTTTTTTAAGTGACCCGTTTTGAACCTAACCCGTTTCGACTCATGACCCGTTTCAACCCAACCCATTAACAATATAATTAAAATGATTGTAATTTATTGCAATTTTCCAAAAAAATATTTGAAAATTTTTGCATTTTTTTTAATTTTTTAATTTATTGCAATTTTCCGAACTGTTTTTGCAAATTTTTGGAATTTTAACTTATATTTTGCATTTTTACTAATTTTCGCAACCTTTAAGTTATTATTTAAAGTAAAAATATTGAAAAAAAATATAAAAAAAAAACCTAGACTACCTGCTATTTAGGTAAAATATCTATGATTGAAACAAAAATAAAAGTTCAATGACCTGATTGAAACAAAAGTTTTTATCAGTGACCTGATTGGAACAACTTTCAAAGTTGGTTACTATTTTATGGAGTAATCCCAAAAATCATCACATAATTTTAAGTATAGAGGCAAGTAAATAAAAACGCAGTGCTATATCGCTACATAAAACGTTTTGTAAAATTCACTTATATTTAAAGCTTTATATAAATCTTCCTCCTTTTTACAAAAATATAAGAATATGCCACCCTAAGTAAGACGCTTATGCATTATCGGATTTTTTCGTGGAGAGTTGCCTTTGGCCATTCACCTTAAATCTTTATGACGATGTTAGGTGGTTTGTCACAGCCCATGTGATAAGTGCTCAGGCCAAGCACGTTGGTTGGGTGGAAAACATACGCTTTGAAGCAGGACATCGTACCTTGTGAAAAGTGCTCAACCAATCACAAGGGGAAGGTCGGCATAAACGGGATTAAACGTGCCAATATTAACAAAGTAATGTTAATGAATCCCAATGGATCTAAGATTTGCAAGGAGGAAATTGTTTTTTTTTCAAACCAACCAATCAACTTAAATTCTTATGGTAAGAGCTCATGCCAAGCATAAGAAGTTAAGGGTGATGTGTATCTTAGCCTTTTAAATAATTAATTAGTTAAGGTTTTAAAAATAAATCATAAGAGTTCTCTATTATTAAGAGTTCTAAAGTACTAAATCTTAAAATTTTATCTTGTAGATGACAACTACAGCGATTACCAACACTTCGTCCACGTTGCCATTTAGTCTATGCTCCATTCTAGACTGAAACAAACTTAATGGCACAAATTTCATGAATTGGTACCGCAATCTTCGGAGTGTGTTAACCAATATTGAGAAATTATATGTTCTTAAGGGACCTGTTCTCGAGGTACGAGTAGGCAGCACAACTAAGGCTGTGAAAGACGCATGGTACAGGCATTCGAAATATGCTCAAGTTGTACAATGTCTTATGCTTGCATGCATGGAACCAAATCTACAACATGAGTTGGTAACCAAGAAAGCCTACGACATCATTAAGCAGTTCAAGTTGATATTCGAGGAGCAAGAAAGAAAAGAGATATATGGCATTAATGTGCTAAAAGTAGTTATAAAATTGTTAACTAAATTAACAAAATTTAACAGTAGACACTAAGTAATACTCTAGATTCTCTAAAACTCGACTAAACTACTAACCGGAAAGTGAACCAATTGACTCCAGTAAAGCTAAATAAGTCCGGATATCGAATTCACGAGACTCTTTAAGTTATGTAAATTAACTACTTAGACTCGAAAAATCAACACGGTTATTTATTTTTAAATTTGTTTAAGGTGGTTATAAATTATAAATATTAAACTAATAAATTAATCTAATTTAGAAAAAACAAGTAACAAAACACAAGACAATTTAATTTGACTGATCAGATGATGATGAAAAACCACCTAGGCTTAAATCCCCTAAGTTGCAGTTATCAATTAATTGGAAAAAACTAGTTATGAAACTGAGATAATAAAATAGATACTTATAAGAAAACCCAAACAAGACCCCTGAATCTTCTCAAGAAGACACCTATGAGTTTCTAATAAGTTTTCAGACACACTAGTTTTATATATTAAACTCCCTTATGGTTATTTAATCAATTATAAACGAGTACCTTTATAATGAAATCCTACCTTACATGGCGGAAATCAAATGTGGTTTAATAAACTCAATTGACTTGATAGACAATGTTAACCAATCAAACCTAGATGGACTCCTTACGAAGAACTAAATCTAGCAATCTTAATCAACAAAGATCTAACAAATAACCTATCACTTTACAGCTCTTTATGTTAGCATCACACGTTTATTCGTTTGATTAACAATATTGTTCCTATGATCTTATTGCAAATCAATCATAAACTAGTCAAGAACACACAGTAAATAACCTAACATAATCCTATTAAATGACAGACAATCACCAAGGATAATGTGGAACAATAAAACTCATCAATCAAAACCAAACACGCATATGCAATAATTAAATGAAATCAAACCATTAACCATAACGAAAAGCATATTCCAAATAAAATCAAACATTAACAAAGGTTTATCGATAGTCTAGGCAGTCTATAGCGTTTAGCCTAGCATCGGAAAATCAAACAAAATAGTAATGAAGGAAAACATGGTGAAAATAATAAAATCTAAAGATTAAAGGTGATAAAACCCGTAGTCTTCAATCACGATCGAATAGCACTTCACACGATGATTCATTAACTTAAAAACTGCCAAATAATGTCATCCTAAGCTCCAAGAAACTCCAAATTCGGTTGGAAATCGTAGATTATTCTTCAGGTTGAGGTTAATGGTGTTTATATAGTAAAACAGGGCCTTAAACCAGATTAAACGAGCAAACTTTATGGAAAAATACCCTCTAGGTGCCGCATGACAAAGACGGCTACGCTGGCCGCGCGACGCGACGTACTCTAAAGAGCCGGCTTCGGCCGGTCCGACCGACTATGTATCTGGTTCCTTTATGATTCATTCCAGCTTCTCGGTAACCTAATTTTGACTCGTTTTTCGCCTTTTTCAACCACGTTCAACTTCCGGAACCTACAAAGCACAAATATGTTAGTAGTATACAAATCTTAACTAAAACATGTCACGCCGCCATCTTAGGCCTGGGCGTATGACCAACAGTTGGTACCACATTTGTAAATAAATCAGAGTTAATGGTGTAAAGCGGAAGTCTTTTATAAAATGTGGATTTAATATAATATTTACATTAACAAAAGACGGGATTTTAAAAGTTCCTGTTTAGTGTTTACAAAACATTTACTTGTTTAATTACAAATCACCACTTTATATATATATTGTTTTTAACAAAATATCCGTCGGATATCTTGAGCACTGTCTTTCCAAACTCTAATCTTGATCACCTGCAAAAATGTTTAGAAAATACGTCAGCAACGAATGATGGTGAATATGTTGATGCTAAAATATTTTCTTTTACCTTCTTAACACTCGAGACTACGTAGGTCTCGGCCCATCGTGGCTTAGGAATAACAAAGTTATAAAACAATACAATTATAAACTCAAGTCTTTACACTAAATACCCCAGCAAACACTGCAACGTTCGCCTTAGTTAAGTACCTACTCGTATACACAAGGTGATGCTCTCCGTAGGACAGCGTCATTGTGACCAGGTGTGGTGTGCCCACCACATATGTAAGGATTCAAACAAAGGTACACGATAGCCTGAGGGCTAGTGCTAATACCTTTGTTTATAAATGTTTTAAAGACATGTAGTCTCATGTAAACCTTTTCATTTAACATGTTTGACTCGTTTTAAAAAACAAGTTTGTAAAGTTGGGGCGTATTCACCTTTTTGATTTGGATCAGCTTCAATACACCGTCCCGTTGCTATCTCGCACCTATAGTACGAGTATAACCTTTTGTTAGTCGGATATACAATCCGGCTTAAGACCTTTAGTCTTTTATAATCTTTACCTCGATGAACCTTTAGCTCATATCACATTTTATTTACTTTAAAACCTTTAGTTAAAAAGTATTCTTTTATAAGACAACCTTTAGTTAAATCTTATTTTCTTTAAACCCCCTACGTTTCTTCTTCTCTAAGAAACGTATTTCTTTTCTTTTCTTTATTATTTAAAATTTTTTATTATTACTTAAATAATATTCTATAACAAAAAATCATATATATAATCACACATATATATATATTTATATAGATATACATATCTCTTTCTTTTCTTTGTTATATATTTCTTTTATTTTATCGAGGTATCGAGTATAACCTCGACTTAGGGTTTTAATCCATTATAATATTATTTTATTCGGACATTATACCTACCTTTGTTGGCTTATGAAAACCTACTAAATCGAGCAGCACTTCAACGCCGCTTTGCCTTCTTTTTCTTCTTGATCACACACCTTTCCTTTGACACTTCTTTCTTGGCACGCAACACGAGGTATCAATACTTCTCTAACTTTGCAAACTTCACGAGGTGATTCGTCGGGATGTCCAGATGGTATCTCCTTCTTGATTGGAACGTCGGTGGTAAGTGGCACGGATATCGACGAACAGGCAGGAAATGGAGTAGTATGGACACGCTTTTCGAGGTGGATCGAGGGTATGATGCTTAAGTTCTAGAGAGATGTTAGAGATATGTATGTGAGATTTGAGGTTTGAAATGGCTGAACCCGTAACTTGCTATTTATAGGCAAATCAGGGGAGGCATGGTGATACACGATGGCCTCCTTGGCTAGCCCGTCGCGTATCGCGATGTAGCCTTGCGCAGTCACCATATAGACCTGTCATGTGGCGTCACGTGGCAGGAGTTGTGTCACGTGGCAACACATGGCGGACATGCTGGCATGTGGTGACACGTGGCGGACGTTGTGCCACGTGTGGACAATGTGGCACGCCACGTGCTTTGTTTGTCAGACAACCCATCGTGATACGCGATGGGTTTCTCTTTTGATCCATCGCGTAACGCGATGGGTCAGGAAACCAGAATTTTTATTTTAATCCCTAAGGTTTAGAATTTTGACATTTTTGGTCCCTTGACTTTAGAAACTTTGGTATTTTGAACTCAAAATTTTCACGATGTTACATCTTCCCCACCTTGAAATAAATCTCGTCCTCGAGATTGCTTCTTTAGAACAAGTGGGGGTATTTCTTCTTCATTTCAGATTCGAGTTCCCAAATGTACTCGGGGCCTCTTCGCGAGTCCCAATTTACTTTCATGATTTTCAATGTTCGCCTTTTCAATTCTCTGTCTTTGTATCCTCAATTTGAATTGGTTTTTCAATAAATTTTAAGTTCTCGTTAATTTCTACGTCTTTTAGTGGCATAGACAAAGATTCGTCAGCTAGACACTCACGCAGATTAGAGACGTGGAGTACATTGTGTATCCCTTGCATTTCCTCGGGTAGTCTCAATCGGTATGCAACAGCACCAATTCGTTCAAGTACCTCGAAGGGTCCAATTACGAATCGAGTACTTAACTTTCCTTTCTTTCCGAAGAGAACTACTCCTTTCCACGGCGAGACTTTCAAAAGAACTTTTTCACCAACATTGAAGTCTAACGGCTTTCGACGGACATTGGCGTAACTCTTTTGGCAATCATGTGCCGTCTTAAGTCGTTCGCGGATTTGTAGAACTTTGTCGGTGGTTTCTTGGACTATCTCGGGTCCAGATAATTGATTATCTACGGTTTCAAACCAGCACACGGGCGTTCTACATTTAAGACCATATAACGCCTCGAATGGTGCGGCTTGAATAACTATTGTTGTGCGAGAATCCATTAGGGGTAAGTGGTTATCCCAACTGCCACCTAAGTCAATCACACAAGCGCGGAGCATATCTTCCAACGTTGAATTGCCCTTTCGTTTTGCCTATCAGTTTGTGGATGATAGGTGGTGCTAAGGTTTAACTTTGTACCTAACGCTTGTTGGAAGCTTTTCCAAAAGTGAGACGTAAAACGACTGTCTCGATAAGAGATTATAGACTACGGTACTCCATGCAAAGCAACAATGTTGTTCACATAGATACGCGCTAATCTATCCATCATGTATGATTCATTGATGGGTATAAAGTGTGCGAATTTTGTTAGGCTATCCACAATGACCCAAATAGCATTATGCTGTCGAGTCGTCTTCGGTAGTTTAGTGATGAAATCCATGGTTATTAACTCCCAGTTTCAAACAGGAAGTTTGGGTTGCTGAAGCAATCCCGATGGCTTTTGGTGTTCAGCCTTGACTTTCAAACAAGTTAGACATTTCACAACATGCGAGGCGATGTTCTTTTTCATCCCATTCCATCAGTAGTTTGGTTTAAGATTTTGGTGCATTTTGTCACTACCGGGGTGCATCATGTACTTGGACTTGTGAGCTTCATTCATTATTTTCTCACGCAAGTCCCCAACGATCGGTACCCAAATCCAGTTTCCCATTCTAAGTATACCATCGTCACCCTTAACTAGCGAGTCAATGGTGTCGTTACGTTTTTCGTCAGAGATCTTGTTTTCATTGATCGCTTGGAATTGAGCGGATATGATTTGTTCGATGAGATCGATTTGGAGTTCTAACCTTAAAGCTCGGACTCTTCTCGGTTTCTCATGTGCCTTACGACTTAAGGCATCGGCCACAACATTGGCTTTTCCTTCGTGACAGACGACTTCGCAGTCGTAGTCATTTAGAGTTTCCATCCAGCGTCGTTGACACATGTTAAGCTCTTTTTGCTCGAATATGTGTTTTAAACTCTTGTTATCAGTATACACGATAAATCTTACTCCACAGAGATAGTGCCTCCATATCTTTAATGCAAAGATTATGGCGCCTAACTATAAATCGTGATTTGTAGAGTTCTTTTCGTGCACTTTGAGTTGTCGAGAGGTGTAAGAGATCACTTTCTTTCGTTTCATCAGTACGCATCCTAAGAAGGAATGAGACGCGTCACTAAAGACAACGAAGTCTTCGGTACATTCTGGTCAGGCCAGTATAGGTTCTTGGGTAAGCTTTTGTTTAAGTATATCGAACGCCTCTTGTTGTTTAGCTCCCCATTCGTACTTAATGTTTTTGCGAGTCAAAGAAGTTAAGGGAACGGCTATAAATAAGTATGACCAACCTATCGTGGGAAGAATTTATAAATCAGAGTTAACGGTGTAAAGCGGAAGTCTTTTATAAAATATGGATTTAATATGATATTTACATTAACAAAAGACGGGATTTTAAAAGTTCTTGTTTAGTGTTTACAAAACATTTACTTGTTTAATTACAAACCACCACTTTATATATATATATTGTTTTACAAAAGATCCGAGCCATCGGATATCTTGAGCAATTCGTCTTTCCAAGCTCTAACCTTGATCACCTACAAAAATGTTTAGAAAATACGTCAGCAACGAATGCTGGTGATTATGCTAACGCTAAATTATTTTCTTTTACTTAATTACCCCTCGAGCCTACGTAGGTCTCGGCCCATCGTGGCTTAGGAATAACAAAGTTATAAAACAATACAATTATAAACTCAAGTCTCTACACTAAATACCCCAGCAAACACCGCAGCGTTCGACTTAGTTAAGTATCTACTCGTATACACAAGGTCATGCTCCCCGCAGGACAGCGTAATTGTGACCAGGTGTGGTATGCCCACCACATATATAAGGATCCAGACAAACGTACATGATAGCCTGAGGTCTAGTGCTTATACCTTTGTTTATAAATGTTTTAGAGACACGTAGTCTCATGTAAACCTTTTCATTTAACATGTTTGACTCGTTTTAAAAAACAAGTTTGTAAAGTTGGGGCGTATTCACCTTTTGATTTGGATTGGCTTCAATACACCTTTTGACTAACAAACCTTTTCTTTACTTTTAAAACCTTTAGTTAAATCTTATTTTCTTTAAACCCTACGTTTCTTCTTCTCTAAGAAACGTATTTCTTTTCTTTTCTTTATTATTTAAGAATAGTTATTATTACTTAATTAATATTCAATAACAAAGAATCATATATATAATCACACATATATATATTTATATATATATACATATCTCTTTCTTTTCTTTGTTATATATTTATTTTATTTTATCGAGGTATCGAGTATAACCTCGACTTAGGGTTTTAAGCCTTTATAATATTATTTTATTATTATTTTTTCGGGCATTATGCCTACCTTTCTTGGCTTATGAAACCCTACTAAATCGAGCAGCACTTCAACGCCGCTTTGCCTTCTTTTTCTTCTTGATCACAAAACTTTCCTTCGACATTTCTTTCTTGGCACGCAATACGAGGTATCAATACTTCTCTAACTTTGGCATAATTCACGAGGTGATTCGTCGGGATGTTGGAATGGTAACTCCTTCTTGATTAGAACATCGGTGGTAAGAGGCACGAATATCGAGAAAACGGGCAGAAAATCGAGTAATATGGACACGCTTTCGAGGTGGATCGAGGGTATGATTCTTAAGTTCTAGAGAGATGCTAGAGAGAGATATGTATGTGAGATTTGAGGTGTGAAATGGCTGAATCTGTAACTGCTATTTATAGGCGAATCAGGGGAGGCATGGCGATACGCGATGGCCTCCTTGACTAGCTCGTCGCGTATCGCGACATAGCCTTGCGCAGTCACCATATAGACCAGCCACATGGCAGGCGTTGTGCCACGTGTTGACACGTGACGGACGTGCTGCCACCTGGTGACACGTGGCGGACGTTGTGCCACGTGTGGACACGTGGCACGCACGCCACGTGCTTTGTTTGTAAGACAACCCATCGAGATACGCGATGGGTTTCTCTTCTGATCTATCGCGTATCGCGATGGGTCAGGAAACCAAAACTTTTATTTTAAACCCAAAGGTTTTAGAATTTTGACATTTTTGGTCCTTTGACTTTAGAAACTTTGGTATTTTGAACTCGAAATTTTCACGATGTTTCAAAACAAACAAAAACTAATGAAATATTATATAAAATATAGAAGGTAAATATATATAAATATTAGTATATCAGATACTATGATATCTCCTATCAACTGTTGCATAATAGAAGGTACTCTTATTATTATCCATGTCCTGAAAATGAAAGGATATGTGGAGAGGTTGGAACGCCTTGGATCACTACTTAAGAAAGACCATGTCATTATGATACTAGGGTTACTTACTAATGAATTACAACATGAATGGTTTTGAGAAGTCCATCTAGGAACTTCTTGGCATTCTAAGGATTGTCGAGAAGAACATCTCATCCAATGCTCAACTATTCCTTATGGTTAAGGATGGTTACATCTAGAGATGGTCAAAAAAACCGGTTGGGGAACCGGTTTGCCGGTTTAAACCGGAAACCGGTTTTTAAGAAAACCGGTTTTTTAAAAACCGGTTTGACCGGTTTACAAACCGCCGGTTCGTATTTCGGTTACGAGTTTTAGATCCAAAACCGGTTAACAAACCGGTTAATGAAAAAACCGGTTTTTTTTAATAACCGGTTATGGAAAAACCGGTTAACCGGTTTAAAAAAAAACCGGTTTTTACCGTTGTGGAAAAACCGGTTAACCGGTTTCTCCATAACCGGTTAACCGGTTAAAAACCGGTTTTTTTTTTTTTTTTTTTACCGTTGTATAACGGCTATATGGCCGTTTTTTTTTTGACCGTTTTTTTTTTTTTTACCATTTTACCCCCACAAACATCTATATATAGTTTAGGTTGGGTATTGGTTAGATCACACTCGATTATACAACTCCATACGCTCTAAACGTTTATTTCATACGCGATTATTTTGTTATCTCACGCTCAATTATACCACATTACCACTCCATACGCTCTTATTTCGTAGTCGATTATCATGGCCTCCCAAAGTGCTGCTTCATCCGTCAACATGGGTGCCTCGAACACGGGAGAAACGGTCGTTCGGGTCATCCCCACGAAAAGAAACCAAGATGTTTGGCAACATTTCGACCTATGCGAAATGTCTAACGGTAGCCAAAAAGCTCGATGCAAACATTGTTTGAAGTTTTATGGCAAAGATGCAAACTCCACTTTAAAAGCGCATGTACAAAGGCCCTTTTGCAAGGCCTTGAAGGACGAATCGGGAAGTAGTTCGCAGCCGCAGATGACGAATCAAGGAGCGGTGTTTACGTACGACCTTGAAGCGGTACGTCAAAAGTTTTCAAACTTTGTGATTCAACAAACACTTCCTTTCAACCACTTCGACAACCCTCAATTCACGGAGATGATGCAAAAGTATGTTCAACCACGCTACCAACACGTAAGTCGTTCGACCCTTAGAAGAGATTGTCTTAAAGCATGGAAAAACGCTAAATCCGAACTAATTTCATACTTTTCAAACTTACAAACTGGTGTAAACTTAACAACGGATGTGTGGTCGGTACCTCATGGTTCGCCCGACTCATACATTTGTGTGACGGCTCATTGGGTTGACCCCGAGTCGTGGCAAATGATGAAACGAACCGTTGCGTTTCAATTGTTTGATTACCCGCACACGGGTAGAAATATTTTTAAACTCTTGGATAAAGTCATTCGACAATACAAGATTGAACATAAAATCTTTTCAATTTCGTTTGATAACGCGTCCAACAATACGGCCGCGGTTGGCCATTTAAAATTAAAGTATAAACCTATTTGTGATGGAGCGTTTTTTCATAGCCGATGCATTGCACATATTATCAACTTGGCCGTGCAAGATGGGTTAAACGTGATCGAAAAGCAAAGAAACAATTTTAAAAGAATGTTACGAGATGTTTTTAGCAACAATAAAACATTTTCAAGATACAAAAAATTTTGTGTAGAAGCTAATTGTCAATGGTTGGGGCCAAATTGGGATTGTCCAACAAGATGGAACTCGACTTGTGATATGTTTGAGAAAGCCATCCAACAAAAAGAATCATTAATTGCGTTTCATCAAATTTTGTCAAGTAGGGGTAAATGTGCACCGTACGATCCTAGAAACTGGTTATTGATTGAGATCGTTACGGAGGTCCTTCAAATTTTTAAATCTTGCACAACTAGTTTATCCGGGGTTTACTATCCAACAAGCCCCATTGCTTTACCAAAAATTGCTGTCATGTGCACAAAGTTGAGTGAACTTCATTGTAGGGGTGCACCTTATTTTGATATGGGTGTAAAAATGAAAGAAAAATTTAGAAAATATTTTCAAGAACTACCCGCTGTTTTGACATGTGCTGCTGCGTTAAACCCTTACATCAATGTTGGTGGTGTTGAAGCTTTAATAGAAAAAATTTGTGATGAGCTAGAGTTAAACGACGATCAAAACCCCTATTATAGCCAAACTTTAAAGAATGCTTTCAACACCACCTTGTCAAACATGTATGATGTTTACCTTACAAAATACGGGTCGTCTTCCCAAATTCATGACTCGTTAAGAGCTGTTGCCCAATCCCAATCCCAAACCGACCTTGAAATGGGGATGTACTACATGATTTGGGAAGACGCCGGTAAACGTCAAAAGGTAAACACCCCAAGCAGTGAACTTGGAAGGTATGGTGGTACCAACTTTGTGAAACACATGACTCCGGATGAATTTAGAAGTCTTGATTTGCTGGCTTGGTGGAGAGGTAAGGAGGATGAGTTTCCGATCCTCGCCGCCATGGCCAAAGATTTACTAACGGTCCAAGCTTCCACGGTAGCTTCGGAGTCTGCTTTTTCTGTTTCTGGCAGGGTTATATCGATTAGGAGGACTCGACTCACTCCACCAGCTATAGAGATGTCGATTTGCTACAAGGATTACTTGGACTCTTTAGATAGGGCACAACATCAACGTTCACTCGAGGGGGAAATGGAGTATGAGGCGGGCTTGTATGAAGACGAGGTCAATCAAGGACACACTCAACCAATGACCGATGAAGAAGCCGCGTACGACGATTACCTAAGGAATAGCTCGGGATCGGGTAGCGAAGAAAATTAGTTAAAGAAACAGCAAACATGGAGGCAAATAATGAGTAAGAAACAGCAAGTTGTTCATGTAATCGTGTCTAAGCATTCTTTAATGTTTGTATTTTTGAGTTACGAATATGCGATAACGATTTAATGTTTGTATTTTTAATGTAAAAACTATAAATGAATGTTATGTGTTTTTAATCTTCCAAGCAAAGAACGCTAACAACGAAAGCAAAGAATGGCTTCGGTTAGTCCGTTTTGCCTTGTAGTTACCGGTTTGCCTTGTAGTTACCGGTTTGTTTATACTGTGAAAAAATAATGGTTATTTAAAAAAAATAAAAATAAAAATAAAAATAAAAAAAAAACCGGTTAACCTAAAAACCGGTTATTAAAAAACCGGTTAATAAAAAAACCGGTTTATTAACTGGTTCTAACCGGTTTCTAAACCGGTCCTAACCGGTTAGACCGGTTAGGGTTTTGACATACAAAAACCGGTTATTAACCGGTCCGGTTATTAACCGAACCGGTTTTTTTCCGGGCAAAAAAAAACCGATTTGTGCACCTCTAGTTACATCAATAACGTACCAACTCATCAAGCTAAGGACAAGGAAAGAAGCTAAGAAGCCATAAGTTACACCGAGAGGTAGGGTGCTAGTTTCAAAGTTCAAGAAAGAATACAATCCAAGCCCAAAGGCACCTCAAAAGCCTCAATTTCCAAATAACCCAAACTGCCTGCTTTATGGGGAACCCAATCATCGGAAATGGGATGACCCTAAGTTTCAATTTGAAATGAGGAAGAACCCCAACATGGCCACTTCTTCACGTATACTCATGATAGAGTTATTTTCTTTCACTAGTAATGCATGGGTGTTTATCACTGGGTGTGAAATCACATCTGCAATGAGTTGCAGGTACCGGAAAAATATACTTGAGAGATAAATAGGAGCACGTGAAGGCTAGACCAATGAGAGGATGCCAGCAGGATATTCCCTAACGACACTGCACATGGTCAGCTTTTACACCAAATGTTTTAAAAAACAGGTATTTTCCTTGTACTGGATTGGGCTAAAAATGCTACAACCGGTTGAACCGGGTTATACCGGGAGGTTCAACTTGTTGAAGAGTTTATCTTATAATTTCCAATAAATGTAATTTCAATCAAAAAATAACCTAAAAGTAAATGATTCCATAACAAAAAATGAATCCAAAAGTTAATCCATATTAAAAAAATAATGCAAAAACACTCACTTTAAAAAGTCCTAAAATTTATACGTTTGAATGTTAATTGTTGGGTTAAAAATAATTTTGAAATAATATGGGTCGCAAATATAAAAAATTTCTAGGACTTAAAAATGGTTTGCCGGTAAAAACCGGTATTTTAGACAAAAGCCGTCGATGCAATATTCTAGCAAACCGGCCAAAATACCAGACTCAAAATACCGACATGCTGTGCGCAATCCGGTTTAAATGGTTCAACCATCCGGTTCGAACCGTTTTTAAAACAATGGTTACACCCAATTAGAGGGAACCACATGTTCCTTCAGGTGAATGAAAGGTTCTTTTAACAATGACAACCCATCCAATCATTCTCTATCCCTCTTGGGTAAAAATTCTTTCATACAATCAACAAAGAGGTACAGACACATTTCATTAATCACACAATATTATTCAGTACTTTCTCCTCTCATAACCGTTGTTAATTAATCTAAATTGCAACAAAGCCCTCCATCTTTAATATCTACCCCGTTTTTTTAGCTAAAGTTTCATAAAACCATCAAGTAGATGTGCAATTTCACTTATAACACTAGTCCAAATATTAACCAGGTCACAATAAAAGACACAAATAAGGTTTATTTGAGAATTCAATAAAACATGTATAACTAATATTACATCAAACATTGTTGATCCGTATTACATCATGACATATGCACGACGATATCTCACTT